>NC_135705.1:10755015-11066959 GCF_964276395.1 Gasterosteus aculeatus
GATAATAAATACACTTGAATGCATTTTTAAAGAATGTTTTAAATCGAGGAATCAACCCATGTTCTTTCAGTGTCATTTTGTGGTTTCCCTTAACTTGAAAAAATAGTTCTGAGGAAAAGCTTGATAGCACTTGAAAAACATTGTCCGGGTTTTGATCTGAAAACAACGATTACTTTTTGAGTATAGAACCATATAGAATTAGAGCTCCCGTAAAAAGCACAACAACCATCAACCTTTGTCCATTTCCATAAAATATTTATTGTGTTCAGTTTATCTCTCCTCAGAAACTTCCCCAGCGATCACTCCACATGTCTTTCCTCATGTCTCTGAGCCAGTTGTGACTCGTCGACTCTCATAGATTTGTCTCTTTTGTTAAAGTTTAGCACGTAATGTTTCGATCAAATGTCAATAGTCAAGGTCATTATGACGTGACAAAAAAACTTCATTTAAAATTGTGATAATTTTACACAAATGTCTAATATGATGAAATAATGAGGTCACACATTTTGGACATTCAACTTGACTGGTTGACAGAGAGATACAACCGTTAGACGGTAAATCAAGTTATTTATTGCTTAATAACAAATTACTAGCTTATCAGCTTTACACACTTTACAGACACCTACGTCATTATTACATCACAGTGCATAGTCTTGAATTGCAACATTGGTGGAAATATGAGATAACAGTCTGTGAGATGTATAATGTTTGTGGGTTTTAATCTATAGGTACAAATCCACAGACTCCATCTTCCCCCATTTGGCTTCAGTGTGCAATCTACCTGTGAGAAGCCATCCATCTCGTAATCTTAGTTTTTTTAACTGATCCATCCATCCATGTCCTTAACCCGAATCTCTACCTGTCTTTGCTGTTGGATAAACAAGTGCTCCAGACCCAATTACAGTAACACATCTCCCCCCCTGCACTATTTCTATTTTCTGCCCACGCAGTGGGCTCTTCTAAAGCTTTTCCTCCGGCTCTCGATCTCTTTCCTTTTGTCCTTGTCACAGTTTTGCAAACAGACAGGTAGATTTTGAGGGAAAAACTTTAATAAAGCAAAATTTTACAGACTGATTGTCCAAAGAGAGACACACACACACACACACACACACACACACAAATACACACACATGGGCTGGTAGACCAGGTATGCAACATAAAGCAAACCAGACAAACTGACAATAAGACAAATTACAGATGGTTTGAATTCACTGGGGAGCAGCAGGTGATTAGACACACGAGGCAGACAATCACACGAGGGCAGGACACGTGGGAAGAGGCAAGTCCATTGGGTTTTCTCTTGAGGTCAACAACGTCTCATTCGGCCTTTGCTTGGATGACCAGGCGAGACAGAGCTGAAAGACAGACCAGACCAATGCAAGTCACACAAAGCATGACACACCACGTACGATAAAACAGTAAAATGCAAATGTAGAAAGGAATTAGATGTGAAATGAAAAATAATTAAAATGAATAGAATTATGAATAATGCTGAAATATTAAAAGGATACATTTGTATAGAATCTTCTACTCAAACATTTACTGAATATTTTTTGAATCTAACACAAAATCCCAAAAAAAGACATCATGGTTTCAAAAATCTTGCTCATTTCACCTCTAACCACTTTTCTTGTGTTCCGCGAGCGCCCGTCACCTTAGAAACCTTCTTGAAGAACTGCCCCCTATTGATTTTTGGTACAAGCATGTACTACATACACATGTAGTGACATATTATCTCTCAATCGTTTGTACTGTTAACCTATATGTGGCCTATATGTTGCTACTTCACCTCACCTTTGGGAGAAAGTTGGGCTCAAATGGGATAAAAGAATGTGCTCTTGTTGACTCCTCCCAGTATCTATTAATCCAATAGCAATCTCTCCCCTAATCAATGTTCTGGAATTAGAACACTTTTATTAAACTGAGTTTGTGTTAAACGTTTGATAATGGCCCCATTTTATGATTGGCCCTAGTTTTATTACCTTCTCCATTACTTCTATTTGTTCCATTATATTCCTCCATTTCTCAACAGTTACCTTCTGCTCATTCAATATTTTATCTAATAAAATGAACGGTTAATGTTGAGTTACATTTTCAAAACACAGATCATTCTGTAAATTCTTTTAGGGAAATAGTTGATGTATTCCTGGCTATCTGATGAATGCAGGTCCAGTAATCAATTTCATTTACCCTCTTTTTTGGTCTCTACTTAAACCTGGAGGAAATATTTCAATCTTTATCTACTAAATGCTACACTTTGTTCACCAAGTATTTGGTATCGAGCTGCTGGGTTTAAACGATTTTTTTTCTGGTGCCAGTGTGCGATGTGTGTAAACAAAAACAGTCTACAGCTATATACAGGCAGTTTGTATTTAATTCAATGTTGTATCTCATCATGAATTTAAACGTTTTTGCTAAAGACCTACAAGTTTCTATGTGCCAAATGAAACTTTATCTAAGGAGGGAACAAGGGGTTGAATGCTGTGATGAATGGCAAAGACAAGGTATATAAATTGTTAGAATATATGAAGACTGCTTAGCTGGTGACTTATTATTTCTTGCAGTCACAGTAAAAACAGTAAATCTCAGCTGACCAAATTCCCTCCCTCTCTCTGTATTTATTCTTCATCTATTGTTTTTTAATAGGCAACTTGTAAACATTTCTTTCCTGCCCCACTTTGTCTTCTTCTCTTTTTGACGAATAATGACCATGAATCACGATTGCTTCATTAAGACAATTCCCATAACCTTTATCTCTTTAAACCCTCTGCCAGCGTTTTGCAGATTCTGCTATATTGCAAAACATTAGTGGTTTGCTCTTCATCAACAGGCTGGCTGGATGCTGAGAGGCTGAGATTCAGCTGTATCTTTGCTCAGTATGAGTGAAAAGTGGTGCTGGGTACCCTATGACATGAATAATTCATGCTCTGGCTACGTCCATGTGTTTTAAATACTGACTATAGACCACTATGAATCATTCATCAGAGGCGATTAGAGTCTGCAGTTAATTAACCCTTATCCTCTCACAGTAGTACGGAGGGGGGTCAGTGACTGGTCCCTGACCTGACCTCTCAGACCACCTGCTCCCTGACTCAGTATCTCACTCCCTAATTCAACCGTCTGTCTCGCTGGAGGAAAGGATGCTGTCTTTTCTTGCATTGGAAAGGTTTGATCCAATCGAGCTATAAGGACTTCAGAACCTCACAAAAAAAGTGATAAGAGTATGCTGTATTTTTCAATATAAGAGACACTTTGGAGCATGTTTTGAGCGTGCTGACTAGCCTACGTTGAATGTTAAAAGTGTGTATGTGTGTGAGGGAGTGTGTGTGTGTGTGTAATTGCCGTGACGAGACAAGATGTTGAGAACTCAGCGGTGCATGTCGTCAGAGCGGCTGAACGCTCCGCGGATGGCCCACAGAGAGGAGGAATGAAGGAGAGACAGAAGGGGGTAGAAGGATGAGAGGAGAGGAGAAGGAGGAACGGATACATTAATAAACAATGTTTATTGTTCATACAACAGAGAACCAGAGACGTCAGAGGGAGCAGTTGTTGTGTTGTGTGTGGGATTTGTGTGAGAGGCATTTTATTTAAGAGGTTGTTTGTGTAAGGACGGAGGTTAGAATCATTTCACCCAGTTACTACACCCAGTTCGAAATGTCATTCACTGGTTAGTTACCATACAAAAAGGTGTCATTATACACCGGATATATTAGCTGCATCTGTGTCTATTTGTGCAATATGTGTGCAGAAAGAGGATGCTGTATCCCAAGTTTCAGGATATATACCCCAATATATATCCCAATATCTACCCAAGATAAATTGTGTCAAGTGTCAAGAAACTGTTGCTTTGCTGTTAATTATATTTAAGTAAAAGCCAATAATAACAGAAAGAGCAATTGTTCATCTAATTCAAAAGGAGCAATGCGCTCGTATCTGGTTTCACTTGTTAACTGAATATGAACCATAAAACTAAAAAAGTACCGGTTGTTTAAGGAATTAAGTTTTAATTAAGACTGGCAGTGGAAGAAACATCTTTGATAATATTTGAATAATGGGAGGTTTTCTCTTTCTTCCTAATCTGCCCACGTTGTGCGCACGCAGCACTGAAGTATAAAACGCCTGGCAGTGAATACGATAAGATGGATAAGAATAAGAATATTAAATGTTGAATAATAAGGCAAGAGTGTCTCTAGGAATGTTAAGAATATAATTAGAATACTGTAACGGCATCCAAACACAAAGTCAAAGTGTGTCTGTCAGCAGTCTTACATTTGATGATTTGCTTATCTGACTAAGTGATTTTAATTCCACGAAACCAAGGCCAGCAGACTGCAGATGGACGTGAGCACACAACCGCACTCGTATCTTATAGAGGAACTTCCCTCCGGTAGATCACTATAGTCTGTCTGTCTTGCGCTCTTAATAAACGTACTCCAGCTGCTCCATAACCGGAGCTGTTAACCTGTAACCTCTCCAGTTTTTCTGACTCTATTCACCGCAACATCCTTTTTGCAAACATACGCTCAGTATGTGATGCTGCGGACAGTGTTTCGTTGACAGGACTTGGGACTGATGGGGTGTGCGTGTGTGTGTGTGTGTGTGTGTGTGTGTGTGTGTGTGTGTGTGTGTGTGTGTGGGTGCGGCTGGTGGTGGCGGGGAGTGATAGGCAGTGACGGAGGGTACACAGCGTAACCTTTATAGTGGAGCCACAGGAGCATGACGGCCAGACGCCAAGGTAACCGAGAGAGAGAGACAGCGAGAGGTGTGCAGGGTTGTTAGGAGGGGAAGGAGAAAGTCGACAGGTAGGGGAGATAGAAAACTTCAATGTATTTGTGTCATCTGCTCTTCTTTCTGTTTGCTTTGTCTCACTGCAACACTCCAAGGATCAACCCCTGAGAAAATATATGACGCACATCTCATTTCTGTGCGTTTAATGTAGATTCGTCTGTCTTACTGTGATACTCACGTGGCCTTGTGTATGTTGATAAAACACTGACCATGAACACACTGTAAATGGTGGGTGACAAAGTCTTTTTCGGCTTAAAAAATATTCTTTCGTTTGGCTGAACCTAGGAAATTAGAGAAATTCAGTCAGTGTCATTTTAGTTCCCTCTCGGTGTTTCTATGGAATGTGTTTGCTTGCTGATCTGAAGTCGAGGGATTTGTTCTAGTTCTCGCTTGTTACTCTGCTGCTCGCACACAACACGGCTAAAACTACACAGACAACCACTTGATTTGAGGCCTCGTAATAGATTTGGTGGAACGTTAGAATACCTTTTTGCAAAGGACAATAACTGTGTCCCCTATTTGTGAGTGAGCCACACTGTCTACTGTTGAGCATCAGTGATATCCGGACTGTGAGTATTAAAGATTTGAGAGAAACTCTCCTTTTCCACTGTGACTTAATTACATGAGGAGACTTAAATCATTTCTCTTGTCCGGCGGCACTGATGCTAATTAGTTTCTCTGGCTACACCCTGCACACGTACGTTACCCACACACGTGTGTAACGACATGGTGCCTATTCGCACGCTGACACGGCTGAGTGTTTGCCTGCAACGTTTTGCTCATTAGAATCTCGGTCTCATCAATCGAGGCTTGTTAGATAATTTATAGATATGGGGGGAAGGATCGCTGTGTCCCGTCCATCGTGTGAGTTTTTAAGCTTCCACGAGTCATGGGGGGTCTTTCTGTCAACACCGTCCGCCAGCTAAGACCTCGTTCACCTTCATGCTGGCAGGCCACACACACACACACACACTGAGTCATACACATGGAATAAATACACAGCAAGCTTTTATATTTTTATCCAAACCCTGTACATTCATATTCTACCAATTTTCCCTCCAAATATATTCTAAAAAAAACATAATTGTCCCCTGAATTTTGTGAAGGATGTTTTAATTTATTATGAATGATTAAAGGAAACTGTCTTGTGCTTTGATGAAATTAAAGGGGCTCCAAACACATAAACTACACAGACATGTAAACTACTTGCCTGTGGATATTTGTCCATCTCCAGTCTTTAGTTAAGATTGAGAAGTCTCTGAGTTGTTGTACACTATTGTTTACTTTACGTAACAAACATTTGTGTTCCACACAATGTGATTGGTTTGCGCCGTTATTCGGAGTGGATCAAACCCGAGGAAATCCTACTTGTTGCTCTGTTTATGCTTTTAAAGTTGACATTTTAAGCAAAGGTCTATTACAAAGACAGTTTGAAATGTATATCTGCAATATACTCATTTACTTGAATGGCCCCTTTAAGACTTTTTTAATGCGCTTAACTCCACCAGTGACTTGTTGTATTGTGTGAGTGTCACATGTCACATCATGTGTAAATGGTCAGGTCATTGATTTGTTTAGTAAAGGTAGGTTTACCTTCTTCCAATACAAATAATTATAGAATACCAATGAGATCTGCCTTTCATGCTGGAAGGCATAAATAAATGAGCACATTACACATTCACGTACAGTACAAATCCACATGCACCTTCCACACACACACACAGTCGCACATGCTTGGACCTGGGCCTGTGACTATGACAAGTCCTGCTGTCTGCCTCGGGCCTCTCCGAGGCTTTGGAAGAGGATGGGGAGGAATGCTAAAGAAACCCGGAGAAGCCAAGCATACAGTTCCACTGTGGGGGTGGAGGCTTGAAGTGAGGGAGGAAGGGGGAGGATGCTGCTCACCACCACACCACACAGCTCTCTTTCTCTCGTCCTCTCAGCCTGCAGAGACCCCATGTGTGTCAGCCAAGCAGTGGACCATTGCTTCTGTCTATTTTACCTATTCTGCTTTTCCTCCTGCTGTCTCTCCGCATCATCCCTCTTTTCCTATTGTCTCCATTGTGTTTTTCATACTTTTTTTTAAATGCTGTTTATGTTGTGGGTGGTGCAGAGGAAGACCATCAGGGGCAAGGGGAAATTAAAACTCCACAGCTTACAGTATACATAGATATGAAGCAAAGCAAATAGGGGGAGAAGGAAATTGAGACAAATGTTACATTGTCAGAGTGTGTGTGTGTTTTTACCACCCCCCCCCCCCCCCCTCCTCTAAAACATGTTAAAAAACTATGATCATATCACGATGGTAGTAACTTAAAGATAAATAATTAAATTGTGACAAAATAAATGGTCCTTGAGGTGCGGCCCGTGTCTTTATTTGTCTGTTTATGTGTGTTCTTGTTTCCTATTCAATTTTGTCCGCAGCAAGTGTAAGCTGAAGACGGAGGCTCGGAGGCGGAGACATGGAGGAAAAAGGCAATTACTTTTGTGTAGCATTTTGTTTTGTTTGTGGAAGCAGCATTGTTTGGCCTACTGCTAATGAGGCCCAGCGAGCTTGATAATAATGCATTGGGAAAAAGGTGAGGCAGGGAAAGTGTGTGTGTGTGTGTGTGTGTGTGTGTGTGTGTGTGTGTGTGTGTGTGTGTGTGTGTGTGTGTGTGTGTGTGTGTGTGTGTGTGTCTGTGTCTGTGTGTGTGTTTGGTGGGGATGCTTGGTGGGATCATCTCACCAGAGAGTGTTGACATTAACTCTGATAGGATCCCAGCTGAATGTGGTATAACAGCAGTGTTTGATATTGATCTGACCGCACACACAGACACCTTCCTCAGTTTATTCTTTCTTTTCCGACTCAACCAGTAAGCTTTAAAAAAGAAAGTACATCTGTGTCATATGTGGTTGGATTTACCTTTTTATTGACTTACTTTAGTATGGTGTGTGTGATAGCAACTTTGCACAACAAATTAGGAAATAACAACAACAAAGGTTGTCCACGTTGAATTTGAATGACGTATACTGTGTAGTGTAGTGGAAAGGCCTCTTTCTATAAAAATCATAAATCTATTATTGATTGTAATTATATCTGGTTGTATCAGGTTGGCATATAAGTTATAATTATCTGTTATAAAATGCATAATCAAAAACAAAATGATTTTCCAGAACAGTTTATGCTTTTAATATTTAATGAAAATTACATACCTTTTTAGCAAAATAAATGATGGTTTTCTTGTGCTTTACTTTTGGTTGATCGCTAGAATCAATACATACTGATACTGATACTGATACTGATGAGAATCAGCTTTATTTGCATGTATGTGTGTGTATGCTTTTTGACTCAGGTTATGGACATGGTTTGAAAGTGCGGATGGTGGTGATTGTGCAATTAAGGTGCCGTCTCTAAAATCCACTCTGAAAAATGTTTTGTGGATTTACAAATAACTAGTTTCATTGTGTGTGTGTGTGTGTGTGTGTGTGTGTGTGTGTGTGTCTCCCTTTCTCTCACAACACAAATGCACATGAAGTAGGAAGTCCCCCCAAAGACAATATTGTCCAAGGGCCCCCTGTTGTCTCTACGGGCTTGGCTGTAGATTTATTCTTTACATATTTTTATTTTTACTTGTGTCTCACAGTCATGTACCAACCTTTCTCTTAAAATCAATACAGCGATGTCTTCTTTTTGTCTTATTTTTTCCCTGTTTGTAACTGACCTCTATTGTCCTTTGTTAACAGCCTTCCCCTCTTGGCAGACGTGTTAGTCGTCTACTGGGCTGCTGTGAAGACCAGAGGGGCTCGGGCTGGATCTGTTATGAGAGCTGACCACCGCGATAACAACAGCCAACACACTCACCTGTGCTCTATTTAATGTAACAGTCACCTCTGCCGGAGGGCGGCACGGTGTGTTTGTCTGTTTGGGTGTGTCTATGGTGAGTGGTGGTGGAGGGGAGGTTATTACTCCTCTGACTTTTGTGTCCAAACGAAGCCTCCAGATTCCTCCAGACCAACACCTCCCTGAGGAGAAAGGATCAGACGGTCTGGAAAGAGGAATGAATGAACTGCTGTGTGTGTGCGTGCGTGTGGGTTTGTGTGAACGTGCATGACCAGCAGCAGCCGTGTTGGAGGGTTTGACAGCCTCTCCTCCATTACATTTCCTTGCTTCTCTTTGCACTGCAGCTCCTCTTTGTCCCTCTCCATCTTCATCGTGAATAAAGCCTGATTTTTCCATTTCTGCTTTAAACTGTTAATAGCCTATATGTCAATACCAGCAGTCTTTCCCCTGCTCCCCCACCCCCCCTCCCCACACCACCACCACCACCACCACCTCAAAAGGTGAATACTTTCAGCGTGCCGCTTTTGTCTATGTTGCTGTCTGTTTTAGACACTTTCTCTCGCTGCTTTATAAACCCTCTCTCCTCTTTTGTCTCTTTTCCTCCCAAATCCGCAGAGACGATGACCGAAATATACGGTGTTGATTTTGAAAGGCAGCCCTTTTTTCCTCCAGTCATTTAGTTTTCATCACATCTCATGTCTCCTTTCAGTCCTCTCCCTTTCTTTTGGTTGTTTGCATCCGGCTGGCAAGAGCAGGGACGTGGGGTGCATTCTCCTCCTGGCTTGTTACTTAATGTATTTGTCACCTCCAATCATTTTCTTCCCTTTCTCCATCCGCTCTCCACCAGACTAATGGACAGGCATGCTATTTAGGGACACTTCCTTTTTCTTGCCCCGTGCTCCTGAGTCGAGTACATGTGTTTCTAAAGTCATGCATCTATAGCTGTGGCTGTCTGCTGTCACTAAGTCAAATGTGCAAAACATGTATGGGTGGGGGGGGGCTTTTGATTCTCTCTCTGTGTGTTGCACTAGCTCCCCCTGACCAGCCTGTCCCTCTGGGCTGGGGCAGAGGAGAGGCCAGTGGACCATGGCAGATCCCCTCTGTCAGCTCTCATCAGCTAGATTGACAGCTGTCAATGAGCTGTCTGGGCTGCGCTGTGACAGGGGAAACGTTGATAGACAGTCGCTGTGTTTGTGTGTGTCTTTACACTGATCAATAATATGCTTGTTTAATATCATCCACCATTCAAAGTCAAACTTATTGGTGATTCCAAACAATATGAGTGGTCATTATTGCCGCCCGTAGGGATTCAGCCTCTTTATTCATTAAAGTTATTTTAAAAGAACTTTGATGTAAAAGATGAACTGGTTCTTAATTGTTTGAAAGCCAGCCAGGTAACTTCCAGCTCAAGAGCTTTGGTTTGGTAAAACATGCCTCCTGCTGTGGGCTATAAAGTCAGAGAAACATTTCCGGGGCTGTGAATGTTTTTTAGCCAGTGGAAAGAGGGCAAAGTGATGAGGATTTCTCTGCTCGCCTCTTTGTTGTGTTTGTCTGCATTATTATTCTCCATTGCTACCAAATCACTAATGACACCGCATTCAGATCAAACCGATCTATTTATGGCAGCCAGGAAAAAGCGCAAACCGTATTCTGCACCAGGGTGGACAAATTAATGTCTGAACTGAGTGAACCTGAAGTTGAAGGCAGGAACAAGAACTCCAAGCTTTCAACACTTCTTTTCTACCTTCTATTCCGGCTTCACAGTTAGAGATTGGAGTCAAATTAACATCACACACTTGAACATTATGTTTCTCCAAATTACACCACTGTAAAGGTATAAAATCAAGGAGCATCTATAATACAATGTTACAATACACCATAGTAGCCCTTTATTTAAGTTAAGGTGCATATTATCTATACCAAAGTAAAACTATGCATAATTCAAATAGGCCTCTTTTCAGAGTGTTGCTGGCAGAGAAGGACCTCTACTGGTGTCAATGGAATTAAGATCCCAGCCTTCCTGTCCCCCCCATCCGCTCGCTGGTGTCCCGGCTATCTGTGACCTGGAGGGAGCCTAATTTACACCTCAAATATGGCGGTGGGTGAAGAAGACATAACGTTTGCTATCTATCACAAGTAATAAATAAACTAACAAAAAAAACAATAACCTTAAACATTAAGAAAAAAATACAATATTAAATTAAAAGAACATTTATTTACCATTTTTTCATTTTAATTGCATATTTTCTCCAGATAACCACTATATAGGACAATAGCAAAGTAAATAGATAACATGTAGAATTGTTGTTTGGGAATGGATGAAATATGTGTACTAATGTACTAAAGTACTCCTCCCATTTTACATTTCAGAATAAACAAACATACTCTCATCTATACTGTTAGGGTTCTATACATTTTAGGCCAAAGTGCACAACCCAAAACACTACTTCCATCACATCCAGATGTGGCGTTTTGCATCAAAATATGTGTCATAAAAAAAAAATCAATACAAATAACAACAGAACATTTGTTACTCCACACAAAACTAGGCCATGGTTTCCTTCTAGCATAACTTAGAAGATCTCAGATGAACTATAGAATGCCAATGCACTTTTCTGTGTGAGACTCAACCTGATATAATTTAATATTCATTACATTATTCCTATGATAATTGGACCGAAAAGTACCAACATGTTTTTCATGACCGCCCTACATGCTGCTATACTTCATTCTCTTCAGAACAATGTATGCATATTAAAGTAAACTATATCCCACCACCGGAAAAATGGTCACTCCTTGCAATTTGTATAATATGGAATCTTTGTTTTCTTTGAGTGGAGACTTCTCAGAGCAAATTACATTGAACCAGCCCTTACCTTATTGTAATAACGAACAAAATCAATCTTATACAGACATTCCTCATATTAAACCTGTAGCTTTAGGTAAAAACTGCTAACATGTAATGGTAAAGTTCTCAGTACCAGTACCTTGATTATCTGGGATGAAGATGGGAAAAATGATGCCCTCCCTCAGCGAGAAACATCTGGTGTCAGTAAAACACCAAAACCCTCCAGCAGAAACAAACAGGTCACACTGGGAACCTCCCAGGTGGGAAAACGTTTAAATGGAATTGCAGAAGCATTGCGTTAGTTTTAGTTTTAGCTCAACATTAAAAACCTAAAAACGTACAACTTCTGAAATAGATATATATTCAATTTATCCCCAGATATGAGAAATTGTTATTAAAACATGTTTAATATCCGGTTTCCTCGAATAAATAAATAATTGATTTCTCTGCGAATAAATCTCTCAGCTCGCTAAACAATTCATCATTACATGTAATGCAAATTGTATTATCTCAAGGCAGTACAATTAAGACTGTGATTTATATGACTGCAAATTAACATATCAATAAGCCTTATAGGAAATGTCTCATTAATTAGTCATCCCTTAATTGGCCCTGAATTCTATTAGCACCGTGTGTGTGTTAACCACGAGTTCATTAATAACATTATCGCGCGACCCGGATCTGCATGACCAAGCTACGATTAGTTTAACTCTTGTTGCCACTTCAGCTGCTGCACAACACCATTTCTGTGTGTGTGTGTCTTATTGTTTACATGGTAAGTGTGTGTATGTGTTGAATAATATGACACCCATGCCCAAGCTGATGCACAGGCTGGCTCTACTTTGATCAATGGTGCTTGGCACTGGGAGGGGATGGGATGGTGGGCAGCTGGAGGTGAGTGGAGGGGGGCGGGGGGGTCTGAACCTCCCACTGGTGCTGATGAAGACGAATGAGCTAACAAGACATGACGGAATTGCTTTTGCAAAGAGGGGGGCTGAATGGTGTAGCGGGATATTGTGTTGAGGGCGGTTGATTTATTGTTCCAGCAGCAGATAGGCACAGTTTTACCTCCCCTCACCCCCCACTTAATCACAGAGACCCTCAGGTCTTTAATTACAGCCCCCAGCCTCCTCTGTTCTCTCATACATGTCCTCATTAGAAGACTCATACCACACATCACACATGCAGGCCGGCAGAGGACAACAGTAAATATGCGACAAAGCCTGAGGCAGGCAGGGAGGATTGGTGCCCAAAATGTCACGGCCGTGTTGGTTTTGAATTCACTGCCGGCTTATGGTCAGAAAAAACGTGAAGGAATACAGAAATTGGGAGAGACTAATGAAGTCATACATCCGAAGGTCAGAAGAAGGGCTGGAAAAAACAGGGAGTGGCTGAAATCCAGAAGCCAAGGAAAATAGGGCGATTAAGATTTGTACATAATGGGAGAGAGGGATTGGGGGATGAGAAATGGAGAAATCCTCAGAGAGAGGAGGTGGGATAAAGAATGTTAAATGGTGTGGGGGGCCTGTTAGTAAGGTGGAGCACGGCTGTCCAACCTGATGAATTCATATCAGATCTTGGGAGGAGAAAGAAGGGAAAGTGAAAGAATAGCAAAATGTAGAATCAAGACGATACAAAAGGGTTGAGCATTATCAGTGAGAAAAAGACTGACCTGCCTTACTGGCCAATTACACAAAAGTCTGTTTGATCTAAAATGAATATGAATAATGTAACTATACAGCAAAATAGTGCCCTGCACCAATAAATGGACAAATAGCTAAGCAGGCTTACATTAGTACATGAGTCGGAGAGAGAAGGGGCGATGCAAAGTGTTGGGAGGGTAGGGGGAAGAGGGGGGGGGTCACCAAACACAATTTATCACTGCATTGCCATTCGCACACTGAAATATCAACCTATTAAAACATTCATTGAGATGATTAAACTGCAATAAAATCTAGCAAATTTTGCTCTGACACTTTTAGTGCATGATTTATTAGACCAAGGCTTCGCATGTGCTTCTCTAACCCCGTTAAACACAGAGACGGGAAACGTCAGATGCTGCTGCCACCTGTTGGCTGAGTGTGAGCTGAAGGCAGTTGAGTCTAGTCATTCAACACAATCTGTACAACTAGTGTTGACATTAAAATCCCTCTTTAATTACTTTTAACTGTATTGAAAGCAATGCATTGTTTGTCCTTGTAATGTTAGAATTATATTTAGAATTCGTCTTAGAATTCTTTCATGTTTTAAATTGAAATGTTAAGCCCTGATTTGATTTAATGACAAATGTAACATCAGACATTTTGGCTTCCTTGTTCAGTACACCATACAGTTAACAAAAATAAAAAATATTTTCATCATGGATTCCTCTTCATTCATTATTTCTCATTTTCACAAGAAATGAGAAAGATGACATTAAAAAGGTATCTTAACGTAACGTTAAATAAGCAGCTTCATATTTGTAAATGTCAGAGAAGTTTCTCTATGCTAATTCAAATTACATGTGTTTGGAAACAATTATGCAATCTCTGAGGACTGTGTTGCCATAATACCCATTAATATCTAACAACCCAACTCGCTTTTACAGAACATGATCTAATACTGTATGTTCCACATTATTATCTGACTAGTCTAGAAGTCAGATAATAACAATATACAGTCCACATTTCACTACATTAGCTGAGGTGAAAGTGTTTTGTGTTGAACGGGTGTTGTATTGATCCGTATGGTTTATTACAGGCTGTGCCGGTGTTAATACTGTCCGGGAAGACAAGAGGGGGGGGGGGGGGGGGGGATTACCTGGAAATGGAACTATTGATTTGGTTTGCCTCAAGAGACTGCTACACGTTGCTCAACCCACCAGGGGCACATAGTAAAGGAAGGACGCTGCACAAACAAACCCCAGACTTGTGTTTATGACGTGCGGCCGCCTTTTGTCAACAGTGATGCATTCGCTTAGGGGTCTTTTTGTTGGTGGGAAAGTGTGGTGCTGAAGGTGAGTCACAATAACCTTCACAGCGGATGTAGGTTTGTGAATCCATCATGTTCTAAGCTCTTTTACCTAGTATTATTCCTGGTGCTTGTTTGGGTCGTTGTCTTGTATTCCTATTTTTGTGAGGACCAACTGGAGGAAGTAGGATTACCGGTAGGTGTGTGTGCTTTCACGGTGTCATGAGCACATTGTTGCAAGTGAATCAGCAGTGATTTCAAAAAACGTATATATAGCTGAATATATTGTTACAGCTGAAGACATGTAGTTTACCAAACGGTTCAACAAAATCTCTCAGTTCAATTATAACTTGTTTAATCTATGTCTTGCATGCCTCCTCAGTGAACGGAGCATTCACGTTGATGCAGATAGAGGCCAGGATTGACAACTACAAAACTACATCAAAACGTCTGTTTACAAAGTCTATTGCAACCCATGCAGACTCATAAAGATACTGACTCAATCTAACCATTTGAAGCAATTCCACAACTACGCAGACGCCCGGCATTCCATGCTGGAATGTGTCGTATTGTTTTGCTGTTCTTTAGTTTTGTTCTGAAATACAAGGCAACAGGGTGTTTAAATGATATACTGTATGTACATCAGTCACGCTACGTGTTACATATTATGTTACAAATAACAGAATAAGGATTATTTAGTGCAATATAGTAAATAGCATTGTAACACAAGAATTCAAGTAAAACTAATACGTCCCCTAGCACTGCTTTCTTCTGATCATAACAGACACTGGACACTGGTGGATTGAATTTGTCGTTGCCTTAGCAATGCAGGTCATTCCTACACAATGAAGTAGTGCTATCAAAGCTATTAATACAGATCAGATACAGAATGATTTCTACGATGAGAGGCGATGTGAGGGTGTGCTACCCGGCCCTGTTTTCAGCCCAGCGGCTCTTCCCTCTCACACTACTGGCCCGGCTGATGTTCTGGCTCAGAAAGAAGGCTCAATTTATGAGTGAGGATAATTGTGGGTTTGTTATTTAGAGCCCTAATCCTGATTTGAAATTTGTCTGAGCAATGCTTGTAGAAGTCTTTTTTGTTCAATGTCTATAGTCGTCGGGATGACCGTGCAGTTTCACAGTAATGACGATAACAGGAGGAGGGGTCCCTGTGTGTTTTAAAGAAGCACCGTATCTGCACACAGACATCTTGAAACTATTTAAAGACAACTCCCGTCAGCCGCCGGCAACCAACACGATTCCAACCCTTACTGTTTTCACTGGTTATTTTGTTTGTAGGTGCAGCACTGCGCCATATAAAATCACATATCTGATTCATAATTCCAGACAGGAATAAAGCACTACCACAATATAATGTGTCTGTAATCAGGAGATGACCCAATTAAAATCTAACTGATAGTTGTATCACAGTAGTGGAATTTTCCTCCATGCAGAAACTGGTAAAATGTTGCATGCTGAATTCAGAGGAGAATGTTAGTTTGCAAAAGATGTTAATATTCTTGTTCCCTGGAACGCATTCCTCAGAAACCAGTCTGTCAGCTGCAGCTGATAGCAAAAGATATGAGGCCAGTGGGAGTAAACTAACCCAATATGAACAGATAGAGGATGTTACATCGATATTATAAATGCTTGAAATAAGAGAAAATACTGAGGAACAATGCTTGAGCAAGTTGTGTTTTGTTGAGGAGGTGCATACAGCTGAGTCAGGATCACGTTGTTGGTAATATGTCCGTACTACGCACAGGCACGTGCACAGATAGATCCCTAGTGGTGCTCAAGCATAGATATTATATATAAAGGCTAGATGTCTTACGGCGGAGAATAGAACGTATGCACATGGTGGCCATCTTGGGAGGGGCAGCTCGCTCACCCATAACATTGTGCTGGTAGTGGTACATGTACTTTAAATAGTAATAACTTTTTTCAACTGATTTTTAAACGGTTTGGTTTGTTATAAACGTCAGAGATGTAGTTATGACACTGCATACTTATGAATAATGTTCAGTTTAATATCATTTTCGTATGAAAACCCATGGTCATAATTATAATTATTCATGCAGTGTCATAAATACATCTCATCTCATTTGTAAAGGGAAATCTTGTATCCATTTTAGAACATTAAAACCGTTCTGCTCAGTGCTCGGGCTGCTGAAAACATTACGTCGCAACTGGTCCGACGTTTCCTAAAAATAAACAAACAAAATACTCAAAAATCTGTGATTTCAAAGTCCAGCTGTTTAATGACGTTTGTCATGTTTAATGAAGAGAGAGGGGGAGAGATACAGGCAGACAAACTAGACAAGTTCACTGGTAATTCAATTATTGAAATGAAAGGTAGGTCTTACGTTGAGCTACATGACGCTCTGTGAGGCATATTGTGGTATATTATTAGTGTAATGCTGCTTACCAGGCACGTGCACGGACATTTTGGGGGGCAGGTGCTTCAACCAAAACAAAAGTGCCCCCATCGTCAAAATGATTCATGAAATTAAAAGTAATAATTAAAAAAAACACAGTAGGATATTTTCAACTTACATGTTTATTTTTTATTTTTTTATTTTTTTTAACTCAAATTGAATAAACAAATGAATAACAGGCAAAAACAGACAAAACAAGGCCATATTGTACTTAAGCAATTAGGTACGAGAGGCTGTACTTTATCATCAATAATGTTACAGTTCGAGGGTGTTGTTACTATAAATAGGGAGTTAAAAGCTGCCTTTCAGCAGAAAATGTTTGTAGCCACAATACGTTGTGCATCACATTTATTTCCGTAGTCTAGAGAAAATAGTGCATAGCAACAGCCACACAGCATTGTGAACATCACGTTTGTTACCTACCACGAGAAGTTTGTTGATGATCGGAGGAGATCGACATTCATTTGTGCGTCGTCTGAAAACATCCCAGGTCTCCTGGACATAAATAATATAAGACTATATAAGAATATAATTCAGTAAAAATCCCTGAATGGAGGTGCAATTAAAGAATATTGTTCTAACTACCTCACAGAAGGTGCCACACCTACCTATTTTTGGAGAACATTGTACGTATAATCAACAGACTTCAGATAACTTTTGTATAATATCTTAGAGTACTTCAAATTGATTAAAAAAATAAACGAATGTGCTTTGATTCGATGCTGTAGAACAATACAATATACAAAATGACATGAGGGGGTTGGGTGCTTTTTATAGACACTGTGTACTTGTGTGTGCCTCTAAATACGCCTGTGACGCTATGTATGCCTCGATATCTGTCTGTCTGTCAAGAGGATAGTTAGGCTGTGCACTTTTGCACTCGTTGCTGCTTTCCCTTAGACTGCGGACGGAGTTCTTTTATTCCAGACAATACAGCCTTACACTAGAGGCCTCTTTCCTCCAGCCAGCTGCGGGATCATGGAACAACCGGCCTCCAAGATGGGAGAGGGTCGGGCAATCGCCGTGCTGACTTCAGGAGGTGATGCCCAGGGTAAGTGGAGCGTTTCCAGGGTGGGATGTGAGTGTGGATTGCCAAAATAAAACATGTCGGCTGTTAGTTTGTCTCAGCAGTTAGTTTCTCTCTACTTAGTAGTGCAAAAGTAGTCATTAATGACTATTTGAGACATAAAGTGAGTTATATGTAAGTATCATTTTGATGCTTCTTGAATGATCATTGGTTGTTTGAATTGTATGGAAGGAAAATGTCATTTCTATTTATGTACAACATTGTTTTATTAAAGAAAAATCAACAACAATAGTCACTCTACCCTACATGCACAATACATCTCAATACTGTAGGTTTAAGTGTTAATGAAACTAGAAATAAAAATGCTTAATTCTAGCCCCTTTTTACTGTCATAACATACACAATCATGTGTAACAGTCATTGTTGCAGCTTCTTTTGATATCAAATTTGATAACTAATAATCTTGTATTAGCGATAATCATACAATCCCAACTGAGCTGCTATATATCTCAAAGCTCATTTGAGAAGAAAAGCATCAGGAGTTCCTTCCCTACTAGCTTGGATAGATTCAGAAGGTGAGATAGTTTCTCCCCTGACCTTTAAACTGGACGAGGAATTTCAGCGCATTGATCTCCGGTACTGCGTCAGTAACCCCAAACAACCCTGGAGTTTGACTGTGTGAGACAATGAGATATCCGTCTGTTTTTATGCCAATCTAATCTTAAGAAAAATACGGGATGAGTGTGTAAGTGCAAAAAATGCAAAGCTTCATGACCCTTACTCTTCTTTTTGTTTTCCAAAATACATAATCCTCATTAGAACAATCCAATTACAACCGTAGCTTTTTACTCTTCTCGATATTCTAAAAAATACAAGTTGGTCCTCTGGTCCTCTTTCCCTCTCTCTCTCTCTCTCCCTCTCTCTCTCTCTCTCTCTCTCTATTACACTGTATCTGTTATGGGGGCTAATTTTAGAGGCGTGACCTTTCTGTCGTGCGTTTGTTGAGTCGTTTGGTCGGCTGTACTTTGCTTCCTTTACTTTTGGCACCACTGACGATAATCTATCCACATCTTGTCCTTTAAGTCCCCTGACTGTTGAGAGTGCAGGCAGAGACCCGCTTGCCTCTCCTGCAATACAACCTTTCCACATTCATTTACAATTTAACTGTTACCACCAACGCATACTGTTCCTACAGGAATGAATGCAGCTGTAAGGGCCACAGTTCGAGTGGGAATATACACTGGAGCCAAGGTGTATTTTGTCCATGAGGTGAATATTTTGAATTTTGTTTTCACGATTTGATAAATCCTCAATTGCAAACTGCAACAAAATATCTTTAAAAAATGGAAAAAAGATTACATTTAGATCCCACAGGTCAAAGTGTTATCTTCAATGTGCCCACTCTCTGTCCAACAATCTAACTGTACTGTTATAGAACACATAGACAAAAAGGAGAACGTTGCTGTAACTAGCAATGTTTGTTATTTTTGCATTATCAAACGTATCTATAGATAATCAGAAGTGGATCTCCAAATAACTAACACAGCACATATCAGACTCAAAGAGCTGCAAATGGCAGAGAAATGTGCTTTTGTCCTTAAGCCCGAAGCTTCTTCCCAGCAACTACCCCTGTCCAAGGAGGTGATATTTTGTTTTGTTGACAGGGTTACCAAGGTCTGGTGGATGGAGGAGACCATATCCGCCCTGCTACTTGGGAGAGTGTGTCCATGATGCTGCAGCTGGTAACGTACCTCATCTCCACTCTGTTTTTAATTTGAGACCAGTAAGTACGATGGATGATCTGTGTAACTCTAGCTACTCTTTAGCCTCTGAAATGCAGTTCTGTAGGTCAAAGGGTTATTTAAATGCCACGTTCATTAAATACTTTAAGAGTTAATGGACCTTAGACATGAGCTCGTAGGTTTCAGATAACCGTGCCCTTTTCTTCGTGTGATTTTTGTTTGAAGCTCTTCCTACTTGCTTAATGTCAGGGTGGTACTGTGATTGGAAGCGCCCGCTGTCAGGATTTCCGCACCAAGGAGGGACGCACCAAGGCTGCCTGTAACCTGGTAAAACTGGGCATCACCAACCTGTGTGTGATTGGTGGTGACGGCAGTTTGACTGGTGCAAACCAGTTCAGGAATGAGTGGAGTGAGCTGCTGGCAGACCTGATCAAAACTGGTGAGAGAGTTAAACAGCCTCAAATGTCCCTTTGCGAATATCTGCCCATCAATACTGATGGCACTCACGGCACAAATTTCTTTTGATTTAGGTGTTTCGGTTATTCCAAACACTCTTTTCAAACTAACGACTCCTATGAGTGTTGTCACCTGTGGTCTCAGGTAAGATCACATCAGCTGAGGCGAAGGGTTCCTCCCATCTTCATATCGTTGGCATGGTGGGCTCCATTGACAATGATTTCTGTGGCACCGACATGACCATCGGCACAGACTCTGCCCTGCATCGCATAATAGAGATAGTGGACGCCATCACCACCACAGCACAGAGGTATGTTTGTGGATATTACTGCATTTATTTAATGGACAGACTTTTGATGCCGTTTTAAGAGTTATGTGTTGTTGTACAGTCACCAGAGGACCTTCATCCTGGAGGTGATGGGTCGGCACTGTGGGTGAGTATACAGCCTGTGTGTGTGGTGTCACCATCACCAAACTTCTGGTTATTCAATAACATATGGACTGTCTATGGATATCGCGTATATGGTCTATGGAGAATAGTAGAATGTGCCTTTCAGATACATTGGAATCTTAAGTGAGAAGACTCAGTAGTGCTTTGAGGTGAATGCTAACATCCAAATGCTAATGCGCTCAGTATCAATATCATCATGGAGATGTTTAGCTGTTTGCTGTAATGTTTACTACCATTTAGTACTTGCCAAAAGTTTGGCACAAATTATACATTTTTCAAATTATGCTGGTGAGACAAAAATGTGTTTTTGAGTTTATTGGAGAAACTGTTTTTGAAATTCAGTTCCACCTCTTTTTAAAGTCAGATTTAAGATATGAAACATCACTATCCTTGGATAATAACCATTCAGTTTAGCAAAATACACTTGAACGCTGTGTATGATTTAAACCTACAGTTACCTGGCTTTGGTGACAGCTTTGGCCTGTGGCGCTGACTGGGTGTTCATCCCCGAAATGCCCCCGGATGACGGATGGGAGGAGCATTTGTGCAGAAGACTGACAGAGGTAAAGGCCCCGTACTACATTGTCTTTAATGACTAATTTAAATCTATTTTTTGTTTAGTGTCTTTGTGTCTTTTTTTTTTTTTTTATCTGCTGTTTTTAAAGGTTTTCTCTCTTCCTCTCAGCAAAGAGGCCGTGGCTCCCGATTGAATATTATCATTGTTGCAGAGGGAGCAATAGACCGCGAAGGTAAAGCCATCACATGTGACGACATCAAACAGGTCAGTAATGGCAGACCTTCAATACACCGCCATACAGATAGGGGTCTTCTTGAGAGATCGTAATCCTAATCTCTCTTTCCAGTTGGTATCAAAGAAGCTGGGTTTTGACACTCGCATGACCATCTTGGGCCATGTGCAGAGAGGAGGAACCCCTTCTGCCTTTGATAGAATCTTGGTAATGCTAACATTGTCCCAAATGTATTTCTTCGAAACATTCAACCACTGATCATATTTCTTGTTCACCATGTGAATAAAAACAGCCAGTTTCTCAAGGTGTCTGCTTTTTGATCATTGTGATTCAGGCCAGCAGGATGGGCGTGGAGGCTGTGATGGCTCTGCTGGAGGCCACACCAGACACTCCCGCATGTGTGGTCAGCTTGTCTGGAAACATGGCGGTTAGGCTCCCTCTCATGGAGTGTGTGCAAGTTGTAAGTCAAATGTTTTCCAAATGCATAACAAATGATCACTTGTACAAAATGAACAAGCAAGCTTGCAGGAGAATAAGGCGTTTTGACTCTTTTTTCTGAGTTTCCTTTTTTGACCTTCTGTCATATCAGACTAAAGATGTGACCACAGCCATGTCTGAAGGGAGGTTTGACGAAGCGGTGAAGCTCAGGGGAAAGTGAGGAGTGCTTTTTTGACATTTTTAAGAACATTTTAACTGTGATCTTGTGTTTTAAATCTGTGCATTTTTGTACAACAGGAGCTTTGAGAACAACTGGAACACTTACAAAATGCTCGCTCATGTGCACATCCCAGAAACGAAGGTCAGGATCCAAGTTGAACCGCCTCATTGTACATCAACTCAATAATTAAAAGGAGAAAACCAATTTACTTTGACAAATTTCTCTGTGAATTTAAACGTACCAGAGTAATTTCAACATTGCCGTACTGAACGTGGGAGCTCCGTGTGCTGGAATGAATGCTGCAGTTCGTTCGACGGTCAGGATTGGGCTGCTCCAGGGCCATCACATGCTGGCAGTGCACGAAGGCTTTGATGGCTTGGCTCATGGAATGGTAAATTAGACACTTGTAAAGGAAAATAAGGCTTTTTACTGTCAGGGCATGATAGAGCTTGCCATCTGTCCCTGTGCAGATTGAGCCTATTGGTTGGTCTGGAGTGGCAGGATGGACTGGAAAAGGAGGCTCCCTGCTGGGCACGAAGAGGTGACATTTTTTCAACAAGCCACTCTGTTGATTGGTACAGTAATACCAATGCAGGTTTCGATGTTTTTAAAAGTGTACTTTAACTGTAACATTGAGCAGGTGTAGTTCTATGTTTTCCTTTTTTTATTAAGGTCCCTGCCACATGAGTTTATGGAGGAGATCAGTCAGAGCATCACTAAGTTCAACATCCATGCTATAGTCATTATTGGAGGCTTTGAGGTGAGCAGCAATGCAGCAGATTCACATCCCTGATGATAAAAATCAACATTTTACTGATTTCCTGGTTGCTCCCTGTCTTCCCCAGGCATTTATTGGGGGTCTGGAGATGGTCCAGGCTAGAGAGAAATATGAGGAACTTTGTATTCCCCTTGTTGTTGTTCCCGCTACCGTGTCCAACAATGTTCCAGGATCTGACTTCAGTATTGGCGCTGACACCGCACTTAACACCATAACCGCGGTAAAATGTTCAAAGAACACAAAACCAACCCATGTAATCCAAAAACAATATCTTAAAACAATATTTTACTCACGTAACATCGTCTTCTCTTCCTTTGTTTTCTTATCCTCTTTTTCAGACATGCGACAGAATCAAACAATCTGCCGCTGGCACCAAGAGAAGAGTGTTTATTGTTGAGACTATGGGGGGATACTGCGGCTACCTGGCAACCATGGCTGCTTTGGCATCTGGAGCGGACGCTGCTTACATTTACGAAGAGCATTTCAACATTCATGACCTAGAGGTACGTCCTTGTGAATGTACAAAAGAGAGGAAGCTGAAGTGATGAGATCAGGGGTCTCATACTGGATTTGTTTGTAGTTGAATGTAGAACATCTGGTGGAGAAAATGAAGACTACTGTGAAGAGAGGACTGATTCTAAGGTTTGTGTGAATTAAGGTAAATTCTATACTGTGGTTTCAAATCTCACCCAACATCCTGCTTTTCAGAAACGAGAAATGCAATGCCAATTACACCACCGACTTTATCTTCAACCTGTACACAGAGGAGGGCAAGGGAGTGTTTGACTGCAGGAAGAATGTACTTGGACACATGCAACAGGTGGGCGGCGAGATGCAAACCTTTTGTTTGTTGTGTGCTGACACATATATGCCAAAAAGTGTATTTCCTAAACATAAGGTATCCTATTCTGTGTTATAAGGGTGGAACACCCAGTCCTTTTGACAGGAATTTTGCCACCAAGATAGGGCTCAAGTCTGTCTTGTGGTTGACTGACAAGTTGAAGGAATGCTACAGACATGGTGAGCAAAGGTTGCATATTGTGGCGTGTATAGTCCTGTGAATCCCGGTATTAATGTGTACAATGTATTCAATCCCAAATCTCCAGGTCGTGTCTTTGCAGACTCTCCAGATTCCGCCTGTGTGCTGGGCATGACGAAGAGATCTCTGGTCTTTCAGCCGCTGGAAGAACTTAAAGATCAAACTGACTTTGAGTAAGATCTCAACTTCTTAGTTGTTCTTTGTTATTGTTTATGTTTTCCTCTTCTGCACTGACACATGTTGTCCTCCACAGACATCGTATTCCAAAGATACAGTGGTGGCTAAAGCTGAGGCCCATCTTGAAAATCATGGCCAAGTACGAGATCAATCTGGACACCACTGAAAAGGCTGCGATGGAACATGTCATCACGAAGAGAGGCGTTGTTCCTTAGCTTTTTGCCCTGTGACCGTCCGTTTTTAATGGAACTTTTTAAACTCTGCTTCTGAAAAGTATAATGAAAATAAAGATGCTAATTATATCACCAAAATGCTTAGCGTATTTGTGATTATTTTTAAAGAAAACATTTCTCCTGCCTGTCACATCAAAAACAGACTTTTGACAGGCACTATGACAATTCTACTTCACTGTTTCCATTCACAGAGGTTCATTGCTGTTAATGTGGTTTTAGTTTTTCTTGTGTTATTGGTATCTGTCGTGCACGTCCATGTATTTCTATTTTAATATATATAGCTAAACAAAATACTCTTATTTATTAATTTGCAATCCAAGCTTTTTCAAATTTTGATGAGATGTTTAATGTTTAATGAGAAATTAGGGCTCTCATCAAGCAGTCAGTCCTATACGGTTGTCCTTTAGGATTGCAGAATAATTTAATCATAATTGCATAGAAGAATGTTCTGGGTCCAAATTGACTTCGAGGATAGGAAGTTTCACCTGCCTACATGCAGGTGATCTGCAGTGGGCCAAGAGGGGGAAGTGTGGCATTGTGCCCTCTGGTGGACAAACAAAACTATTTTCATCACTCCATTCACTAAATAAAAATTGTGTCTGTTCATGAACCTTGACAGCAATGGCATTACAAACTATTTGAGATTTCACCATAAAAACGCTTTCATCCCATGGACCTTCTTGTGTGTTATTGTTTTACAATATTAAATCGCAGTGGATGTACTTAGTTTGACCAACAAAAAGTATCTATTTAAAATAGAATTGTCAACACGAGGACAATGACATATTTATGTTGAATCCCCTTTGCTGTGCTCTGACTGACTATGTATGCTTCAGAAAATAACATAATTTGGATAATGTTGACTTTGATTTGTAATTCTAAATTGAAACATTTTAATTACATTGGTTTACGATAGGATTTTGTGCTTATTTTTTCTGAAAATATATTTTGTTCATCCGGTTTAAGCAAATAGAAATGCAGATGTATGCTTCAAATATGTATGTAGTTCATGGTTTTACAACCAACGACTCGTGTAACTCTTGTTTGTAGTTTTATGACAGAAAACTACAATACCCATAGCTACTAGTATTTCCGGGTAAAAGCGGATGGGCTCCCTGATTGGTTAGTGGACAGCTTTCAAAAACTGTGCGCGGTGGTGTTTAGAATTTTAATCTTGAAACTAATTTACCGCGCCTCCGTTATGTTGTTATGAAGAGCAGTTCAGCGTTTTATCTGCTGTGAATATAAACGCGTTGCCATAAAGGTGTCCTGCTTGAAGTAAGTCCCTGCATACTGTCTGGTTGAAGCTAACAAACGTTAACGTCAGTCGAACGGCTTCATGTTGTCGTTGACGCTAACGTTAGCTACCCTCCTTTAACTAAACCGAAGGTTAAAGCTAAACTTTCTAACAAAATAACGTGTTTTACGACAGCTGCAGACATGAAGTGTCTGAAAGTGGACGAATACGTCCAGCGGACTTCCTCTGTGGAAGAGACGGAGGTTCTACTTCAAGAACTACAGGTTAGCTTAACCATCATTTGGACAAGATGATCCACTCGTAATTTCCTTTGAGCGCTAAGGATTGGCGCGTGGGAAAGTAATAACGTTAACTTAAAACTCATTAAGCGTGGATTAAATAACATTTGAGTTACATTTTACATGTTACATTTGTTTTACACGTTAAACCATTTTAATTTCATCATTATGTTTCGCAGAATTATGTGAAGGGTCGATCAGGCCTTCAGGGTCGCACATTGTGCGACAGGGTCATCAGAGCCTGTAACCAACAGCTTGGAGCTGGATCCCCTAATCTTGACCATGTCAGCCACTTGGTCCGGCTGGTGGAGCTTTCCCTTCAGGGCTATGACACTTCCGCTGCCCTCGTCGCTCAGAGCAGCCCACTCTACATGGAGAAGATCCTTTTCCATATCGTCAAGAAGCTCAGCAGCCTAGAAGCTCACAAGTTATGTAGCCATGTAGCTGGGTTGCTTTACAGCAGGCTTACCCCAGCCCAACAGGTACGCATCACTCTCCATTTCAGTTTATTTTCGTGCGTTGTATTTTCCTCGTCTGCACTGAATGATCACCTATTTAGTGTCTTAATTAACAAGGTTCCCACTCTTGCGTGTTCCACAGGGTGAGGACTACTGTGTTCTCGTACGTAGCTGCTTCTCTGTGCTGAGAAATGGACTATCTGCTACCAAAGACAAGAAAATCTTAAATCCCCGGGACAAACTCCACTGCCAGATGGAAGCTCTGAGCTTCCTTTTGTTGTTGGACAACGAAAGCGTAACTCCCTCTCTCTCCAAAGCCCCCATATATTCAGTGGAGGCCATCGCTGAATTTGAGAGTAGCTGTGAAGCCGTATCAAAGGACGATGCTTGTTTTCTTGTCCAGGAAATGCACATACTTTTCAGCGCATGCTGGACTGGTGGTCAAGGCTGTGAGGAGGGTGCTTCCAAGCAGTCTACTGAGAATCCAAGTCTATATACGCTCTTTGAAATAGTACTCATTATAGTGAAGGTGCTTTGCAAGGCCGGCCACTATAATCTGGCTTTGACCTTCTTGAATGACATTGAGAGCAAGGTGAGAGACAGTCCTGACGGTCACTGTACAACCACAGCACTCGGCAAATGGACGGTAAAGATTCATTCTGCAATGAAGGCTGGCGGAGAGAGCGGCCAGGCTTTGACAGAGTGTGCCAGGGCCTTGAGGTCTCTTTCAGCTGACCTGAGGGACCGAGAAGCTCATGCAGTCCTGGAGGGTTGTGGACTAGTGGTGTGGGCTGTTGAAAGTTGCTATAGCAAGGGATTAACTGGGCCTATGCTGCTGGCTTGGTTTTCCTTTTGTGAGGAGCACCAAGAGTTGATTGGAACAATGCTAAAGAGGGTGAGTATGGATACTGACTAGAAAAAAAGTAGCCATTGAATACAGAGATTTCTTGACAAACCTGTTATTTATTTTATTTACAGAATTCAATATGTCAGTCTGAGTGCAGCAGACTGCAACAGGCACTTTGCGTCGGTATTTACAAGGACTTTGTGTTTGCTTATGAGAGCATGCTCACATCACAGGTGAGGCTGCTTCTGCATTGTCTAATTTCATGTTGATGAAGAAGGTACCAAAACTGAAAACACAGACCAATGGGTCACACAAGTGAACGTGTTGCTTCAGTTCTAAAGAAGCTTCTGGTTTTAGTACTGATTTATGATTTGTTCTTAGCTGGAAGACACTGACATACTGGACAGAGTGCTGCTCTACTGCCGAGCTAAAGCTGGGCAGATGATGACTGAACTGCGTGAACTGTTGAGTGAAAACCTTCTCATCAAAGCAGGTGATATTTCATTCTATTAACATCTCTGGTGATGTGAGTGGTCCTGAAAGGGTTACTTAAATTGCCACAGATTTCTGTTGGTATGATAAGTTAGATTTAAAGTTCATCGTGTGTCTTTCAGTGATTGCTGTGAGCAACTTGACTTGTGGATTTTACAACCGGCGTCTCTATGACCAGGCCTTCACACTAGTAGAGATCATCTGCAGGGATCTATGCAAGAATTGCCCCGCCTCGCTCTCTGTCGATAGGGTAAGTCCTTCAAATACGTTTTTTGTCTTTACTGATTTATACGCACTCCTTGTCGTAATGCTATAGTGTATAAAGCATGTCTTCGTCTTGAACAGGCCTGGTTGTCAGTATGCATATTAGCTCTGGCTTAGAATAGGTTGTAATAGATAAAAGCCATATGATCCTGAAGAAAATGTGTTTTAGTTTTTTCACCCACCTTTATCATTAACATGGCTTTTGACCCCCTAGTTGAGCCGACCCTTCATGCTGGCTGTGCAGACGTCCAGGCGTGCTGGACAACTGGAGCGAGCACTGGACTGGGTGATCCTGTGGCTGAAGGCTCTGGGGGACAATGTCACTACTCATATGTCCGAGCCGGTATCCCTGTGGGTGAAAACAAAGACTGATGCGGCCCCTAACTTGGAGGAGGACATTCGTCTCCGGTACAGAAGAATTCTAATAAATGGATCTGTTTATGTTTTTGTGACATTAATTACTCCGAGAAGGTATTTCATAGAATACTAATTGAAAGGAAACCTTGTCCCATCCTAAAACAGGACATTACGTGACGGTTTTGGTCCTGACGTCCCAGGAGAGCGCGTAATGCTTTGCCTGTTGGAGGAGGAGTTGCGTTGCTATAAGGAGTTTGCAGGAGACACAGCCCAGGAGCGTTACAACGCACTCTGCGATCTGTTGGACATCTGCCATGAGGACAGCTCCCACACCCATCTGCGTGCTGTCTACCTCTGTGAAATGGCCCAAGTTGTGTGTTACCAGGATTTTAGTGAACAGACCGATTGGTAGGCACTTTCGTCTGTCATTTCTAATGACCTAAAATCACTGTTTTCTGTTTTGTCTGGTCAGGGCAACTTTTTTCTTTTTCAGCCGGGCTATCAAGGAGTAGCAGCTAACGGTACTGTTGTTTAATTCAATTAATTTGTAACCCTACAGCACAGCAGTTGATTTTACCCATGAAGCTTTGCGGCTACTTGAAGAAGAACCCGAGACTCCGGCGAATGCTGACCGACTGAAAGATGACAAGGCCCACGCTCTGCTTTGGCTCTATATCTGCACACTGGAGAAAAACCTTCAGGAGGTGAGTTAGAACTGTAATCAACCATTTTTCTTCTGGATTTATAAACTTTTGGTTAATGAATGGTGCGTTTTTAATTTTTATTTCTTTGTCAGGCCATTGACCGGGACAAAAAACTGCGTGACTTGCGTGAGCAGACCCGAAGTGTGGCCCATCAAATAGAAACCAATGATTTTGATTATGAAGACAAGCAGAAGACACAGGACAGCATCCTGGTCTACGAAGGCTTGCATTTCAACCTAGCTGCAGAGAGCAGTAAGATCACCATTCATCCGACTGCAGACACTTAAAATGATGATCATACTTGTACTGTGTTCTGCTATTCTGAATACATATCTATTGGTTAAGACTAATTGACATTCTTTTTTAATTTCCTGTAAGATTTGTGCAAGCCTCTGGAAAGAGCGCTGGAGGAGTGGTCTGCTCTTCTCCAGGGAAACATCCTGCCTTCTTTAAGAAACCCCAAACAGACCTGTAGCTCCATCGCAGTGATTGCGTCTCTCTTTAAACTCAAAGGAAAGGTAACGATACGTTCTGGAGGGTCAAAAGGTCAAAAGTCACCCTTTTGATCCTGGGAAAAGCAAATCGTAAAAAGTAGCTTTTCTACTGTAAGAGACTTCTATGAATGAGTGTAATTCGTGGTACGGTTATTATAAGTATTGTTCACATAATTTGTGTTCTTATCTCCTCTCATATGTAGCCTTTAAAGGCTTTGGAAGCTTACCAACTTGCAATTGGACTTACACGTCAACTTGCTGATGCCCACGGATGTGCCAGCTCCCTCTGTCAATCAGCCAGCCTCCTCCTGGATATGGGCACTCCTGAACTGGCTTTGGTAATGCATGTTTTGTAACCATTATTCATAACAGACATACTTTATCCCATTTAAAATGCTATATCTCACTTTGTTTGTTGTGCTTTTTTTAGGCGCAGCTAGAGCAAGCTGAACAGGTTCTTGCTACCGTCACGGCTGCCGATGGCCCTTCTTCTCACTCTACACTGGTCATTCTGTTGAAAGCTCAGTACTGCTACAGCACAGGGCAGGTACGTGACATGTCTCAACGCAGTATTTCTTGGTATCGTTTTTTTTAGCTGGAGTGTGTGTGACTTTTATCAAATTGCCCATTTCCTATTGGCCGTATTTCAGGTGGATCGTGGAGTACCTCATCTGTGTGAGGTGTTTGAAGAAATGAACAACCAGAGGCAGTCAAAGAGTTGGTACCTGCTGCGTGCTCGGATGCTCCAGATATGCAGCTCCTACCTGAGTTTGGACACCGCTGCGCTGCCACAAGCCCAGAGAAGCCAGATCACACAGCATGGTTAGCTAACGCCTTTGCTACACTATATCAGTTCAGTTTTGCTTTTGTATTCTGAGAATTAGAGGTGAGGTTTGCAGCTTTTCAATGCAGTGCTGCCCTGTAATTGTGCCTCAGGTCTAAATAGCCCGGACACTGCCCTTCATGAAAGTCTGAAGCTTCTCTGCAGCCTGCTGGTCACTTTGGTGGGAAAGGGCCTTTATCTGTCTAACGGCAGCAGCTCTGACATGCGCTTTGTCGACCAGGGTAAGTTTATCCATCACATGCAACTGAAAAAGCGTCTAAGACCTCACTAATGTCCCTTATTGTGCTGTGTGCAATGAGTCTCACTGTCTTGATTTCTGCGCAGGAGAGAACTTGGTGCTGAAGTGGCAGCTGCTCTCTGAGGTCTTAAACTGCTCCATGAAGGTGGTGGCTGTGAGGAGCAGCTGTGGAGCCGTCAATGACGCCAGGCTTCAATGTCTGGAAGCCCTCAAACTGGCTATCAAGCTGCAAGCACTCAGCCAGTACGTACATGTGCACAGTTGAGGGTGAAAATATTAAACCGTGTCAAAAAGGGAGCCTGTGCCCTCATATTATCAAAGCCTATTGACTATTCTTAAAGATGCAGTTTTTTTGCAGTGTATAAAGGTAAAGTTACCGGAGGGTCAGAACTTGTTTCTCCTCTTGTTGTTGTTTTTGATTTGATGGAGTTCTCTCTTTTCTTTGCTGTCGTCATCGCTTCAGATGTGCTGAGCTGCTGGTGATGAAAGCCGAGTTGGAGCTGATGCAGGGGGAGAGAGAGGAAAGTAGACTTGATTTAGACAAAGTCAGAAACCTGCTGGAACTCTGCACAGGTATGTTAAATACAAAGCTTCTGTTCAAATAAGGGGGGACGTTGGTCCCATTGTTTTCTTTGACTTTCAGTATAATTTGTTATTTGAAGTTGTGTTCATATTCATCCCAGGTAAATTTTACTCAAACTAAAAAATAAATTATTGGCGATTCTGTTTTACACATGTTGGGACTATTGTCTATTTCGATCTACATAAAGGATCTCTTTAATACTTTTTCTTCAGATTCCCCTGATCAGGTGCAGAAGGCTGAAGTGAAAATCAAACCAAGGAAAGGTCGCCCGGCAAAGAAATCTCCGTTGCCCCTTCCTGGCGTGGAGGACGATCTTAATGGCATTCTGAGCACCCGGTGGATTGGCAAAGAACCCGTGGGGAGGGATGTGTGCAGCTCGCCGCCTCTTAAAGCCCAACCTCGGCGCTGGCTCTCCTCGCTGGCGCATGAATCCGACTGCCACTGCCCCTGCTGCTCCGAGCCCTGTCTGGGCCGTGCCACTGCTCGCTGGGCAGCCACACAGGCTGATCTGGTCCTGCAACTGGATCCAAATGAGGCCAAAGTCACTCTGAAACTTCAGGCGGCAACATTAGCTCGCTGTAAGAGCGTTGCTGCCAAGCTTGGAGCTCAGTTGGCTAAACTCTTTCCTCCCTGCGGCCCTGGCAAAAGCCCCTCTAAGCCCTCCCTGATGCAGGACGTGGTGGGCCGTGTCTACCTTCACATGGCTCTGTCAGCGCTGGAGCCAAGGCTTAGTAAGGTCTGTGGCATATGGAAAGTACTGGAAGCTGGCTTGGCGTTTACTGAATCAACGACTTCGCCTGAGCTGAGAACTGTGAGAGCAGGCCTGATGGCCACCAAAGGCATCGTGTCATTGGTTACCTTGGCTGCTAAAAAGGGCTGCAGTCCTGAGGAGCTCTTCTCAAATAATTGGACTTGGAATGCACCAAAAGATGACATTAGGCTGAAATCTGAGCAGAAAGCAGCGCCTCCCTCATCTGTACTTAAGAAGCCTAAAGAATCTAATAAAAACCCAGATATTCCTTGCAAAACAAAAGAGGCAAAGAAGGTCAAAGTAGTCAAGCCCAGGATTCAAGTGACGAGCTCTTCAACCAAAGCAAAGGGACTTGTTCCCATGACACCAGTAATGATAAAGCCCAAGCTGTCCGGTCGGGAGCTTGACTCTTTTGACTTCAACACAGTGGTGCCTACATTGGCCTTCACTCCGATCCAAAAAGTGAAAGGCCCCGCTTCTGTGCAGAAAGCACCGAGGACGGCCTCGAAGCTCCAGTTTCACGTTTTCGAAGAGTTGTCGCCGGTTCAAGACAAAGTCCAACCCGTACCCGCCGCACCCAGACGCACAAAGAAATCTCGCTTTGTGGTAAGCATCCGATCCAAGCCGTTTTATTGTTGTCAATTAATGAACTTTTTTAATGAGGGAAAAAAAAATGTCACTACAGATGGAGTTTAGCGACGAGAGTGACTCAGAACCGAACCCCCCGGAGGAGCCGCAAGAGAAAACCGACGTCCCTAAAAGGCGAACCACCACAAGAAGAGCTGCACAGAACCGTAAACCAGCCCCAGAGCCACCGGCACAGAAGGTCGCAGCCAAGAGGCAGACAAGGAGTAAGAAGACCACCGCGATGCCTCGGGAGACTTCTGAAGAAGAGGAGTCTTTGGTCTGTCAGCCTGCCTCAAACAGAAGAGGGAGAACTAGAAGGGAGGTGTCCGGGGCGGAGGAGGAAGAGCCTGACCAGATGAGGGCCATTGAGGAGGAAACCAATCAAGTTCTGGATCTAAGCATTGAGCAGCTCAGGACATCTGACTGTGAAGAGGCTGAAGACCATGCGGCTTTAAGTAAAGATATTGGTGAGCATTTTGATAACCCACCAATTAATTCTTAAACATATAACTTAATTACCTGGCATTCGCATGAAATCTAACATCAGTTTATTTTTTGCCATCCATCACACCATACTGCATCTTCCCAGCCTTACAAGCACATTGTGGATGAATTAACAAAATGTTAAAGAGCCTCAGCTTTAATGCCTTTGGTGATTCCCTACATAGATTTCGAGGTGTTGCGCAGGGACTTGTGCTGTGATTTGGAGAGAGACGACCTGTCTGAACTAAGGAGCCGAGGTCATCTGAGAGGTGGTCCACAAACCCACCTCCCTCATTCATACACCAGGCCAGGTGAGACACTGTTGATAATGTGTCCTCTAAGCCTAGTTTATGCTTCTGCGTTTTCAGAGAAACGCAAGGACACGCAAGAGCCCGATGCGTGTCTTTTCACCCCTTCTTGCGTGCTTGTGTGCGTCAACCCATTTTTCTAGACTAGCGTCAAAAACTACGCAAGCCTCATGCAGCCCGCATGGCTGTGATTGGTCTAACTACATCCTTTACGGAGTCTCACATTATTATTAAATAATTAGTTATTATTAAAATGAAGATTTTTTTAGATTGAAGATTCATGGAGGGAGATCGTCGGTTTTGCCGGTCGAGGGGTGCACAAAAATGTGGAGGAAAATGCAGCAGTGGCGATGCACGAGGCAATAAAGTCTATGATAAATAAATGAACAAACCAACAACTTCCACACACAGACGCCACTCTCGGTCATCTTCGACAAAAAAAAGTTCTCCACCTATTGTTCTGCCGGTGAATTGCTTTGCAACACGTGCAAGCCTTTTTGAACCATGGATTGAAACGAGTGCGTCGACACGACTGCGTGCAGACGCAGCAGCAGCCTTTACAGTTCAAGTCCAATTAATATCTTTTAACCTTTTTGCCTCTGTGTCTAGTCGTCTACCATTTGTTTTTTGTTCTCTCAGACAATCTTTCTCTGGAGGATGTTGAGTCGTTGCTCCGCTCAGCATGTTTGGCCCTCCAGCACTTCCCCTCCCCCACCATCTACCCGACCCTGTGTGCTCTTCTGGCCTTAACCAGTGGACAGCAGGACCCTGTGACTACAGCCATGCTGCATGCAGACTCCCTGGGCATCACAAATCGCCATCACACGATCAGGCATTTGTCCAGTTGTCTCAAGTAAGCATAGGTCTGGTTTGTATAGTGTCAACTCCTGAAGTCACTCTTACCAGCACTTTTTTTGTTTGTTTGTTACATTTTTTGCATCTTTTTAATATTGTACCAGTTGAGGGCTAAACATGCTTTTACCTCCAACAATGTTAAAAATAGTTTAATTCATGTCACTGTCACTATTCGAACAGAAAGCTCAGAAAGGTGTCCAGTGAGCTGGCAGATAAGATGGGGGCTCTGAGTCTAGGTGAGCTCGGTCCAAACAAGTGCACTGAGCGGAGGCTGTCTCGGTTGGAGAACATCTTCTCCTTCCCAACTGCCGACTCTGCTACTTTCCCCAAAAGCCACTGTCAAGAGTTTCTCCAACTAATTGAACAGCTTCCCAGAGGTAATGTATACGATCTTGATCTTCATACCAAAATGGGTCCATTTTCATATTTTGATTGCCACTAAATGTGATTTGCACATGTCAGTAGTGCATCATGAGAGATCTGGCTTAATTTTAGGAACTGATCATTTTGTGGCTTTTCGAGTAAGTTTTTATTAGGAGCTATTTTGTAGCTGTTCATATTACTGGATGCTTTTTGTGCAAGTTAATATACCCAAAAGCCGAATGTGTTCTGCTGATGTACTGTACCTTTCTCTCCTTGACAGGGGTCACTGTGTGTGTGATGTCTGTGCTTGGAGTAAAACCAGGGGAGATGGGTGACAGCGTCCTACTGTCACGCCTAGAGAAGGGATCTGTCCCTGTCACTGTTCACACCACTACCTCTAAACAACGGGTGAGGACAGTTGGATGGGACGCACCATTATTTTGTAAATGCTATAACAGTATGGTAACACAAGTGACTTTACCTTTATTTATCATGCTTACAATGGCATCATGTAGACTCGCCTAAAGGGAACCATTTACAGCTGCTGTAGCTGCCTTAGTTCAAATATAGGCACAAGAATAAAGGCCATCTAATAAAATAAATTAGTAGATGGTCTTACTTAATACATTTATCCAAAATTGTGCAGCAACTGCTTCAATTGGTAAAAGTACTGTGCAGCTAAATATTAACCGACGGTCATGTTTTGCCTTGACTTGTGTAATAATCTCCCTTTGGTTTTATCATTAACATCCCTGGTTGTAACTTTGCCTTTGTCGTCTTTGTTCCGTAGCACTCCATTAGTTGGATGGTTCGGGAGATGGAGAGCATTCAGGTGGAGCAGAAGCTGGTGAGCTCTGTGTCTGAGAAAGTCAAGTGGTGGGAGGGCCGCAGGGTGCTTGACTCTCGAGTCGAGGTGAGTGGTGAAGAGCGAGGGTGCTACTGGAGAGTCTCAGGGGGTTAGGGGTTACCCTGGTAACCCAGTTTCACTTAAAGTGTATCACTCATTTAGTCTAATCCACCTGCTATCTTTCATTCAGCGCTTGTTGAAGGAGATGGAGGAATTCCTGGGGTGCTGGTGGAGCTTTCTCCTCCCGCCATCCTTGGATCCTGAGCTCTCCAAACAGGCGCAGAACCTTTGCAAGTCTTTGTCTGAAAAGGGAGTGGCAGTCAGTGAGGAAATGTTGACGGTGTGTGTTGCATTTGTATTTAATTTGCCGTTTTAATGGACCCGAATATGACTTTCAATTCTGTCAGGGTTTCTATTGGGAAAGAAAGAGCAAAGCAACAACTACTCACACGTGTTACTTTTGTGCTTCAGGCCGTGCTGTCGGCCTCTCCTGTGCTCTGTCAGGACGAGCTGAAGAGATTTGCTGTTGGAGTCTCTCCGCAGTGGGACACTGAGTGTGACCAGCTTCTCTTTAGAGCAGTGTCCCGGCTCGCTTGCAGAGACGAGCCCCGCGGTCATGTGGTTCTCATCCTGGACAGGGTCGGTTTCATCATCTCTGCTAAATACATTTCCCAAAGGGACTGATTTGTACATAGTGGGGCCTTTTTGGAAGAGAAGATTTTTGTGCTAGCGTGAAATATTCTTTAAGGTAGGATGATTCTAAAATGTGGAGGTATCCTCTGTTTTCTATTGTTTCCAGTACCTTCAGAAGCTCCCGTGGGAGAGCACCTCCTTGTTAAGGTCCCACTCTGTCAGCCGGATGCCTTCTCTGCACTCGATAATTGGACTGAGTATCCAGAAAGAGGTGAGATAAAGCTCCATTACTGCGCGAATATGGCCTGTGGTGAGATGTAAAGCTACTTACAGATATTGTTTTTTTTTAAATGTATTCTATGTATTTAGGCGGACTCACAATCGATCCTGAAGCAAGGTGTGGATGCAAAGCAGGTGTTTTATGTGGTGGACCCTGATTCCAATCTAAGAAACTCTCAAGGGCAATTCAAGGAATGGTTTTGCAGGTGAGACCAACACTGCTGAGAGTCAAAACCATTTAATGTTGCTTCCTGTCACCGGTCTATTTTTTTCTAACCCTACCCCGCCCCCCTTTACTACATTACCATTCTCATTAAAGTAAACCGGAATGGGACGGTGTGTGTGGAGTTGCTCCGGACTCCAGTCAGCTAGAAGAAGCTGTTGCTACCAAGGATCTATACATGTGAGTTTGATTTAAAAAATTCTTATAGAAACAGGAACCATTGATTTGACCGGTTAATCTGATGAAATTACATTTTAGCTGGATTCATGTTATGGATCATTTTCTGATCAAGAATCCTTCTGATACGAGTCCCACAGAAATAGTAAAGTAATTGGTAGAAGATAACCTTTTAACAAACTATATTTTATAGTTGAAAAGAAATCCATTCAATTGCTTCAGTTATCCATGTTTTTTTTTATTTTCATAATGAGCCCTGTGACCTGATAACCAGTTTTGATTCATCGTCTTTCCACGTCATTCTAACCCGGGATGCATTAGTTACGTGGGTCATGGTGCAGGCGCACGATTCTTTGACGGCCAAGCAGTCCTGAAACGGCAGATGAGAGCAGCTTCTCTGATTTTTGGCTGCAGTAGTGCCGCTCTGGCGGTGCGCGGTGATCAGGAAGGACAAGGCATAGTCCTCAACTACCTCACCGCAGGCTGGTGAGATATGTATTTACTAGCAGTTGAATGAGGATATTTTGGCTGTTTCCCATAAACACATTAGTTTTGTTTCTTTCATTTCTCCTTAGCCCCCTTTTTTTGGGAAACCTGTGGGATGTCACAGATCGGGATATTGATCGCTTCACCAAAGTCTTGCTGGAGTCTTGGTTATCTGCTGGTTCCGGCGCTTCCCTCTTGGATTATATGGGCCAATCACGGCAGGTCACGCACATGAAACACCTCGTAGGAGCTGCTCCGGTGGTCTACGGCTTACCGGTTCTCCTGCAGTAAGAACAGGAAGTCAACAGCGGACACCGTATCGAAATTGACAATACAATCAATATTAAAAGCTATGCTTCAGTTTTTAGACCAACGTTACTATAGCTTCACTGATTTTAAATATCTTTTAAAGTGTTTTTGAATGCATATTAAATGTGACTGGAATTCCTTTTGAATAAATGTGTTCTTTAAAACCCAGTGTGGATTTGTAAAAAAATGACCGACTGATCCTATTTTTATGAAGCTTGAAACATTATAATTACAGTATTCTCTTCTACAAACAAGGAATATGTTTTGAGGGAAATGTTAAAAGTTACTACCATTTGGATAAATATTTTACTGCAGGAACAAGTTGGATTGCAAGATATATAGGTTGGGTTTTACAACGCTTTATTTCTTTAAAATATTTTAGAGAAAGAATCTCACTAGTGTTCATTTTTTTCAGCTGAAATTTTGAGTGGCTCATTTGTGGGTCCTTGAGCATAAATACTGAGCTGCATCAGGGCTATCCATAAACACATTATAATTCAATGTTACCTTTTGAAATCTATTTTGAAATTGACTGTCTCAACTGAACTTGAAATGCAATTTCAATCTATTTGATTAAAATGATAATAGTTTGGGTCGTATTACAAACGTTTGCACAGTGCTTTACCAAAAGGGGGAGAACTATCTATTTTCATGTTATGGTATCAGTTTGAATATGAAATGTCATTGACGAACACACCTCGGGGTATAGTCAAAGTTATCAAACAAGTTTGAATTTTATTTGGTTTATCGTGAAGGTGCAATCGTTTCAAAAATAAGATAATTTCATCAAAATGGCTTTTGTATTGTCAACCCTTAAATTTCCAAACCTACAATGTGGTCTATTTAATTTCTATACCTGTACTTTACTTTATATCTAGAAAACCGTTCCACTGCATAAGAACAAATATGCTGGATGAACAAATAGGAAGTTTTCTTGGAAGAAGCCGGTGCACTTCATAACTTGTCCTCAGGGGGCGGTGTCCCAGTCTAAAGACCGCCCACCTCCATCACCCGGAAACAGTCACTAAAGGTCAGTTGGCATCGCTCTTCCAACATGGCGGTGAATCTCACAGACCTCTCCCTGCCTCAATTAGAAGGACTGAAAACCCAACTGGATCAGGTAACCCAACACTAAAAAAGGAAATATGAACCCATTATGTATGTGGGGTCAGAATTAGACTTTATAAGGGTCATAATCTAAATGAAAACGGCATGGTAGCTAAATAGCACATCCGAAGCTAACGGTACAAACGCTAACGTCCCTTAATTTAACGTAACGTTAAAGATGCTATTAGCAAGTTGGAACTATTACCACGTGCGTACATTTTACTTTGGCTTGCGGGAATATGTTAATAATACTGTAAATTAGTGGCCTAGGGTATTGACTGACATTATGTTCTTTATTGCATGGTGTAGTTGTTCTGACAGTTCAACACGGTGGTTTTCTAACGTTACATATGGATGTTTTGCAGGAGATCGAGTTCTTGACGTCTTCAATTGGTCAGCTCAAAGTTGTCCAGACGAAATATGTTGAAGCAAAAGATAGTATGAACGTTCTCAACAAAAAAAACAAAGGTGTGTAAAATACTTTTCTGACTTGCTGCCTCAGCAAGCCTTTATTAAAAGTTGCTACTGGAGTGATGACATATTTAGCTTCACAGTAGTAATTCATTTGGAATGATGATTCATACGTTTTTCTCTGGTGATATTGATTATATCACTAAAACTCGGCACATTTAAGTTTGTTGTATACATTTTCCTCCCAACCAAAGGACTTTCTGCACACCAGTGTGTTTTACTGAATTATATGTCTTAAACATGCATCATCTTACAAAAAGTGCAATTATGCTAATCAAAGTTGTTGAAATCAGCCTTGAGCTTTGTATCTGCAGCTGAAAGAGGTAATGTGTTAATTCTCATTCTCTTGTCACACAGGAAAAGAATTGCTGGTCCCGCTTACCAGCTCTGTATCCTTTTTCCTCATGGTTTCCTGTTTTGTGTGATGTGCCTTAATGAAGTTATGTGTGTCTTGAGATGTGTTTGGTTTCCCTTGACCTTTGTTCTTCTCAGATGTACGTCCCTGGAACATTAAATGATGTGGAGAATGTTTTTGTGGATGTGGGGACAGGATATTATGTAGAAAAGGTATAGATATTTGCATTAGAAAACCCATAAGAAACTGAAAAAATGGGTAGAACGTGTATTCTAATAGTATAACATTCTTTCTTAAAATTGAATTTATTATATATTTGTCTGTCCCTATAGAATGTGGAAGACTCAAAGGCCTTCTTCAAGCGTAAAATAGAATTCCTCACGAAGCAGATAGAGAAAGTTCAACCAGCGCTTCAGGAAAAACACGCCATGAAGCAAGGTAAGTAAAAGCTATTAAATAGACCACTATTTTCTCATTATTTCTTCTCTAAATGTCATCACATCTTTCGATTCAAAACCATATATTTTAATGCTGCAAGTTGCTTATGTTTTACCTAATCTAGTGGATATTACAAGTATACATCCAAAACACGTTTTAGAATGAATAAGTTATAAGAAAATGGTTATTTTGCAAAGGGGTTTGCCAATTAAATTATTACAAATTTATACTCCCTTTACTTCGATAAGCTTTCCTTAAAATGTATAAGACCATTTTCATCTGAAACTAGCTGCTGGCATTGGTGCATCTCCAATAGTGTGGTTCGTTTTAGCCTAATATTAGCTTTTTAACAGAGGTAAAAAGAAAGAAACCTCAGAAACAACTGAGGATTATTTTTGCCTTAAAGTTCAATGGTTGTAATAATTGCAGAATGGACAACATAATCAAACTACGATAATGTCAATCCAAATGGCCTTTACGACAACAGTAACCACATTAGTGGCAGTAATAGTAGAAATAATGATAGTAACATTATTACTTGTATTATAATGGCAGCAATGGATACTACAGGCTGATCCTAAAAGCGGTGACTTTAGCACTAATAGAAGTTCAAATGTGACTAATGTTAAGGATGGTAGCCAGGAAGGGCCACAGCAGCAGGCTCAACTATGATCCATTGAAACCTCCTGAGATGTGTTATGTTTTATGTGTTACACGCTTAATTTAACTTGGATATTGTTTTCTTTCTTACAGCTGTGATTGAAGTAATGAACGTGAAGATCCAGCAACTACAGCAGAACCAGCCGGCATCCCAAGTGGCTGTACCTACCAAGGCTTAACGAGAGAACCTGTTTCAACTCCTCATGATTTGTGTATGTTTGTGTGCAAATAAATGAAGTTGGTGAGTAAATGATGTCACCACTGAATTATGACGAGGCTATTGTTTTGGTAAAGACTTGTGTACTTGGTCATTTTAATTGTGTGTCTGAAACATTTGCATAATTAAAGTGATCATTTATTGATGGTACATGTTTCTTGTATTCTGTTTTCATCAGTGGGGTCCACTACAAAGATGTACTTTTTTTTTTATGCGTCCGGGGAGCCAAGACTGTTGGCGTGCGGCATTAGGTCTTCTTTGCCATTCTAGTGAATGCAATGTCTTATCTGGCATTATTTTAGCATGAATAGGTACAAGGAATTTGACTCAGATTTTACTGAACTGGACCCGAAGCTACTTGTATGATTCCACCCTCACCACTTCTTCCCCTAGATGACAACCAGGACAGGGGGACACCTGCTATACTGGTCGTCAAGCTCAGGGTCCTTGCTCTTGGTTCTAAATCATGGGACTGATCATTTTTGATAGAGAACTAAGTTTATGAGTTTCTTTTTTTCTGCTCCTTTCCAATCGTAAATTGGCCCTGCCAGATAATCTAGTTTTACAAATGGTTAATTTTAACTCTCAAAAAAGTAACAAAGGCATCTTGTGTCCCACCTTTTATAGGTTGTAAAATTGGCATAAATACTAACATTCAACAATATTTCCCTCTGATGACCTGTTAAAATTATTTTTAAGCACTTATATTCGGTGTTCTAATATTTCACATCTATTTTGTTGACGTAATTTATTAAATATGTTTTTCCACACATAAATACATGCAGATCGATATATATTTTGAGCGCAGCAAATATCCCTTTCTGCTTCGTATCCCTTAAAAAGTAGACCGAATATAACTTGTAAAACATTTATCTGCGGTCCCCAATTGTTAGAAGACAAAAGTTTGCCCACATCTGTTACAAACTCCACACCGTTGTCATATCCTGTCAGCAATAAGCAGCCACTACTTGATAACTCTTGCTTTTCAATGTCATGTGAAATATCGGTCACTTCAACAACAAAAAAAACTGCAGCTCTGGAAGTCACGTCACGCCGGCCTTAAGGCAGGTCTCACAAAGTGCACCGGCTGAGCTCCGCGACCCGCCGCGTCCTCTCGCAGGGGTCACGCGCAGTCAGCCGCTGCGCCTCTTTAGCGTGCGTTGCGGGTGGAGTGCAGCTTGTCGGGGGGGGACAGAGGACGCAGCTGTCACACGCTGGACGAGCGCTTCCTCGGAGCGGAGCAGAGCGGGTACCAGGACTCGAGTTTAAAGACCACGTCGCGTCAAATGGGAACGATTCAAATCGGCTTAGCGGTCGTTGGTGTTTTGAAATAAGACGCTTTCAACGTCGTGCGTGGCATCGTTCGGGCTGGAGCGCGTTCGGCGGTTTTGGGTAACGTTACCGGGGAGACGGTAGCTACGACGACGGGTCGCTTTAAATAGTTGTGAGGCAACATTTTTTTTGTGAGCGGTAAAGCCTTCGATAAGAATCAAACCAACGGGGCCATTGCATCTGCCGGAACTGAGCCGAGGGCACCATACGGACCGGATCGAGGCAGCATGGTGAGTTTCGGGGCCTGGGAGAGGGCACGCTAGCTAACACGCGACAACCTGTTTGCGTCCTTCCAGTGGGACAAACCTGCTTTACCCCGTTGTGGTAACTTTAACCTTTTAGCTGACTCTTAATGGTCACACTGCCGAAACAGGACTTTAATCACGTGCATGGTCAGTTCATCATGTAAGTCTGTCAAACAAATTAGCTTAGGGTTGTAAAGTAAGGCCGGTTCTAACTGGTCTGCTAGTAAACTTAAGCTAGTTAGCTAAAGGCGGGTATATATGGTTGACTGCGTAATACCCAACACGCTTAACGTTACCCCATCAACACGTGTATTAGGACACAATGTGGAGAAAACATGGCCTCTCGCTTTATTGCGCTAGTTGTTAACTAACGTTAAATGTAGAACGCGTGTCCTTAACGGCTCTCACGTGATGACCAGTAACGTTACGTGGTTTGTGTTAAAGGTAAAGTTAATACGCCGCGGTGTAAGTTAGCAAGCTATTCAACGTTAGCTAACTGTTAGCTTTCTTAGAGTTCCGCGATAAAGGTCATGGGCTGCGGAGACGTCAACCTTGAGAGGAACAATGTGGGTGGATACGGTAATCAATCAACACAAAACTCCTTGAATGCAGATGTATCCGTTTTGCATTTAAAGAGACGATTTTTAACATCGTCACATATAGTTGTGCTGGAACCATGTGCTCCTCTCCTCCGCCCACGCCACTATGCTTCACTGCAAACCAAGAGCTGTCCAATCGTTACCAAATTCTGGACAGGAGACTGGATAACGTTAAAGGTTGTGAGAGGGTCGCAGAGTGGTTTTGCATAGATAACAGAAGCGCAGCCGAGGTTCCGCAGAGCATGACAGGTCAATATGCCATGTTAAACATACGCTGAAGCTCAGAGGCGGACTTTGTAGCATGTGACTGGGAGAGGCGGGATATGAGGGACGACGCAGCCAATGAAACGGACGGATTTGAGTGAAGAGCCAAAGTCTCTCAAAGACGGAAACCGGTGCAGATCAACTACACCATTGGCTGTGGGGAAGAAAGTCGCTTCTGAATGATTGAAGTACCCTGCTAAGAAATAGTAAAGGAATGAGTGGTGTAAAACGTAGAAACTGTTTTCAAAACGTATTCCTTAAAAATCTACAGTTTTTGAGTGAAGGTTAAAAGAAGACGAGAACTGAGGTAATGAAAAGCATACATTGTTTTCCTCGTTTTACATTTGTTCATGTAAAATTGGCATCTTAATGTCTGTATTAAAAAAAGAATAAAGAATAAAATAAAAGCATACATGCATGTAGGGATTCAAAGAGGAGTCAGCGCTAAACACTGACTTTTTAAAGTGATTGTCATGCTGGCATTTAAGATAAAAAGCACTTACCTGAATCGTTTTGCACATCCCTTTTGTTATGTTTAAGGGATAGTTGTGTATCCAACACTCAAACTATTTCATGTAAAAATATGTCCCTTTAAATGCACCAGCCTTTATGCACAGTCCTGTTCTGACTAACTGCAGTATTTAAATATCACTCATGAAAGATATAGTAATATTTAGTTTGTGATGCACATTCCGCTGCTTGTGGCCCCTTTTTATGTACTAAAAATGGTTTGCCACTGCTGGAAATTTCTTTTTCCAAAAATCTGAAAGATCACCAAAACATTGCTCTCTGCTCAAACTTAACGCAACATGTTTCTTGTAACTTACTGCTGAAAAGTGTACCCAAAATGTTGTAACACAAGTGTATTTTTTATAATCGTGCAGGTTACCACAAAGGGAACAGGTCTGAACCCCAACGCTAAAGTGTGGCAGGAGATGCCTGCCCACCAGAATGACGTCCCAGAGGAGACAGCGGATTCTCCATGGCTACTGACCTACCCGCCTCCTGCTGAGATGACCGACGGTATGAGCTTTGTACTGTGCGCAGTGTTTTTCTGGTAGTTGAGGAAATTGTTGTAACTTGTGTTCTTTGCTTGTCGAGCGCATTAGATGCTGCTGTCTAAACATGACCTTTATTTCACAATCCTTCTCCCTGCGCTTGTCTCTGCCATCTCAGGTTACGCCGACGTTCCATCTTCAGCAGGAAAAGGATATGAAGCTGAATTCCCGGACGGCACTGTTGCCTACGCCTCTGTACCCGCAGAGTGCATTGTAAATGGCACTGACCACACTATCTCTGAGTATTTAGTCTTTGACCCTCAATGTGACTCGGCCATAGATGCTGATGCTTCTGAAGGGCAGCCAATGACCGAGGAGAACCTAAGAGAGTCTTTGAAGAAACAGCTCGAGTTCTGCTTTTCTAGGTTAGTGGGGAAGAAATGTTCTCTCTCTCTCTCATATATATATATATATATATATATATTATATACCTTTTAAACAACACTAACTGAATTGTCATGCTATGCTTTTAATGACTGCATTAGAGCTAGCTATTTGTAGAACAGAGTATATAGGTGCACCTGAAGTGTGTCACCTTTTTTTAGGGTATGAATCATTGGTCTAAAGGATTTTTGACATTGTGACTGATTGTTTTTTTCGCAATGTTTTGGGTGATTGCAGAGAGAACCTGTCAAAAGACCTGTACCTGATATCCCAGATGGACAGTGATCAGTTTGTTCCTATCTGGACCATTGCTTGCATGGAGGACATCAAAGCCCTTACTACTGATATGGCGCTCATTCTGGATGTCCTGCGAGGTAATAATGCTGCTCTTCTGCCTGCATTTGTGCAAACCGCTTGCGGCTTCAATGACACTTTACAGACAGAGCTCAGCGACATGTCAGACTTGAATGAGTGACCTCATTGAAGTCCCAGTGAAATTGTAGTTGGTCTTCCAACACACAAGACAGGCTGACACATCGTCCTCGTGTCATAATCTATTTACAAGACTAAAGGAGTTTTAAAAGAAATGTGTTTTTTATTATTTGTTTGGACCTATGTTGTTAATTATGTGCACCGTGTGTGATCTAAAGAGGCTTTTTTTCATCTTGATTTAAACTAAGTTATTTAATCTGACACAAATTCTCTACTTGCACTATGTAATTGTATTGTTGGCCCTCAAGTACCTTTCAGATGGTGAAAACACTTGTGTTGTGTCTTTGTCACAGCTTTGCCTATGGTGCAAGTGGATGAACCTGGAGAGAAGGTTCGGCCAAACCACAGTCGCTGCATCATCATTTTGAGAGAGGTACCAGAGACCACACCAATTGAGGTAAAGAAAGTTCCATACTGCTCGCTAAAAACACTCCTTCATGTGTAATCTCTGACTTGCTGAATTTGACGCTAAACTTTATTTGTTGTAGTGGGTATATTGTAGCTTATTTTCAATTTATTGTAGCAGAGCCTGCAGGGAGATGTTGTGCGAGTTTAGTGTTGGTGGGTGAACGGCATAATATGGGCCTTGCATCTCTTTCACAGGAAGTGGAGGCTCTTTTTAAGAGTGGAAACTGTCCAAAGGTGTTGGGTGTCGAGTTTGCACACAACAGCAACTGGTACATAACATTTCAGTCTGATTTGGACGCACAGCAGGTACGTCTCCACATTAATGAACACGTGGCTTACTTTTATACCATTTGCTGCATACTCCTAAAGTCAAAGCTCATGTAAAAGAGTCTGCTGAACAATACCACTACATATTCAATGTGATCTGTAATTTGCTCTGATCCCATTATTTATTTTTTTAGAACAAAGTTCCACAGTGTAGGTGCAAGATTTTAATTTTGATCATATCTTTCTTTGCTACAGTAGCCTGTTCACTTTGCAAAACTTTACGGGAAGATGCTCTCACAAATGTTTGATTTTATTAACAACTCCTTATTGTTGGTAATTAACAGTTTCAGTTCTGAGCTCTGATCATCACATTAGTGCCCCAGGAGTGAGGGTGAGGATTGTATTAGAATTGAAAGACAGAACTTCTCTAACCTTGTGAATATCTATATGTTTTGACTATAGGCCTACAGATACCTAAGAGAGGAAGTGAAAACGTTCCAGGGAAAACCAATCATGGTGAGTTCAGTGACGGAAATGTAAAACTAATAATTAACTTTATTTAGTATGTTGCTACGGGGTTTTTTTCAGCTGGGATCCCTTGTTATTATTGCTTGTTATTCACACAGTTGTATGGAACCAGCAGGCCTTGTGTTGCACAATTAGTTCTGTCATCAGCTATTACGTCACTACCCGGGCTAATCCGGAGCCTCGGGAGTGACCTTGGGAAATGTGTACAGAGAGACTTGATAAGCAGGGAGGTGTATGTCAGAAGTGCCCTTATATCTCTAAACAGTTTTATTTCCCTTCTTATCGCAATGTGACATTTACCTCTGTATTTCAGGCATCTAATACATCCTTTTTCAGGTGGACTTTGAATTGACCTTGTTTGCATTTGATGAAACAAACAAGTCTTGTGACATTTATGGCCTTGTCTAAACCCCAGTGATGATCAGTATCGCGCTTGGAAGGACCCATATGCACTGTGGCTGGTTGGGAGGAACCATCATCTGAAGCTCTTTATCAATCTGCTTTGTCTGTGCTTACTTTACTTCCCCATATTCTCTTTTACTCACTCTCTCCCACCCTCCCCCCTCCCCCCCTCTTCCTCCTAGTCAGTGCAGTGTTGTATGGCCTAATGACCGTGAGATTATGAGATCTGAGGGGACTGAAAAAATAGGCCGATCTCTTAGCAAATTCGTAGCGAACACAGCTGATTATGTTCTTTCTTTCTCCCACCACCACCACCACCAACAGGCCCGCATTAAGGCCATAAACACATTCTTTGGTAAGAACAGCTTCCGCAGTGTGAACTCGAGTGTGTACAGTCAGCAGGCCCAACCACAGGCTCACTATAGCGCCCCAGTTTACATGCAGCAGGCGTACAGCCCCCAGCAGCAGTACCCCGTGTACCCCGTGGTGTCTCCCTCATGGAACCCTGCAGTCGTCCCCTACTTTGAAACACCACTGGTGAGGGAACAACTTTTATTTTAAATTTTCAAATGTATTATTCAACACATAAGAGACAGTGGTAAGAGCTTATCGTCAAATTGTATCTACCACTACCAGGCACCTTTTCCACATAGCGGTTTCATGAATGGTTACAGCAGTCCTGGGAACTATGAACCAAACGCAAGCACTATCAACAACCATCGACCCATGAGCAGGAACCGGTAGGTGCAAGTCACAATTACATGGTACCTCCCTTTCATAGTCATGCTGATTATCAACTGGGGCGTATTCATGGTAGTATGAAATGTGTTTTCTCTTGTTTGCCCAGACACCATGTTAAGGGTCACCCTAGGCCTGGAGACATGCCACCTTCTCTTGCTCAAGGGCCCCTAATGGATAGCCTGTCTGGTCCCTTAAGTCCACGACCCCTCCAGACATCAGTGAATGCGACCGGCACCACTATGGGAACAGCCTCCCTAACCTCCTTCAGCCTTAAAGACACTTCTCCACAGGCCATCCTACCAAGTGGATATCTGAGTGAAGCTTCCCGGGGAAGGTGAATGAATATTATCCTGCTTATTAACACTGGTGATGAAGGTTTACATCCAAAATGTAACTAGCAAATATGCATTAACGCGCGTGTCGTGAATAATTTTCAGTTTGCGTACCTTGTCCTGTTTTGTTTTTTTACATCTCAAAGTTACATTGTCTTTAAGGAGACCCGTAACATTGTCATTCACAATTTGCTCCAGGAAAATGAACTCATTGCATTTTTATATTTATTTATATAAACATAAAAAATGTTCTAATGTGAAATGATCTGTATTCATTGTAGGAGAGGTAGCTACAGAGGCATGAGGAGGAAAAGGGAAGATGAAAATACTACGGTCAGTATTTCCTCTTTCATCTAATGAAATAAAGTATTATTTCCAATGTTGACCAAAGCGGTCCTGGTGTCATTCCTTTTATAAAAAGGTATTTTGTATTTTATTTTGTATTTTTTTTGGCAAACTTCAGTGTTAAATATCTTACATTTTGATGCAAATTGCTTAAAATTACAGAGGCCTGTCCCTCTGATGGAAACTAAAGTACCTCCTCCACCGAAGTTTGACCTGGCAGCTTCCAATTTTCCTCCTCTGCCGGGATCTGTGGTCAGTATGCTGGGAGAAACTATGCCAGAGATGCGCCTTTCTGATGTTGTGCGTGGCCTAAAGGTAACAAACAAGGTAAATATCGTTCATACCTTTTTTACTGTCGAGACTGCTGTAAGCCACAAAGAAGGCCGTTGTTTAAATGTACATCATTGTATATTCTTGATTATTTCAGCCTGTGAATCAAGAGGTTGCCGGGACCCGACAAACTAACCACTCTGAAGAAGCTGTCGTCAAACCAAATGCTCTAACCCAGGTGGCTGAACCTCCTCCTGTGACACCGCAAACGGTGGATCCACCAGTCTTAAGGTAGTTTTCATCAAGTTTCTAAAACGTCTCTGAATTGAAAAGGCATAAACAATGGAATTAACCAATATTTGACCTTTTTTTGTTTAAACAATTTAGTGTGTCTCCTCCGGCAAAGGAAGAGGATGTAGCTGAACCTTCTATTCCTAAAGACACATCCTCCCCGGCCCCCCTCCCGACAGCCTCTGAACCCGCTCCCTCCACCTGCAGCCAGTCTGCTTCTACTGAAGCACCGTCCTCATCGCCACCATCTCCAACATCGGAGCTGGTAAGGCCCGCCTTGTCATCACGACATCAGCTTATAGTTCCCTCTTGAATCACACATCATTCAAAATAACCCTTAGACTGTTTGAGGTTGAATTGCAGCAGATAGCGTGTGGCTGTTTTATTGTTTTCATTTTGTTTCATTGTTTAAATTCTGCCCATTGTTTGCTTACCAGGGGTCAAGAAAGCTGAGCTATGCAGAAGTGTGCCAGCGGCTGGCCAAGGAGCCGCCGCCACCACAGACGCCCTCCCCCTCCCCTCCCGCCTCCTCAGCCAACCAGCCACTGCAAGAGCTCAAGGTTAACCGGGCGGAGGAGCCTCGTCACAACTCCAGGCGCACTACAGAGAAACCCGGGGAGAGCCGCCCCCCTCGCCAGCCTTTGCGCTCCTTCAGAGGGGCCAATGGCCAAGCCCGACCCGGAGCCCTGAAGACTCGGGAGAATCCGAGAGACCTAAATACTGGCAAACCCTTCTCTCCTCACCGGGGAGCCAGACGCAGTGGCAAAGAACAGAACATCCCCCCTAGATCCCCCCACATAACGGGAGAAAAATGAACCTATAAAACAGAAAGGAAAAACTATTTATGTAAATATATAATATATGTAAATAGACAGATGATTATATTTCATTTGACAGACTTTTTCAAAGAATCTAAATATTGTTGCAGACCTGAAATACTTTTAAAGGAGGTGCACATACTGATTTGAGAAAACATACTTTGCTTAAAGTAATCTCACCGTGACGTTCCCAAAAGATGCCTTCATAAACGGGCTGAATCTGTAGTGTGTAAATGAGAGGGATGTTGTTACTTTTTAAATAGAAGGTAGTCTTGACATTTAGCAAGCGCAGTCGACATCTTAAATGAGGCCCGTCTGGGTAGCGATTTATTGTTGGTATGTGATTCATCCAGGGTGTTGTACCAAATTTGTTTTGCATTGAAATCAAGGATGTAAGTGATAATGAATGACGAGGAAGATGTTAAAACAGTGGGGTGTTTGATTAACTACAGAAGGTTTGAGGAGCCGTATTTTAAGGCCTTGCATAATGTAGAAACGGTCTACAAAAGATGCTGATGAATATGAAATGTATTCAGACTATTGCGTTGTGCAAACATTATCCTTTGTTTCGCGTTAGTCATCTTAGTGATGCAGGTGTTTGATCAATACTAATGACTGATATAAGCCCTGTAAACTTACAGGACTAGATCAGTTTTTCTTTTTTTCTTTTTTACAGGAATGTATCAGGGATTTAACTCCTGTGCACATCTGTATGTCTTGTACAAATTCTATAGTGAGAAAAGTAGTTGTCAGCCAAATAACCTCCTGTTGCTGAGGGTTATTGGGCTTAAGCAGGAGCAGAACGACGATATCCTTGCTTGATCACAAGTCACTAGTGCGTGTGTGTGTGTGTTATGGAATTTGGTGGCTAACTTTGGTTCTAGGCCTGGGTTCTAATGTGGCTCGTTATGTGTTTCCAGTTTCGGGATGGTTTCTGGAGTAGAATGATGGATCCTTAAGAGTAAGCTGTCCTTGTTTGTTACTCTCGATTTAAGGTGATTATTTCATGGTTGATGTCGATGTCTAAAGGTGATGCAATGAAGTTGATAGCCTGCATTATTTTTTATTTTATTTGATACACCATAAGCTTCAGATGAATGTAGTCCTTTTTGGTATAAAACCACTTTTGATCTTGTAAATGTCCATATGTAGTAGTAGCTTTCTTTGAGTGCGTGCATATACAGATTTTTCTTTTCTTTGTTAATGTTCTTGTTTTTCGTGCTGGGTTTAATTTTCTATGCTTTTCTTCTACTGGTATTAACAGTTTTTGTATAAGAGTACATAAGCGTGTCGACTGATCCAAGAAAAGATACCAGGTTATTGACAACTGAATTGGATTCTGATCAGCCAGTTATGTCTAACGGTGAGCAGAACACAACTGGACTTTCAGTGGCGGGAGTTTAAATGCACCATCCTTAAATCTCCTGGATTCCTAATCCTAAGAAGTTAAACATGGAAAGGGGTTGCACATAATTGTGCAACTTAAGTGTAACTGTTTAATTATAGTGTTCTTTTTTCGTCAGATTAATCTGTTGTTGCAATTGGAAATGAACAAAAAATCAGTGAAGATAAGAATTGTAGATTTTTAGGATTTGGGGGATAAATCATTTTGAATGTCTGCTGCTTGTAGGGACTTTATTACAGTGTGTTCGGTGTCTTGTAATCTGTAGTTCAGCTGTCTCCTGTGTGTACTGTATTATGGTTGTTCGAGATTGCGTTGGCTTCAGACTGCATGGAACTATTATCACAACCCAAACCTTCAGTGCCTTAACTCGTTTTGTAAAAACAGTGCAAGAATTGTGAGTACATCTATTCGTCACACAAAACGTGGCTGGTTAATTCTTTGTCAAAATCCAATGTATGTCATTTTTGACACTGAAGACACTGGATTCCACTTGCGGCTGATCCCTTGTTCTTGTAGGTGCAGGGCTGGTTAGAGTGAAGCTTTATGCCTGTGCGCATGTTTGTCAGTTATGTCTATGACACATTTCATTCTCTTAACTTGTCGATGCAATGTCAGTCTTGTAACAATGCTGCGTTTAACTCTCAATCATGAGATTGCAGTTTTACGCCTAATACACTGGTTTATTATGTGATTGCTGAGCCTGAAATGTAAAAAATAAATATTTTTAAACTTATTTCTGCGTGTGTGAAATGATTTGTCTTGTGGCCCTTAATTTTACTTTATTTGAACCTGCAATTTTGCCCATCACGCAACACACACGGACACCACCCGGAACTAAGTTGGCGTATTCGGTTTAGAATCTCTACAGTGCTCTGACGTGTGTCACCAGCACAAAGGAGCGGAATAACACTGTGCTGAAATTAATTAAAGATCGTATGTCAAGGCAACATCGGAGGACATGAGGATGCAGTGAAGTCACCGGCAGCAAGTCCACGTTTTCCCCTCGTCGTCAACCCTGTTACGTAATGTTAAAACCGTGTTCTCGCGGTGTTGCTAATGGAAGTGTCAGAGTGTCAACAACGGCCAGCCATCGGTTCGGCAGCACTGTCCGGAGCAGGGAGGGGGGAGTCGAGAGGCTATAACGTCTGGTAAGTTTAGCCACATTTCGGACCATTGAGCGTAAAATGTGAGATTTCTGGGTGTAAATTCAATGTACGTTCATACAGTGTGATGTTTTCATGCGGTCGTACGTTAGTTTATGGGCACAGCTTTTTTTCCCCTTTTAGCATTAGCATGCTAACGTGTAGCCAACCGTACTGACTTAATGACGCTAAGCTAACCGAAGCTTCGATTAGCTGTTAGCATTATCTCAGCTAGCTATGTTGTGATTAGTAGCTATGCTATAACGTTCTCTTTGTGAGGCGTATCCGATCGTCATCTGTCTGCTGTTAGTTTCCATCGTGTCAGCTTCCAGGCCCGCTATAATAACACTGCTGTCCGGTTTCTGAAACCAAACATGTTAGGGTGGTTAGCTACTAGGTTATGCTAGCTTAAGGCCCATCTCTGTTGCGGTCGGAGCTAGCCCGTGTATTGACACAGCGGGCTCACCTGCCCACAGTCCGTAACTAAGAACCACGCCGAACGACCTCGAGTGGTCGCCGGCTCGTCGCATTGACTGGCGGTTACGGCAGCTGGCTCAGCGACACACTGCTGCCTCGTCGTTCCAGTCAAACGCCGGTCCCCGGTTATCCGACACCGAAGCAAAGGTTCCAAACAGGCCAACAGTTATGGCCTGTTTTCTTCATAACCAATTATCACCAGGAGGATTTTCTAACGTCCTTGGTGACCGGTGTGCACGCGCAATTAATGGCGCTGAAATGTGTCCATCAGTAGGTGCGCGGTGGTGCCGTTAAACTGCCGTTGACTGATGCTGCAGGTTGATGCATAATGAAGTGAAAACACCTGCTTACGTACTCTAATATTAAACCGTTACATTTGAGTATTTTCTGGTGTGTATACTCATAAAAAGTAAACAGTTACAGTATCGCTTCAGTAGCATTCAACAAATACCAGCAATATATTGTTTTAGTAATTTACGACTGAATATGTATAAATGAATAGAGCTGTTAACAAATTATTGTTTGTTTGTTGTTTTTTTCCCAGAACATTTGTCTGAGATGGGGGATGATCGGCCCTTTGTGTGCACTGCCCCTGGATGTGGGCAGGTATAACTGGAGAATGCTTCATGCGATATGTTGATCTCTATAACAACCTCTTCACTCTGTTAACACTCGATACCTCTGATCATCCAGCCGAGCCATCTGAAACACATCTTTGCCTCTGTTGTCATTACATGAACTCACTCCTATTTAGTTAAAGGGGAATTTGGCGATTCTACTCCAATACACTTTGTTTCAAACCCAGCTCTCTGTTCTGTGTGCATACGCTGAAGAAAAGAGTGGTCATATAGAGTTTGCTTTAAATGAAATACAAAGTGTCTCCGTGCGAAACCACACAACTCCTGTCAGTACAGAAGAATGTTCATAGATGTATAAAGAAAAAGGCAGTGGGAGCAAGAGGGAGGGTGAATCTGGCACATGCTAACAGTCTGAAGTAGCACTTTCATTTGTGTATTTGTTTTGGTATTGATTTTCAAATATAAGCAATATTTGTCCAGAATCTCAGACTTCACCTACTGTACAAATTCCAAAAGAATAGATAATGATCAAATCCTACTTAACTGTGGACCATCGCCTCAGAAAGCAGGTGTATTGTTTATCTTCTGTCAATTATAAAATCAATTTCTATCAAATACTCACATTTTCCAGCAGCACAGCGGACACTGTTGCTACACCTCATATTTTGTTTTTAATCTTTTTTTTAATCTGCAGAGATTCACAAATGAAGACCACCTTTCAGTCCACAAGCACAAGCATGAAATGACATTAAAATTTGGTCCGGCCAGAACGGACTCCGTTATCATTGCAGGTAATGACATTACCATTTGAAATGTGTTTTTTTTTTTTAAATAAAGCTAAAAGATTTACCCAGTTGTCAATCCTCTGATTGTTTTTATATACTACTGGGATGATCCATCTGTCCTGTTACCCCCTCGAATAACATACTATATGTTTTTGGTTGTTGGGCGTTTTTCCAGACCAGACACCCACCCCCACACGTTTCCTGAAGAACTGTGAAGAGGTTGGCTTATTCAATGAGCTGGCCACCTCCTTTGAAAATGAGTTTACCAAAGCACACGAAGACGACCAGAGGACCAAACACCCGGTGAGAAAAGGGATAAATTAACGCATTAAATGAATGTCACGCTGTGTTTCCTTATTAAAGTGATGTTGCCATTTTTTTACTTTAGAGAATCTGAAAGGTTATACTCATCTTCTGCTCTCTGCATAGGCTGCACCTTTACAAACACCATCTGAAGTCAAAGTTAAACATGAGGGTCCTTTGCAAGTGGATTCTTCCTCTCCCGGAAGTCCAGATTCCTCTTCCAGCATGTCAGACAACAGCCGAGACTCGAGGGTGAGAGGCAAAGTACAATGCATTACATCAAGCGAGCAACTTGTATCACAGCCACGACTGTGAGTGATGTCCTGTTGTGTGGGTGCCACCCTGGTTAGTGTCCAAAAAATCACTGATAAACCAGCTATTTGTTCAATGCAGCAATATACCAGCAATTTTGTCAATTGAGCATACCTGCTTTATGAAGGCTTTTGTTACCGGTTGTTGAATATCAATGATTAGTTTCCTGTTCAGACAAAATATATTTCTCAAAGGAGAATACGTTTTATTATTACTGTTTGATTTGTCAACAGGAGATTCTGACAAAGCCGGTGGTAAGCTCTGCACCCACTCCAACCATTGTACGACCAGGTTCTCTCCCCCTTCACCTGAGCAATGATGCACTTCACCCAACTCTGCCGTCTCCAACATCTGTCATCACGCAAACACCGCCCTCCAACAGACAGCTCAGGTAAACTGCAGTGTGTTCCTGTTTGCACTATTTTTAAACATTTTAAAATTGATATTCTGGGAAAATGTTCACAAAAATGTCCGTCCGTTATGGAGTTTGTTGATATTATCTGGTTGATTGTTGAATAGGGATGTAACGAATGTTCGCGGTGCTGCCAATCAACAGCGGAAAGATTGAAAAAAGAAAAAAGAATGGCTGTCAATTTTTTAAAAACTTTACATGTTGAAATCGTCAGGAGGAGAACCAGCAACATTAACTGTATGCAGCTGCGAGGGTGACAAAGTCTTGCTTAGCTGAATTCCATCAGCTGATGTTAGCAGTGTGCACCAGTTATAGTATGATGCGTTCGCAAAAGAAAGAGCTGTGCCCATAAACTAACATACGACCACATGAAAACATCATACTTTATGAACGTACACCCAGAAGAACGTGCCCCTGCTGTAGCATCTGAAGCCCTTCTAAGTCTATTATTTTGTGAGCTTAGATGTTGCGTTAAATTAATGAAACATAAGCTTATATATTGTTGGAAATTGTTTGTAATTAATTTTCTTTCATTTATGCAAGATCGTCTTTGCATTACGTTTTGAGTTGTCCAGCCGTCTGTTTGTTCCATTCATGTGAACGTCCTTTCTCTGGACCGCCTAAAGAGAATTTAATCAAATTTGGCACAAATATAAATATAATCTATAAATATTGTCAACCATCAAGGATAATTAGAATTTGTTCTTTTAAGGTTCAACACTGACAATTTCACACAGATGTTTAATTTGTGTGAAACTGCAAGCCTGTAGTTATAGTTTTGATTTTGTCTTTTCTGCCATTTATTTTTCTGTTTGAAGTTTAATTTATTTATTTTTTCCCCGTCTTCTCTTCTTGATCTAACAACACAGGTGAAGTAGGTGTGTTGATGCTAACAGTCCTCTACAGCTCCATATTGCTGTGATTCTTCAGATACCCCCTAAATTGTGCCTACTTTTAAGAGATCAAAGAAAATCCTTCTGATGATGACCCACATATTCTCCAACTGCCGTTTCATTGGGACTTGCTGGGAGTGTCGGCTGGCAAAATAAAATGCTTTTCCATCCTGGGTCTCGATCGGTATTGTGCGGCTATAGAATACAGGATCGTTCATTTATAAGTGTCCGATTTGGTCAACAGTTCCCCAACAAGTGTTTTTCCACTGGTGAGGCTTCCTAATGGGCAGACGCTCCCGCTGCTGCCCAGTCCTGGTCAGATGACCTCAGTCATATCTGTAAGTTAATTTCAAATCATGAAAAAAATATCTATATGTAAATAACTATATTTCTACTTTTAGTAATATTTAACGTATTCCATCTGTTTCTCTCTCTCTTGTGTGTTTGTTTTAATGTGGAGCTTGCGAGGCCAGCGACCGCGGTGCCCAACATCCCAGGGATCCCAGGACCTCCAGTTGGTGGGGCCAGCAGTGGATCATCCTCCCCATCTGGGTATAGTCTGCACTCGGAGACCAAGATGGTGAGATGAGCACCCAAAACCCCATCTGGAGGGCTGCAGGCTTAAACAAAAGTGTTCATTTATATAGTTTCATATTTATAATTGAATAGTTTCCCTGATATTGACATCTGTATTTAAACAGTGTGTTTGAGTTAAACTTACGAGTGTTGTTTTTCTGTCTTTTGTAGCGGCTTAAGGCAGCTCTCACTAATCAGGGCCCAGGAGCACAAGATGGGGCTTGTGGGGGGGCAGGATCCATCCCGGCTGTCCCCCAGCGACCGGAACAGGGCCAACAACCCACTCAGAACTCTGATGCACCATCACCTGCGCAACCCCAGGTAATACCAATGCCACATATGCTCGTATACAGACCCTCAATTACAATCAGAATCTTAAACGCCTTAAGTGTAGAGAACCTTTTTATAGGCGTGAATGTATACAAACATGGGTCTCTCAGATAATACGCAATCCATAATCTGTCTTCAGTATCAAACACTCAACCCCCTTAACCTAAACAAGGATTATTTGTGACATATTAAGCAGATGTTTTGGGTCAGAGGCAGATTATGATGCTGCATAAACTAACTGGAAACGTGCACTCAAGAGTGTAGCTCTCCACCAGTTGTGTGTGTGGTTGAGGAACAGGAAGTGCACGGCAGGCTGCGAGTCCACCGTTTGGCATGTCAGTATTGGAATTAAGGGGAGACGATATGCAGGTTACCGTGTCATACGAGGTATGAAGTAGATGATCGTCATATGATCTTTGCTTATGTCATCAACTTCACCAGACAGGCAGTTGGCACCCAATAAGTAGATAGTGTAACTGGTGGATTACTTCTAGTGAATGGCATTCGTTCCCAGGCAGACCTCATCTAAACAAGTGCTAGCAGCTAGTATTGCCTGCTTGTTAATGTCCATTTCATCCTAATATAGCCTACATTTGTGGACTTTGCTGAGATAGACTAGATTGAAAGGTCCATCATTCAAAGCTGAGCTTTGGGAAAGAAGGAGACACCATAAACGATAGGAGAGAGATAGAGAACAAAGCCTGCGGCATACAAATAACCTAGTAGCATTCCCTGTCGACCCTCCTTTCTCCCAAGGTGTCCCCTGCTCAGCCAACAGGAGGTCGGCGGCGGCGAGCTTCAGAGATGGACCCCGACGAGAGGAGGGAGCGTTTCCTGGAGAGAAACCGAGCGGCCGCCTCTCGCTGCCGGCAGAAAAGAAAGCTGTGGGTTAACTCTTTGGAGAAGAAGGCAGATGATCTTGCCGGCATGAATGTGTCACTAAGTGTGAGTCTTCCACTTCCCTCACACTCCAGGGTTGTATTTATAATTAAATAATGCACACAGATTGCTCGTGCTGGGAGTGATTTGGGTGCTGTATATTTTGTGTTGCCATCAGAATGAAGTGAGCCTGCTGAGGAACGAGGTGGCTCAGCTGAAGCAGCTCCTCCTGGCCCACAAAGACTGCCCAGTCACTGTTATGCAGAAGAAGGCAGCTTTCTTAGGTAACCGTTAAGCTGAAACATAGGGTTCTTCCGAGTCCAGTCTGGGAAATGCCTCACAAACACCATAAGAAAGCTGGTATCAGGTATCTGGAAGTCTGTACCACAGCATTATATGCTTCTTTTGGCATATATATGCTACACGGGAACAGCGACAACACGTGTCACTCGCTAACAAAGTCTTAACAAATATAAGGCAGAAGTCAGATGGCCAACGGGCGAGCCATCAGGTTTCTATAGATTGTAATATTTTGGTGTGGTAATATGAGACCGGAAAATTTGGAGTTTGAATTTCTATTGCATTCTGTATTTGCTTATGTTTTACGAAGGTTTTAATTTCATCCAAGCAATACAACAATGGTTGCACTATTTATATATATATATATATATATATATATATATAATTACACACACACAAACTGTTGTTTTAACAGGCTCGTATCAGATGACTTCTCAGTATAAGTTCCGTTCTGTGAATCTGTAGCAGGAAGGGAAAAGCGGCATTACAACACCTACTGAGCTTTATCACTTGTCACAACCCATCTATCATCTCATCCATCTAATGTATTCTTTTTACTCGCTCACCTCTCTTAAGGGTGAATGTTTCTTTCTCTGTGTAGCTGCAGGAGGAGAGGAAACCTCCAGAGATACTTCCAGTGAACCCATAAGCTCCCCGGCGGCGGTCATACAGCACGGGCTGTCGCCGCCCGCCGCGGCCTGCAGTCCCGGGCCCACCATCAACGGGCTGAGCGTCCGCGCTGCAGAGGCGGTGGCTATGTCAGTTTTGGCGGGTATGGGATCGAGCCAGCCAGGAGGGGTTGTCATGGCGACGCAGTCGCAGCCAACCCCAAGATGATGTGCCGACGCAGGTAGCCAGTATGAACTCGAGTGGCGTTCGGAGGCTGGACTGCGGCAAAGCGTCTGAAAAATGGGGATCCGCCCTAAAACCCCCTAACGGCCAGTGCTGACCACACAAAGACACGGCACAGAGCCCCCGCCGACGCGCCAGTCCCAGCTGTTCAGAGACGCTACGCCACTTTCTCTTTGTACATATGATAACACGCCGGACACTCGCTCTGGGGACGGTTTGGGGTCATTTCTTGTTCAGTCGTGACATTTGGAAACAAGTTTTAGATTGGGATGAAAATGTATGACTGAAACTTCTAATGTCGCGTTCATCGGTGTATTTTCATTTAACTTCAACTTCAGTCCCTCACGCTGGCTGTGATGAGGTTATTTGCTTTCCAGGCTGACAACTTTACTTGTATTTTTCATGTGTATGAAGATTATTATGCCTGATTCTGGTCGTCGACATATTGTTTGCTGCTGCAGTGAAAGTACGGTTAGAGATTGGCTGGCTGATTTCAATAAATGGCAGCCTGGAAAGTTTTATTTTTTTATGTTTACTTTTCAACCTGTCTGTGTTTCCTTTTTCAGGTTACTCTCCTCAAATACACATGACGGTTTTGTCAGCCCGGTGCATAACAAACCACGCCCTCGCTGTGTACACACTTTACCGTGTGATTTTTACCATCAGTTTTAACCCATTTGGAATGGAAGTCATGACATTAGTCCTGTATGTTTCAAACCTTTTGACTGCATGGATTACTCAAGGCTAAAGAATACCACTGTTTGTTTGTGCTTCATCATACCATCACTGTTTATAGACCTGCTTCTCTTCTGTTTTAAAACATGAAAGTACTGATGCAAAAATGTTCCTTTTTTATTTAAGGATTCCATCCTCAGTCCAAATGTGACACTTTTGAAATGTTTAGCTTTAGAAAGCCTTTAAATGATAATCAAAATATTAGATTTTAAATCACTTACCCTGGCATTTCATTTGAAGAAATCAGTGCAATATATTTTTCTATTGAATATCAATGTTCTTGCATTTATTTGTTGTGTGAAGCCCAGCCGGACGGGTTTGGTCTATTTGAGTTCAAATCTAAAGTTATAAGGTGAGCAGATGTGAAAGAATGAGATAGGTGATGAGTGCTTTCCAACATTTGAAAAGCTGTCTTGTATTATGAAGTATACCCAAATAGTTGTCCTAGGTGCTTTGAAATGAAATTTTGAAATGCAAATTTTATACCGCTGTACTTCCAAGACTATCGTGGTTTATTTCCCCTTGTCTCTGTGTTTTATTTTTTATAACGTTATTTTTTGACAGGTGCTTATCTTTCTCTGAGGGCATGTCAGGCTTTTTTTATCATGTGATTAGAATGTTCTTTTTTTCACACCTACACATAAAATATCTCTGATGTCTGTATGGAGAGTTTGTCAAATACTCAGGCTTCAAGATGGAAAAAAAAAACTTGTGTATAGTCTCAACTAATGAAGTGGTCTTGGGCAAATAATAAAGTAAATTAATGAGAAAAAAAAACTTCCCCTTCCACCTTTCCCCACTTTGTGTCTTTCACTTATTAGTCAGAGAGCTATGGATCCATCTCATGGGACCATTTATTTGATTAGTTAGACCTGGATATTTCTTTTTTGGAAAGATTTTTCTTTAGCCAACCTCACTTTCTCAGACCGGTTCGATAAAATGATTTCTTGATTCAGCAGGTCGGGAGGTATTGGGACCTGGCTGTGACCAGTGGAATTGTTTCTCTCCAAAGAAGGGTTTAATCAGTTCACTCATAATTTCTCCAGGGGGGGGGGGGGGGACAACTTTTCCCATAGGTTTGAAATTCACCGTTCTGTGTTGTATGTGTATGTATTTATGTGTTTACATATATGAAAATAAACTATCAAATTGCATGGGCCGTGACTCGGGTAACACGCTCATCACTACTGCGGGGAAAATAACTTACTAGTGCCCCCCTGGACAGGTTGGGGTGGCAGGTGAGTCTGATCTGCGGGATCCGGTTTCTGCTCCCAGTTGAAAACACGCAACAGCAGAGGGAGCAGAGAGTCCTCCTCACCCCTCCTCAGCCGCGTCACGTGATCCACCGACCGACTCCTCCGGCGAGTTGCTCGCATCTCCCACAGTCATGGCGGTGTCGGGGAGTTGCGGAGATGGAGTAAACACCGCCGCGTCCTGATTTGTTGACGGTTTCACGCGGGACTCGAACCGCCGTCGTCCGAGATCATCGCGAACGTCCCGCGGGCCGCCGCGCACCCAACGATGGCCGACCGCGGCGTCGATCTGTCGGCGCTGCCCAAAGAGGTCAGGGACCAGCTGGCGGAGTTGGACCTGGAGCTGTCCGAAGGTGAGCTCTCGCCCCGCAGCGGGTTTATCAGTTTAAGCTTCCCCGGTAATCGGCGCCAAAGTGCGGATCCCGAGCGTGTTTACGCGCGTGAGGCACGAAGCAGCGATCCGCGTCTCAGCTGAGTGAGACCCGGCGCTGCTGCAGTGGACCCGGCTACAACTAATAATGCAAACGCGCTGACCCCTTTTTTTTAAAGCTGTCGTTTCTCCACCAACAACCCTTGTTGGTTTAAGTGTACACGGAGGCATTTATTTGCACAGATTGAAACATGATGCAAACAAATGGGTCAGTAATATAGAATGTTTCAGGCTGTTCGCCCTCCACGTTCTTGTCTTCAAACCCATCATCTTCCCACTTATGTGTCATACGTTGCTTATCCTCAGCTATAAGAGCACACACACTCCTGTCGGGGAAAATGGGTCAAGTTTGTCGTCCCCGAGGCTCTCTGTGTGTGTGCGCGATTTCGTGCGTGCGTGCGCAGCCTCAGACTTTGGTGGACACTAAATAATGCTGTCGCCCTTCCAACAGTCAGAGCCTTAAACCCCAAACTGCAGCAGATAGAGGAGGGCTATTTGTTTTAGGAGAACGACTGTGGGGAATGTGGCTGTTACGCAAGTCTCCTCCTCACACGGTGAATCACAGTGCAGCAGCTTGATAAGTGCCGTGCGGCTCTCAGGTGCCCAGGGGCCGGATGAGTAATGTTATGTTTCTCATGGAGAGCCAAACATGGGAGAGGAAGGGGGGGATATGTATGCCCCCTCCCACCCCCTAATGATGCCAGACACAGACACTCACAGATACCTTGGACTGGCTCTTCATTAAGAGGAACAGGTGAAACTCAATGTGTGTTTGAAGCTGTGATTTAAACTAGCTGGCAGTCATCCTGCACAGCTGACTGTGGATCTCAATGATTGTCACAGTCACTTGTTCCACTTTGGTATCTTAAAGTTCAAACAAGCTCAGGCCTGTTTTTTCTGTGCGCACAGACTCATTTCTGTAATTGGTGCTTGTCGTTTGCCGGTATTGGTTTACCTAGACGCAACGTCATTCATGATATAGAGTATATGATCTGAGCCACTGTAGAGTTCAGTGTGTGTTCTGCTTGATAATAGACACCAATTAACTGTGCCATAACGAAACTGGGTAATGGAGGAGGGAATGTTCACCGTATGTTCAAGTGACTTATTGAGAGGCCGTGGATGCACAACATGTACTGGAATATACGTTTGTATGACCACAACAAGATTTGTCCTACAAAGCTTTTTTTAATGAATGGGAGGTTGTAAGTATGGTTTAGTAACTATTTATTTACAACACATATTTATGTTATGATTACAAAAGGATTGGTTCTGCGCAAATTTGGAATTAAATTGTAAAACCATAGGTTAACAGACATGTTAGGAATACTGAAGACTAATATTATTGCTCATAAATAACAATAATTGAACTTTCAATTTCAAATTGTAGAATCTATACATTATTAAGTGGATATTGAAGTTGAGACTTTTGCCTATTTTCGTCATCAGTGAATTATTCCTGAAGAGAATTGTTAAAAGTCATCACTTGAGCACAGTCCCAAAGGTGTAATCTTCAATTGGCCTCTTCAAGTCGCACCAACACTGCAAAACAAAAATATACCATGTCCAAGTGACATAAAATAGACATGAATACTTATATCGTAAAAACGAATGACAGTGCATTTTCTGTCAAGGGACATATAAAAAAGTGAAAATCCATGTTAATTCTTGAAGTGGTTATAATGAATTGATCATTGTTGTCATTGAGGATAATTCTGCTGATTATTTTTGCAACTAAGCCCAAGACAATGTCCTCAAATGTCTTGTTTTGACCACCCAAAAAAATATCAGTTCTACTGTGAGTAAAGAAACCACAAAATATTTATTTAGAGATCTTGGAATGTTATTCTTTTTATACTCTCCATACGTCCCTCTACTTAATAGAATTGATAAAATTCAAGATTGAGCTCATGAAATCATGTGTCCCCGTGCAGTTCAGGGTTTCTTTTGTGTTGCAGCTTTGAGCCAACTGCTGCCAAAGTGAAAGTCAGAGCCGCTTGTGAAGGCCTTCTGTGTGTAAGTGTAAGTGGTAAATCGACACACCCGCGGGGGACTGACCTTCCTCGGATTGCTCCATCATTTGTAACTTTAGATCGTAGACAACTCCTCTGCTAACATAAAGGCCCGGTGCTGTGCAGATGTCCTGCTCCTGTACCCACATCTCATAGCCCGATAAAGTGCGTTACCCGTCTGCTCGACGCTGACGGGACGAGACGAGCAGCAGCCGGTCGCTCCAAACCGTCTGAACCCTTCTCATGGATATCTTTTACATGGCAACAATCCCCCCATTGTTGTCCAGATGCTTGGGACTCCCCGAGCGACAAACTAACGAAAATACGCATCAGCGTTTTTTTATTTTTTGCAGCACTGGTTGTTGGTGTGTGCGTGCATGTATGAGGGAGGGAGAAGTTCCACCTACATTAACCTCCGTGACTGTAAAGACACAAAGAAAGCCATTGAGGGGATCAAAGACTTGGTGATTGAGCCGGACTGGAATTTGGAGCACTGAGCAGCAACTGTTTAAGATGCTCAGCTGGGGAGTGTGCGGCCATTGTAGTGTCTGCAACTCCTGTTTATATAGTGATGGAGTGTTCACAGAAGACAGCAGGCAGTGTTTGGCATCAGCGTTTGGTAAACTTCATACCAAAAGTTTACCGGAGGTATTCAGTGATATATATACAAAACATCATCAGAATTAAAATGTACTGATTTCAAATGATAATCTGCATAGTTTTGGTCCACGCAGTTTCTAACAATTCAGAGTTCTTGCATTTTGTTGAATAAAAAAAGCTTCTTGTAGATATAATGTAGCTGCAACATCAGCTAACCACACATTCCTTTTCGATCACTGTACTCTTTATCTCACAATCGGTGTGGCAGAAGCAACAACTGTTTCACACGTGGTTTTCAGTCTGAATCGTAGCAAAGACTGAGAGGCATTTGCTAGATTGCACTAAACACTAAGTATAATGGAGGCAGATGGGAAAGGTCAATAACTTGTGGGGCTCGGGAGCAGCCACAGGATCTCCATTTTTCCAAAATAATCCATCAGCAGTCGATAGAAAGACTGTCATCGCTGTGTTTAGAGCCATGCTGCTCTACAGACAGCAATGCTGGTGTTGAAACTCAGATGTCACAATTTGAATTGATAGACACGTGACCTGTGGTGCGTGACATCTGCACAGTCCCTATGAATGACTCATAAATGTATCCCACGTCATTCAAACGTGCAGAAAAGCCAACAATTCTGCAATGATCGCACAGCTTTGTGTAGTCATTGTATGTTCTCTGTCCAGCCTGATAAGTGGATGTGTGGATTTACTATTGACTGTAGCCTTCATTCGCTGTGGAGAGGCAGGTTTTCATCCCGGCAGCCTGTTCCAGAGAGAGAGAGAGAGAGAAATTAGAGATTACAGTCCTGCCTGCGTCTCTCAATCTAGGTCACAGAGCATCAGGGGGCAACACGCCCGGCTCATTTAGCCTGTGAGTCACACTGGGCCAGGACTGCTGCTGGGGATCTCTCTCTCTCCCACCCACCCTGACACCACCGCTGCCTTCTTTCCATCCGTCAGGCTGCTGTTATTCAGTGCTTCACTCCTTGATTGACAACTATTTCTTTCTTTTTTTTACAATGGTTCATCAATTTATATATATATATATAGTGTATTTTTTAGGGGGATTGTTGAGGGATTTTTAACTGCAGATGAATGTAGTGCACTGCTGAGTATTTGTGAAAGCAGCATCTTAAAATGTGTATAAGGGCGTTGTATCAAAAGCTCGATTGAAGAGTTAATCTGCAAAGTCAGGAAACCAATTTGCTAGATTTCTTTGTTATTATTTACTTAGCAAAATTGACATCCATTTACCAGTTTTAGCCCTCTGAAATTTGAGGATTGGATGCTTGTCTTGGTAAATGGACTGTACTTGTATAGCGCTTCACTAGTCTCCCGACCACTCAAAGCGCTTTAACACTACATGACATCATTCATCCATTCATACACTGATGACAGGAGAACCACACACAGTGACACCTGCCCATCAGTAACTACCATTCACACGATTGTTATAGGTTTAGTTGCCAACAATCATCAAGTGTCTCCTTCAGGCTGAAAGGCTGGAAAGCAATGTGTGTGTGTGTCTGTGCATGCAAATATATGTCTGCAAGCTTACGCAAGCAGTTATGTGTGTGTTTGTGTGCACATTGACAGGGACAGGAAGGAAGCTGAGTTAGCCTATTTATTTAAAAGCTCATTAGCTGTTGCAGAGGAGATGTACTCCAATCACCAGTCAGCGCTCCAGGCCGCAGACTCGACCCACCCATGTCACACACATTAACAACCGCAGGATTCCTTTTTTTAAAACCATCATGAGTATCATATAGCACTCTTTTAATTTCAATGTAGACACAGACCCTCGCACGCACAAACACTGAGGATACATCGGGAGCACTGTGTACAAAAATGACTGAATAATTTAGATGAGGCGTGAGCGCACAGACACGCACAGACACGCACGTCAGCTTGGTACCTGAGCCACCTCACTTTCAAGTCCACAGTGAACTGCAGGTGTGCTCTCAAGCTGCACTTCACTAAACCCTTTAGTAGTTCAAATCAACCTTCTGATCTATCTGTTTTCTGCAGCTTCTTGCTAAAAGAAACACAAAGCAATGAGAGTGGTGGATGGAGAAGAGTGAGTAGTGGTGAGGTCACTGTGCTGTTCATTAAATTATTAAAAATGGCAAGTGGAAGTAGCTGCAGTCACACTACCTGAAACACGTGCTTCAGGCTCTGCACACCAGTGAGGCCATTTAATCCAGCTGTGTAAATGAACAAGGATCGCAAGTAATGATTATGTCAGTGGGCAGTGGCTTAATATTTCAATAAGTTCTATAATTTGTCTGTATGACACCAAAATAAACCACCAATTATTTTTATAAACCTTTTATCAAGTAAAGAACTTTGGTTCCAGCGTCTCTATTTTTAAGCTGAAACCAGTTTAAATTTTGCATTTTTACTTAATGAATGTCTTCATTGATTTGCTGTAGGGCTAATTCAATAAAACAACGTCTATATGAAACAACCACATATACTATTCTATACAAACACAAATAAAAATGTTAATTTAGTAATCACGTGATGATTCCATCGAAAAATGTATCATATTGAATTATTGTGCTTTAACTTTTAATTTGACTGGGAAACAGCTTCCTTCTGTAAATGTATTTAATCTCTTTCATTAATTGCTTCTTAATGCATTTTGTGTGACCCCCATCATCATATGGTCCTGGCCTGTATCAACGCCATGGACTTGCATCTCCTGTTCCCTCATGTAGCTCCACATGGACCCCCACTCTCTGCCCCCAACAACGCTGAAACGCACACACTTGAACTATTCTCCATAAAGCCTTTCCAGATTGGAGCGGCCATATGTCAGAGAGGCCCATACAGTGACACAAGTGAATACTCTGCTAAGCTGTTAAAACCCTTACAGACGAGACCCATTTATTATATCATATCATTATAACGGCATTACATTTCATTCTGCATCCTGTTTCTGCAAACTATTTCTAAGTTTGAGGAGGGTGATTCCTTTTTAAATGTCCGCTCTGGAAGTTTCTAATGTTTTGAATGAAGTGCTTTCGTGTTTTGAAGTTGTTTTTGCGTTTTCTTCATAGAGCGTTGCTATTGTTGGCCTGAGACACTGAGACATGTGTGTGGACGTGGGCTGCACAGTTGGACTTGACTGCAGTCTCTGCGGCTCCCCGGATCTCCTGCAGTGACAGCGCCAAACAATAAACATATTTGAGCTTTAGAAGCAGTGTTTTACGCCGTTTTGCCCTCACTCAGATATGTCACATAGTCATTTTAGTTGATGCTAACTGAAGAAAACATAAAACATCAACAGGATGTTTCTCTACTTCAGAGACATCCATGTTTCAAGGTCTACACAAATGCCATGGTCTACTCACAGCTTCTCAGTCCCACAAGAACATATACTCTTGTAGGTGTTACAGTGCGTTTGTAACAGCTTTGCCACCGCCAAGTGTATAAAGGTGTCAGGTGTGTCATACACACCCTCTTTCATTCTGTCGGCTGTGCAAAGACAGAGAAGAAATACTGGATGACGACTGGAGGCACTGTCTTCTTTTCAGTTAACTCACTGCTCTCTTTTGCTTTCCTGCTTTGTATCCCCTGTTATTAGTTTTACTTGCTCTTCAGGTCTAAGTGTGTGTGTGTGTGTGTGTGTGTGTGTGTGTGTGTGTGTGTGTGTGTGTGTGTGAGATGTTGAAATGTGGGGTGTGAAACATGAATCACCCTGTTACCTGAGTTGGCCACACCCTCCTTGTTACTCCCGAGGAAGAGAATCACCGGAGACCTGCAAAGAAAACGTGCGCGCGCGTGTGTGTGTGTGTGTAATAGGGCTCCAATTCTCGTCCTACCAGTTTAATTATGCGAATCAAAATGTATGTATCTCTTCTCCTTATGAACGTGTCGTAAGAAACTATAGTTAGATTAGATGAGATTCATTTTTATCAACATCTTTGTCTTTCTGAGGAAAAAATAAAACAAAGATTGGCCTAACATGTACACTTAAAACGTGATTGTTGGGATACTGAAAGTGTTAACTGTGCTGATATTGGTTTATAAACAATAGATAGATATAGATATTAACTGTCAAATAGGAAGTATAGGAATACGGAAGTATGTCACTATATTGGCTTAATTTCCTTATAATATGATAGAATAATACAATTCTAGAAGTTCAGTTGTAGCTTTGGCGTTGGTGTGTCTCCCCACAATGTTCAGTAGCCACATCTGTCCATCCCAATGAATAATTGCCTGTGCCACTGCATGTGCGAGGGGGCGGAGTTTGGTGCCATGGCGATGTCCATCCACAAACATTTTCTCTTCAATGAAGAGCTAAACCAAATAATGATTACTGTAGAGTTAAGATTAAAACATGGATGCTAAAGGGGATTAATGAAATCTAATACGTTCTAAATGTGGTCATCGCCCTAAAGGTCCCTCACACATTCATCTGCATCCTCTTGTTGGCACGCTTACAGTCTTGTATCGACATGTACTTTGAGCTGTTGGTTCCTCCACTGAGATCTTTCTTCCATTCACTAACGGATAGCAGGTTTACACACGCAGAGGATGCTAAAGAAGTCAAACCACCTCTCACTTTGACTGAATCCTAGACAATTAACTCAATTGTGAGTACAGTGTTATGCGGTGATTGAGTCTTTAATAGTTTCTGATAAAGAAACATATAGCTGGATTTGGTTTTGCCGGCTCAGCCGGAAAACTGTGATAGAACATACAATTAAAAACTGCGGAGCAGGACATCATTCTCCTTCACAGCCACCATGTATTTGTGTGTGTGTGTGTGTGTGTGTGTGTGTGTGTGTGTGTGTGTGTGTGTGTGTGTGTTCATAAAGGCAATATATTATGCATTCTTACTCATAAAAGTTGTCTAAGTTAAACAATACATCATGTGAAACATGTTCAGGTGCGTGTTGTGTGTGCTGCTGCGTGGTGTGGACACAGGGAGTGGGTGATCTTTGGCTGAGGGAGATGCTTGGCTTCCTGGTAGGAGGAGGCAGCTGGTATGACTCAGTAGAGGGGTTTGTTCTGCAGATAAAATGTACCCGATTCTAACCAGTCACATCCTTTCGGAAAAACAACAACATCATTTTATGAGGTGCCAGCTGGAATTGCCTGTTTTCCCAGCACTATTTCAACATGTCTGATCATTGTCAGCGAGCAGGTGTCGAAACGCGTTCAAACTGTCGTCCTGAGCAAGCGAGTGAGTGAGGGAGAAGGAAAAAAAACAGGAGAGAAAATAAAGGTTGGTAGCTGATTACTATTCAGACGTAGTGCCTGAGGGGAAGAAGGAGAGAGAGGGGTCTCACTGCAATTCAAATAATCCAAGGCTAACGAGTTCGAGAGTGTACAGAGCTGTGTGAACACACAGCTTTGATGTTACTCTTAACACATTTTAAGGAAATAAAACCGAGGTGCAGTAGTCTTCTTCACCACTGCATCTGTCCAAATGAGACCGCGTCATGCAAAGCCTTTAATGTGGTCTCCACATTACGTGACTGGATCCCTGAGAGACAGTGAGTTAAACTTGGTTTGAAATAGGTTAAATCAAAAGAGTATGGGTTTTTTTGTAAGTAATTTTTCAAATGTAAGCTGTAGCACAAGAATCAGATTCTCAAATTTTTCTAATATTCCATTTGCAATATTTGCACATTTTAATTCTCTGTTAAACGCCTGTTGAAAGTCTGGCTACATCCTAAAGTAACGTAGGGCAACCGCAGCAGTTCACGCGGTGCTTTTGTTTTCTACAGATGTAGCCAGCCCCTAACTAGCAAACCAGACGCCCCTTAAATTGAACAACTCAATGCTTCATTCACACAACAAAAGCTTCACATCCACAAGTCATCTCCGGCTGCTGGAGCGTGGATCTGATGGTGCGACCATAAAAAAACCAGATGAATTTCGAATCATCCAGATGGAAGAGTGATTACTTTGAGATTCATTTAATGCCCCGACAACCCCTCCCCCATCACCAAGTCCATCTCTCCCTCTCTCTCTCTCTCTCTGTGCATCTCACTGCAGAGAAACTGCCTGTTCACATGAGCTAAAAATAAATCATGTGACTGAGCTAGGCCAACTGTACTGTTCATGCATTACTTATGGAAGTGTTTGCTTTTCTTCCTTTCTTGGGGGAAAAAAAGTAGATATTTTGTTGGAGTGGGCTCTCAGGCAATATTCCCCAAACATGAGCACTCTCATTTTGTGTCAGCTTGTCAGTACTGAGTAGGTTTATCAGAGCAGATGTTTCAGTAGTGCAGTTAGTTGAAGTATTGCAGGGCTGTCTACTCCTCTGCAGAACTGTTACAGATGTAAATATGTTATAATTAGGGCTGAGATTATCAACACAACAAAATGTGTTTTTTAGTGAATATCTGATTTCGTTAATGATTAACTTTTGTAATTTTTTTTTCATGGTGTATTCATTCATAATATGGAATCAATCTGGTGTACTGCAATTTGGATCAGATTTTCCTCATTTTGACCGTTAACCCTATCAGCAACATACATTTCATCATGACTTGTCTCACCAACTCAATTGCGGTGATCCGGGAACTCAACATTGCAGCTTACGTCACAGTTAGTCACAAATTAGTGCTTTAAAGTAGCCATGCATTGAACGTGCGATTTGCACTATTACAGCCATAGTATGCATGTTCAGATTTTATTTCCCTCGTAATTGTTTCTCCATATCAATACGGAATCAGAATTGTATTTATTGTCTTGAAATACACATTAACATGAATCCAACATATTGTAGCGACCGGATAAATTGATGGAGAAGCTCACACATTCAGCTGCCCACAGGAGCTTCCTCAAGCTGGGCACCGGTTCACTCAGATAGCGGACCAAACTGGAGAATAGGGGGTCCCTGCTCCATCTCTCCATCAGTTTGGGGAAACTTGGCCTGACCCCTGCTGTAGGTAGTTGGCAGCAGTTCAACTGAGAAATCTCCACCTAATTTCTAATTTCCAAAAAGTCAACATCAGTTTCTTTCAATCTTTCATCCCTGTGCGTCTCAGCGGCCTTTTTTTTTTTTTTTTCTCAGGGATTACCTCTGATCTCCAGGAGATGATACATAAGGCGGAGTTACATTGGTCACAAAATGGGATCTCTTGCTAATATCATAGAGAGTGATAGCAACCTGGGGTTTTTAGACAGACAGCGGCAGGCTCATGTTCTTCTGCTTGTCTTTCATTCTGTTAGTGTAGGCTACGTGTCTCATGGGACTATGACGAGGTTTGAGAGCAGCCGGAGCAGACATACTGAATGAATCACTGCTGCTCAACACAGTTACTCTATGATAAAAATGAGTGGAGGCTCTCCAGAAGGATTTTTGGTCCGTGTCCGAAAATCGGACAGCTTTGCCCTGAGTGGAACTTGGCAGAGTCAGTGCATCGCTTCGGGGCCGGTGGAGGAGCTCAGTCGGCCTGTGTTGTGTCTGGTGGGCTGGAGGGAGTTGCAGATGGGCAGTTTGCAGGGGGGGACAGGAGCGGCGTTTGGCTCTTTTACCGTTCCTCTCTGTGTCGGATGTACCGTGACTCACTTCTTGTCACTTCCTCCTCGGCGTGTCTCCCACATTTCTTACCCTCAGCTTTCAAGCCTTTCTGTTCTCTCTCTGCGTCTCTGAATCATCCCCTCGCTCGCCCACGCTTCTGCACGTTTCCAAATTTAGTCCTGTTTTTGTTTTTCTCTTTGTGTCATACTTGAGACTGGAAGATAGCCACAGCTTTGATGCCCTGAGCCATCTCTGGAGAATACTAAACAACTGTGTGCATCCATCTGTGTTTCAATCTCCTTTGCAAGTTCTGTTTTTTATTTGACCTGTTTCTCTCCTCTCTGTTGCTCTATCACAACTGTTGTGTTTGAAGACGTGGTTATAGACCGCGTTCATCAGAGCACGCAGCTCAGTCCTAGAGTGTTATCAATAAAACATTGCTCCTAACCAAAGCATTAGCGATATTTCTTAGATGGATCTTACAATTCTTGTGTGTTTTATCAAGCATATAGAAGTATCTGTTATGTAATGCAGAATTGAAATGGACTACCACTGAATGTTAGTGCTGCTCACAATACGAGTGAAGTGATGTGGATTCACATCCTATTAAATACAAGTCGGCCTTTGCCTCATTATGACCAAAGATCTAAAGGTCACTCATCTTTATGATCTGTTACAGGTGATATAACACAGAAGGGATATGAGAAGAAAAGGACAAAACTCCTGGTACCCTACTTCATCCACACTCCAGGTAAAGAACCATCTCCTCTGTTTTGGGGGGGGGGTTGAATGACCTTGTATCCCCTCAAATATCACTTAAACCTGATTGCATTTTTCTTTATTCATTTCTCATTATTGATTTATTTTCACCTCAATGTCTTTTTATAAGTTGTCAGTTCACTAAAAAAGGCTGTAAAATATTACATTGCAGAATAAGTGAGGGAAACATAACCTAAGAGGTATATTGCATTTCATGTTATGTAAATGACTGTTTCTCTATAAATGGCACTGATGTAATACATTCAGACCTGACAATGCTCACTGGTGCCTCATAGTGGTGCCATCTCGCTTCTAATCTCCCCTCATCTCACTGATGGTGCAGCACAAATCATAAGATATTGTCCCTGTATGCCGAATCTGGTGGAAGCTGCGTCTCTATTTGAAGAATCAAATGGTTTGTTTGACAGGTAAAAAATAATAATTAGAAAAACAGAAAAACAATAGATGGGCAGTAACTTAAATTCCAAAATAATTCAAGTCAAAGCATGATCTATTCCATACACAATATCCGACATCCTGTAAAAGTTAAGTACATTATTGAATAATAGAATAGAATGAAATGAATAGAAAATTGTAAAAAGTATATAACCATTTTAAAACTTTTGACATGGGAATTTCACCATCAAAAGATTTGTTTCTAAGAGGCCGAAGTTAAGTAGAGTTAATTTAAATAGCAATTGATCCATTTATCGCTATACCTTAGTTAACCCCAGCAGCAACAAGATGGATCAGGAAGATCCTCATGTGCTAATAATAAAATAAAAGCATGTTTATTGTGTTCGTTTGACAGTTGAGCCACCCCGTCAGAATGACAGACAGCCTCCCGCTCCGAGCTCCTCCTCCGGTCACGGCCCTCCTCCCTCCAGCTCGTCCCGTTACCGAGAGCGACGCACCCGCAAGACCCATCGCAGTGGAGGAACCAGGGACGACCGCTACAGATCAGGTCAGGGCTCCAGCATCAAAAAAATACTTTCAGCTTCTTTCACCCCAAATGTAAAACTCCTGTTACGCACTGAGGACGTGTAAGTTCTTCTTGTGACTTTACAGCTTTCACGGTAAACCGCTTCAGCTGCAGTAGTTGAGCCAGCCTGTTTTGAAACTCAGACACTGGGCTGTTTCAAAGGGACCAATTAAAGAAATGTGTGTGTGTGTGTGTGTGTGTGTGTGTGTGTGAGAGAGCGAGACACCCTGCAGCTCGGAAGCTGGTCTACAAGGGCCCCTATTCCGTGAAAGCAATCTCGGAAGTCTGTGACATCACTCTCTAGCTATGTGAGAGGTTAACAGAGGGGATACTGATCTGGAGGGGAAAACCCGACGCTGCTGAAAGGGGTAAAAGATAACAGAGCAGTAGAGTTAAGGTCAAAGGGCGCAGAGCATTATGAAGAGGATGTTATTATGTTGAATCTGTAAAAGCATCCTCCAGAATTTGTTTGTTTCCTTAATTCTCTTCACTCGGAAACACCCTTAAACTCCAGCCTGTTACAGATCGCAAATCTGTTCTGATCTGCTGGATGCTTCGATGACAAATCGAAACAGTAAGCGAATACTTTATCAGAATATTTTATTATCCGATTGAAGGATTCAGAAGGAGATCGGGGGAAAAGGATTCAACACAGCGAGGATTAGAGCTTGAAAAATAGATGCATGATTGAGATTTGTGCATTATATCAAGAACGGGCTGATGGAATTAGTGCAGCATTGTCTTGGGCTTTAAAGTGCAGCGTAGAAGTAAAAATGTACCAGGACTGACTGGTTGAAGGAGACAGCTTGAAGGAAAGGAATATGAGCCTTATGCCATATAAAAGAGCCATCCATCTATGTATTTATTTATTTTATTAACCCTAACCCTTACCCTTTATTTGATATGGACATCACAGTGGCATTAGAATTGTGGCACACAATTATGTACAAGAACTAGATTCACTGTGTTTAGTGTTTGTAACTAAACCTTTTACAACACCTTTTCCACAAGAGGCTTTTTTAAAGTAGATACATCCACAAATACATCTATACCTACATACACACAGTATACGTTTCCAGGAGTGTAAGGTGTGAGAGCAGTGTTGCTTCTCTTTTAATTATGATTTGACCTTAACATTGTGTTGCATTTTCAATGATATGTTCACAGTGTAAGACAGTTGCAAGTGGTGCTCTGATAAAGCACTAAGCTGCCTTCAGAGGAAGCAGAAAGGCCGGTCATCCATCATCAGTGAAGGGTCTTTCCCTCACTCATTTATTCATTGCTTCTAATACAATCAATAGTTTACTCTGTGATATCCACACATTGACATTTGAAACACAAGAATAACTGCCATTTGGCTGAATCACTTTCAAGTTTTGTAAATTATGAATACACTTAATCCATGCAGCTCTACCTCCCAAACCTACCTGTGTTTTTACTTCTAATAAATGGGATTTATTGTGGTATTCTAATAATTTAATATAATTTATCTAAGTAAGTAAATGTAGTCTCATGAACACTACAATTTTCTTCCACAGTGGCACTTTTTGAAGAGATACTAGATAAGATTGATTGAGATGAACACACAGTTTATGAAAGTCTAGCTAATACAAACCAGCAGGCTACAGCTCAGAGACCACGGCCGCGCCAGCTGCTAAATCAGCATGCTAACATGCTTACAATGACAATGCCAGCAACTGATGTTACGCAGGTGTAATGATTACTGTGATGTTTTAAATCTGAACTTCACAAACCTACTGTATTTATATATTAACGCTTTACCAAAATCACAGCTGTGGTTGTTGGGAATGTCATCAGTGTTGCTAGCTTTCAGCTATAAAGCGAGGAATTTGACAAATCCAAAATTTGACCTGATGGCACTAAAGGAAAGGTCAGAGGATCACCAACGTCTAGGCTTCCTCCTCTTACTTAGAACTATAAATGTTTGCACGTGGCAAAGTTGATGAGAAACTTTAGTCAGACAACCAATGGGGTCCCCAGAGCTACGCTGCTATCATTGCTAACAAATAGAACGTTTTAAAAGACACCTAACACATAATAGTGAGCAAATGACAAAACACAGCAAGTTCTTTAAAATATTATTATTATGGGCTGTCAATATAGTTTAAAGCCTTTGAATTACCTCTCATTGCCTCCCCTCATTCTCCAAAATACAATATCTACAGCTACACGTTCATGTTCCACATAGGTAGCATAATAGTAAACCAAAGAGGTATTCATGAAAGATGCCCATTCATCAGGAGCTGATGTAAAACCCACCGCACAATCCACCGTGCTTATCGCCACGGAGACGGCCCTCATGTGTAAGAGGTCGGCCTCTCCCGACGTCCCTGTGTGACAATTGGACATTATGAAGTTGATTTAGTGCAGAGCGATCTCTTCAACCGAAAGCCAGTTATGTAATTATGACCCGTCTGCCGCTGTGTGACGATCCGTGCCTGATGGTTTATTTAAATGTGTTCAATGGAATCTGTCTCCCCTGAGTAAATACACGTGGGCTCTGTCAGTGAGTGGGCTTTTGTTGCATGTTTTAGTCTAAATGTGTGGCTGTTCACATGGTCTTTTATAATGTCCCCGTGGGTGTCATCAAGTGAGAGCATATCTGTACTTATTACACTGTGTAGGCAAGTGTGTGGGTTAAAACCCTGTTTGTCTATCTTGTGGTTTCCGCTTTCAGTGGAAAAACAGGCATCCTTTAAGGATTAAATGTTTTTTTTGTCGACATATCTCACTGAAACTGGCTCACTGTTTGCTGACAAAAATGACAAAAATGACAGGAAAACAAAAAATAATACAATTGTTTCTTCTTCTCACAACCTTCTATTCAATTCTATAATTAATTTACTGCATGAACTACTTTTTCTCCAGTGGGAATTTTTCCTAAAAGGAAGTCGGGAACCTTTCCCTGTCATAAAACCACGATTTAAACTTAAATACCCTACTGACCATATTTTTTGGCAAGGGCTTTTAGGGTTTTTTTTTAGAGCCACTGCTTTGGAGCACTGACAACACGTTCAATCATAACATTATTCAAAAAGCAGTTATTTAGAAAATTAGGCATTTTTGTATTGTTGTTTGAACTGTTTTCATTGTTTTTGTTTAATTGTTGCGTTGAATCAAACGCAAAGGCGAGTTCCACGCTCAAAAAGGTTTTTTGTTTTGTGTCTGTGCAGACATCCATTCGGAGGCAGTACAAGCTGCCCTGGCTAAACATAAGGAGGAGAAGATGTCCCTGCCCATGCCCACTAAACGACGCTCCACTTATGTCCCATCTCCCATCGAAACGCGCACACCACCAGGTAGGACGGGAAGGAGAGGCCTCCTGCTTCGTTGTTACAATTATTGACATTGAGTTAGGAGGATATCGAGCTGAATATTACATCTCTCTCTCTCTCTTGCTCTCAGACTCCTCATCAGGATCTGAAGATGAAACGTCTGCGCGCAGGCAGTCATCCGTGGTCCCCACTTCGCTTGTGGTCAATCCCAACCTGCAGAGCCCGGACTCTTGGATCAACCGCACTGTCCAGGGCTCCTCCACCTCCTCCTCAGCTTCCTCCACCTTGTCACACGGAGAGGCCAAGCCGCAGCCTCAGAGCCAGCCTAAGTCTCAGCCTCAGCCGCAGTACAAGCCGCAGTACCAACCTCTGTATCAGCCTCACTACCAGCCTCAGCTCCAGCCTCAGCACCAGCCTCAGCTCCAGCCTCAGCACCAGCCTCAGCACCAGCCTCAGCCTCAGCACCAGCCTCAGCCCTCAGCCCACACTGCAGCTATCACGGGCATGCTGGCTCACAGTCGCATAGGTGAGACCCAAATGTATGACTAAGATGTTCATGGACACCAATTTTGTTATTAGTGCGAGTTTATAATGTAGAGGCCGTCCCACTGAAAGTTTAACTCCAAAAGAATCCTATATTTTGCTATATTTTAACTGTTTAATATCCAGTGCCAGCTATTGTTATTAGAAGGCAAAGTGAAACTTGAGGATGGCTTCATTCCTGACTGTCATCCCCCGCTTCAGCTGCAGCTCCATCAGAAAACAGTGCCCCCCCTCCAGATGTGACAGCTGTGGCCCCTCCATCGAGAGGTCCACGGGTTGACCTGCCCTCGAACGCTGTGGTCCGAGGGATGAGCCGTGGACAGAGCCGCTCGAGCATGATGGAGACCGCGGACGGTAACGACCACACACACAAATTTCTCTTCAAAATAAGTGTTGCCCTTCAACAGTGATGTACCATTAATCACACTTTACTGCTGTCTTCTCTTCTTGATCTTTCTCTGCCCTGTCATATTGACTACCTGATAGCAAGAGGTAATATCCAGAGTAAGGAAACACCTTAATGTTTAATGTCTGTAGCCTTCTGTGTCTGCTGTTTCACCCTTACTCTCCCCCCTCGTTTTTAGCGAATGACTAATAAATGCCACAAAATCCAAATCCTCACGCAGAATGAATCCTCACGTGTGATCCCAAACCAAAAGCTCTCACTGTTTTCCTCGTGTTGGTGCCACCTACTTGTGCTGCTTTTCATTCCCACAAGATATGAAATCATGTTATTGGCAATTCAATCTCAACTAAAGAATACAGTCTCTTGTGTAATGGGATGAAGAGCAGCAGACAATGAGATGGTAAGAAGTTTAGACGTGTAGTGTTGTGCCGATCGATGTTCAAGCCATCGCGTGTGTGACCGTGTGTTTCCTGCCACCGCCCCTCTCCGCCCACCTGTTAGGAGTTCCTGTGAACAGCAGAGTGTCTACTAAGATCCAGCAGCTGCTCAACACCCTGAAGAGGCCCAAGAGGCCTCCCCTCAGCGAGTTCTTCACCGACGACGCTGAGGAGATCGTGGAAGGTACGCAGGAAACATTTCAACGACAGTCCTCGCAAGGGGCCCCTTACTGAAATCTGAGTTTCAAAGACTTGTGCAGACATATCTATATTAAAATAAATACATTTTGGGTACTAAACTCGATTGGAGTACAAAAAGTAGTGTGAACCTTATAATGATTTATAATGTGTGTGTTTAATCCTCATGATTAATTATGTGATTATAACTATAATTCTTAGTGCTATTAGAACATATACAAAAAAGTATGAATACATGAATACATGTACTGTGTATGCAAGTAGACTATGCACACAGTCTTACCCAAGCCATCACGGATGATCCATACATTACACAGAGGAAAGAGAAAGCCAAGCAATAGGCTGAATCAGTGAAACGCCGTTAGAGTATAAGCCAGCAGTGATGCATGTGCCTTGTTTTGTCCTGTTAGCATCCTAGAATGACCTCATTAATCTGTTACATACATGCTCTGCCTCTCACAGTGCCCCAGCCGGACCCCAACACGCCCAAGCCGGAGGGCCGCCAGATCATGCCGGTGAAAGGAGAGCCTCTGGGTGTGGTCAGTAACTGGCCCCCAGCCCTGCAGGCGGCGTTGGCCCGTTGGGGGGCCACTCAGGGGAAGAGCCCCGCCCTCACCGCTCTTGACATCACGGGCAAACCGCTTTATACACTGACATATGGTTAGAAACAGGACTCTACTTTGTGACATGAGATTTATTTTGGCAGTGCTGAGACGTATAACCTCCCCTCCTCAACAACCTCCTCCCCGCTCCGCCTTCTGTCTGTCAGGAAAGCTGTGGAGTCGCAGCGTGAAGCTGGCGTACACTCTCCTGAACAAGCTGGGCACCAAGAACGAGCAAATCCTCAAACCTGGAGACAAGGCGAGAGAGCGCGCTCACAATGTGCACGACAAGCTGAGGCAAACAGGTATACTACGCTTTGCAGCAACAAGGTGCTGAATGCAGTTTAATGTCTTGGCAGGTGGCGCTGGTTTACCCCAACAGTGACCCTGGGATGTTCTGGGTAGCCTTCTACGGCTGCCTGCTAGCTGAAGTTATACCTGTACCTATTGAAGTACCGCTGTCTCGCAAAGTAAGAAATCCAGCAGACATGCAGCTTTTGTGAGGGCGGATGTCTGGATGTTTAACTGTGAATGTTTTTTCATGTGTGTTTTGTGTGCGTGTTGTTTTCAGGATGCAGGGATCTGCCAGGTGGGGTTTCTGCTCGGTAGCTGTGGTGTTGGTCTGGCTCTGACTAGTGAGATCTGTCTGAAGGGTTTACCCAAAACACCGACCGGGGAAATACTGCAGTTCAAAGGTTTGCTCTGTCATTTATCTTTATTAAAACTACTTTGTTAAATAGTTCTGTAAAAAACATACCAGGTAACCTTCAGACTGTAGAATGTACTGTGTGTTTTAATTTGAATCATTTCACTTGATTTCATTGATGCCTTTTTTTCTCTGACAGGCTGGCCTCGACTAAAGTGGGTGGTGACGGACACAAAATACCTGACCAAGCCTTCCAAAGACTGGCAACCACACATCCCCACTGCCAACACCGACCCGTCATATATAGAGGTAACAAAGCTGCTTACTGGTAGGTCGGCTGATTCTAATAACCAGTTACTGCTCTTAAAGAGAAAATATAGTTGACCTGGACGTTGACAAAGGTATTCACACTCACTCTTGTGTTTCCTCTCTGTTCAGTACAAGGCAAGTAAAGATGGCACAGTTGTGGGTGTGGCTGTGTCTAAAGTAGCCATGTTGACCCACTGCCAGGCGCTGACGCAGGCATGCAACTACAGTGAAGGTGGGGGAAGAGTCATCGTCGTGCACCATCGAAGCTGTCCTCATCAACGTAATTGTCTAAAGTCACGTGTGTCTTTAAAGGGGAAACGCTGGTGAATGTCCTGGACTTCAAAAAGGATATGGGCCTGTGGCACGGAGTTCTTACGGTAAATGTGTTTTTTTCTCTTTTTGTAATTTTAAAACAAAATTAAAAAAAGAACCAAAAAAAGAATATCACATTATATTAGCTGCTTAATCAGGTCTTGTTTGTTTCCAGGCTGTGATGAACAGGATACACACCATCAGTGTTCCCTACGCAGTAATGAAGGCGTGTCCTCTCTCCTGGGTACAGAGGGTCCACATTCACAAAGGTAACACTGCTATCAGCCTGAGTTGTTCCGTATGAGAGTAATCGATGATAAACCTTTGACGTTACCTGACGTGCCACTGTTCTTGAGCAGCTCGTATAGCTTTGGTGAAGTGCCGTGATCTACACTGGGCCATGATGGCTCACCGTGAACAGAGAGACACCAGTCTGGCGTCTTTACGTATGCTGATTGTTGCTGATGGTGCTAACCCCTGTGAGTACTTTGTGACGCTCCAGCTTTGTAAAAAGAGGTATTTTCAAGCGACACAAATGAGATGTAATATGTCAAATCCTTACTTCTTGCCTTCAAGGGTCGGTGTCTTCCTGTGATGCCTTCCTGAACGTGTTCCAGTCCCACGGGCTGAAACCTGAGGTCATCTGTCCCTGTGCCACCTCCCCCGAGGCTATGACAGTAGCTATACGCAGGTTTGCAATATTTTCTTTTTTTGTAAAATAGTGATATTAGGGGAAAAAGACAGACTTAACAAAAAAGGCTGCTTCTTTCCCTAAGCCCAACCTACCTCACATTTCAGCTCAAACCAAGACCCATGTAAAGAAAGAAAGCACGACAGACTGGTTCACTCAAGAATGATTGTAATTTGTACTGAGTGACTGGACATGACTGTTGACAGATGGTTAAGGGTATGAACAGATGGGACGGATGTAAATGCTCATGATTGATCGAGCTCTCCCCTGCGCAGACCGGGAGTACCGGGCACGCCGCTCCCTGCCCGTGCCATCCTTTCCTTGGGCGGCCTGAGCCACGGTGTCATCAGGGTCAACACAGAGGACAAGAACTCGGCCCTGACTGTACAAGACGTCGGGCACGTCATGCCTGGAGGTTAGAAGGAAAAATAAATAAGTCAAAAGGGAGATATCAAAAACAAATGAAAGACTGTGTATGTATTTACATTATCTCAGTGGTCCTGGGTCCTTCAATCAGTCATGACACACAAATTCATGACCATCCTTAATGCTCCTCCTGAAACCTCAGTAGCAAAATAAAAGAATATCTGCTTTAGATATTATTGCACATTCAGCTTTATTTTCCAGAAGGATAAAGTCATAGTTAAAGCAAACTGGGATGAAATGTGCAATGTCAATTTATGAAGTCTATTAGATATATTAGATGTCTGAATGCTGCCATTGTGTGTCTCCAGCCCTGATGTGCACTGTTAGGCCAGATGGACCTCCTCAGCTCTGTAAAACAGATGAGATTGGTGAGATAATAATCAACTCCCGTGCTGGAGGCAACATGTACTACGGCCTGCCTGGGGTCACCAAAAACACCTTTGAGGTAAGAAAGTAACATTACATTATTCACAACCCAACAATTCATTTGTGTATTGCTTTAATGTATTCCTGTGCATCTGTGTTCAGGTGATACCGGTTAACTCAAATGGAGTTCCCATTGGAGAGATACCATTTGTGCGGTCGGGACTCTTGGGGTTCGTCGGCCCAGTAAGTTGAACCGTCTAGTACATCCGTGGTGACTTTAGTCGTTTCTCTCTCTGTCGGCGAATGGGTCTTTATACCGACAGCGTAACGACCTCACTGTGTGTCTCACCCCCGCTGTGCAGGGCAGCTTGATCTTTGTGGTGGGGAAGATCGAGGGTCTGCTGATGGTGAGCGGTCGGAGACACAATGCTGATGACCTGGTGGCCACCGCTCTGGCCGTTGAGCCAGTCAAGACCGTGTACCGTGGGAGGTGAGGACAACACTAAATTCCTCTCATATGAAATGTGAGCTGGAAGATGCTGCTGTCTTGGTTAAGTGTGGATCCTAGTTAATCACCAGTGACACCTGTTGATACGTAAGAGAGGCACAGCTGCTCATAACGGGGCACCACTGGATGAAATGGTAGCGTTGCTTATAGATTCCTGACCTTCACACCCTCAACATATTTGTCTGTGTCTTTTTTTCTTGTTTCAGAATCGCTGTGTTTTCCGTCACGGTGTTTTATGATGAGAGAGTGGCGATTGTGGCGGAGCAGAGGCCGGATGCAAGTGAGGAGGACAGCTTCCAGTGGATGAGCCGAGTGCTTCAGGTAAATCCGCTCACCTTCTTCTTTCTCATGATTTTATTGTGAAGCAGCTTCTGTTCAAGTAACTGGAGACAATATACACATCTAGTTTTGTAATTAAATATGAAAAACAGCCAAACTTTAACAGTAAATCACATGTTGTTGCTGTTAGCTTACACCGCTAGCATCCAGTGACCGTCTGTAATATACAAACAGAGGCACTTTGGTCACTTTCAGTTATTTTTGTGTTGTCTGCAGGCTATCGACAGCATCCACCAGGTGGGCCTCTACTGTCTGGCTCTGGTCCCGGCCAACACCTTACCTAAAACCCCGCTGGGTGGCATCCACATCTCTGACACCAAGCAGTTCTTCTTAGATGGCAACTTGCACCCCTGCAACATCCTAATGTGTCCCCACACGTGTGTCACCAACCTGCCGAAGCCCCGGCAGAAGCAGCCCGGTAGGCAGCACTTATCTGCAGCCGATCCTCCAAAGATGAGAGTCACTGTTGAAGTTCCGCCTGTGCGGGTCACTCAGGGTCATGAAGTGTTTTGTGAAATTGGGGCATGGTCAGTAGTGTTACATAATGTGCACACGTAACAGTTTCTGAATTTGGGAAAGCAATGTTTCTGGTAGTTGGCCTTGGCTGCGGCAAAGTTCAATGAATGTCACGCAATCGGCATACATCAGTGTTCAGACATTCTAGACTCACTAAAGCAGTCTAGAATGTCTACAAATTAACTCTCTTTTGGATTCTAACAGGATTCTAACTCGGGTTTACGTGGGTGTTTTATTGGGAAATATGCAGTGTTACTATCAATTCTATTTTCCAATCCTCTTCATATTTTTTCATATTTGAACATTTCTAGCATAAAATACTGACAACATCAAGTACGAAAAGAAACTAACCAATCAGTAAACAGCAATCCATTAAAAACAAAGAAGTACATGAATGAAATACGGGGGAAAAGAACAATATGTTAGACGTCATGAATACAATGATAGGACTCCGTTTGACACTTTACACTGTGTTTCCCGTTCAGTTGGTGTTGGTCCTGCGTCCGTGATGGTGGGCAACCTGGTGGCGGGGAAGAGGATCGCCCAGGCTGCCGGCAGGGACCTCGGCGTGATCGACGACCAGGATCTCGTCCGAAAGGTAGCATGACCATGAGTGGTGTGGCTCTCACTTCCAACCATTCACTAACTCTTTATCTGAAAACATTCCCACTTTCTGAAGAGATGCATGCATGTTCTTTAACGTCAGCAGGAAAACACATGATCAGTAGCGCTGCTCATACATGTTATAGTATAGATAGTGGAGCTTAGAGGCTTTCAGGCTCAAACAAGCTCAGTTTTATATGAGAAAAAACTCTTTTCTCTTTCTGCTCTCCTCATTCTCTGGATGTAGCTCTGTATGTGGCCCACTGTGATGGTAAGAATGATGGCGCCCCTCTAGCATCTTCCCCACGCCTTTGGTTTATTCCTGTCACATTGTTGTATTGTGGTTTTATTTTGTGTGCTTGTGTTAAAATGTCACACAAGCAAAGCTTTGCATGTTTATTCCAACTCTCTGTTACTAGACGTACGCCTTATTTTAAGGGCAGTATTGGCTTTGAGTTTGTGGTTGAAATTATTTGCACGTTGGGAAGAGATCATTTATTATTTAAGTATGCGGTCTCTGAACCACACCTTGTTCTTTTATTCAGGTGTATTAACTTGTTCCATCAGCACTAAACTCCTCCCTGATTAGAAGAACAATCTCAAATATACAGTATATCTAATTAGTATTTCCTTTTTATTTCAGCATCAGTATCTGACGGAGGCTCTACAGTGGAGGGCACAGACAGACGCAGACCACGTCCTCTTTGTTCTTCTTAATGCAAAGGTATCATATGCAGAGAAACACCTACATATGTATATATACATATGTACGTATACCTGGACTGTAATACACAGGACTGATGATATTGCTAGTTGTGTTTTCGGTGACGTTGTATTCCTGCCTCATTGTATTACTCCTCTCCTTTAGGGTGTCACAGTGAGCACAGCGACCTGCCTCCAGCTGCACAAGCGGGCAGAGAAAATAGCCGCAGCTCTCACTGAGAAAGGCAGCATCAACACCGGAGAGAACGTGGTTCTGCTTTATCCTCCCGGTGGGTTCTGCCTCTTTCTTCCTGTCTGCGTCCATCGATTTTAATCCCCTTACAATTAATTATAATAAGTTTCCTTGTCTTTCTTTATTTTTACTCCACCACTTGTCCTCTATGTTTCTCTCAGGAATTGATTTGATAGCTGCCTTCTACGGCTGTCTTTACGCTGGATGCGTTCCCGTTAACGTCAGACCACCGCACCCTCAGAACCTGGCAGCCACGCTTCCTACTGTCCGAATGATTATTGATGTGAGTGTGTTCTGTTTTGTGCATGCGTGTGTCTTCTTGCATGCTCATGGGTTTGTGTGTACCTAAATGTGTGTGCACTCACTGACCTACGCGTTGTGGCCTATGTGTAGATATTATATGGAATAACCTGTCATAAGTTTGTATTTTCTAATTGTGAAATATCCTTTTTAAGTTTTAAAAAGTTTTTTTTCTGAAAATTAATGTTTTATCTGCGACAGGAATTCAGTATGTTTTGGGCTGTAGAAGGTCAATCATGTCATGTGCAATGGTGTATGTGTGCTTAATTATTATGCTTTTTTACCAGGTCAGTAAAGCTGCATGTATCCTCACCACTCAAGGTCTCATGAGGACTCTGCGCTCCAAAGAGGCTGCTGCTTCAGTTAACATTAAAACGTGGCCAACAATCATTGACACAGGTAAGAAGCCAAAACATTTTTTCATAAAAGGAAAAGCAGTATCACTGACAGATTTTTGACACTAAATCTGTTTTGCTGTGAGAAGTTTCAAGTATTTGTATTAAGACAGAACTGTACTCCTGAATTAACAATACATGTTTACAATAAGTGACTTTCGTATTGGTCAAATTAAAAGTAATATCTGTTGTTGTAGTAGTTGTCACAGTGCATCTTAAGTTGGTAATGTGTCTAAAGTGCTGTCAGAAGTGCTCGTGTCAGTTATTGTTGACCATTTGCAGCGTTAAGAACAGGAAGTGGGCGTTTCTCTGCAGTACTTTCTCCAGTTATTACAAACATTATGGGCTGAGCAAACATAGATATAGAAGTGCTTGATACATACTTTATGTCTACTGTTTTCCTTGTAGCATGTGTATGTTATCTTACGTTAACCTCCAATGAACAACATTTGAATTAGTTGGTATTTGATTCTAGTATTATTATCTCAGAGCAATTAAACGATGCATCTGTTTGGTTTATTTGTGTTGCGTCATTATTGCTCAACATATTGAACATTCGTTCTGTCATTTTTTGCAGATGACCTTCCTCGTCGCCGGCCTCCCCAGATCTATAAACCGCCCACAGCAGAGATGATTGCTTATCTGGACTTCAGTGTGTCCACTACAGGCATGCTCACTGGGGTTAAGGTGAGACAGATAATCTTCGCTCTCAAATGCTGCAGTGTTTCCTTTTGAAAGGCGATGCGTATAAAATGATCATTTATAGAAAGAATTCGCCAATAATAATGAATCTACAGTAATTCCCCAAATCTTCTGCTCTAAAGAGATTTAGACTGTTTTAGACTGTTGTTAAAACCCACAGGACTGGAGCTAACAGATAGTGAATATTGGTATAGACATTCAGCAAGGGGCCAGAAAGAAAATAAATAAATGCTATATGTTGCTTGGTCAATCTTAAGACATCAAATTCAATATAACTCTGTACATTCATGTTACGTGTAAATGTAACAGAATTGTGCTATATGCTATGTCGCATTGGAAAAGGTGTACTACTCTAACATGTAAAATACTTCACAGAATAGAGGAAGCCAAGCCTGTTTGACAGAAATAAATTCTAGCATCCTCAGGGTGGCATTTGACTTCTCTAATGCATCTTCCTGTTTGTTGCAGATCTCTCATGCGGCGGTCAGTGCACTTTGTCGCTCTGTAAAGCTGCAGTGTGAACTGTACTCCTCTCGCCAAATAGCCATCTGCCTGGACCCCTACTGTGGTCTGGGCTTCGTCTTGTGGTGCCTGGCAAGGTGCAGTAAACCTACAACACACGTTTACATGCGTATGCTAAGAAGTGAGGTTATCTGTGTTGTAGTTCTCCCCCAACATTCATCCAATTCTTCTCTCTCTCCTCATGTCTTGTAGTGTCTACTCAGGTCACCAAACTGTCCTGATTCCTCCCTTTGAGTTGGAGAGCTGCTTGTCTCTGTGGCTGAGTACACTCAGTCAGTATCGAATCAGAGACACTTTCTGCTCCTACTCCGTCATGGAGCTCTGCACCAAAGGGTTGGGCTCTCAGACTGAGCTACTCAAGGTGAGGAATGCATACATACATATGCATATACTGAGAGAGATAATCATGAACAAAAGATAGGTAACGTTCCTGAAGGATTGAATCATTTTATCTGGGTGTGTTTCAGGCCCGTGGTGTGAGCCTGTCTTGTGTGCGAAGCTGTGTGGTGATAGCAGAGGAACGCCCTCGACTCGCCCTCTCACACTCCTTCACGAAGCTGTTCAAGGACATCGGCCTGTCGTCCAGAGCTGTCAGCACCACTTTTGGTTCGCGGGTTAACCTGGCCGTCTGTCTGCAGGTAGAGCATCCAACTTCACCTGACTTCCCATAGAAGAACACTTTGAACTGTACATGGATGAGATCAAGCGGGACCTTTCTGTGTTACAGGGCACTACTGGTCCGGATCCCTGTACGGTTTATGTGGACATGAAGTCCCTTCGACATGACAGGTAAGAACACGTGGACGATTTCAACCAAGGCGACAGGTTTAAATGAACAAGGATCCCAAGGTGATCCTTTTCAATTTAAAAAGTCCGGGCTACTGGGTTTCGCTGAGTTCTGGTTCTTAGTTGATGTTTGAGAACTAGAGTGTGGATTGTAAGTTCATTGTATACATCTTCATATTTAGAGTCAGGCTGGTGGAGAGAGGAGCGCCTCAGAGTCTTCCTCTAATGGAGTCTGGCAAGGTGAGACCATTCGCAATAATAAATGAACAGTACAAATTCACTCAATGAATTACTATTATGAAGAGTGGTTCATGTGTACCAGTGAAAACTCTTTTTTTTTCATCCACAGATACTACCAGGTGTTCGGGTAATAATAGTAAATCCCGAGACCCGAGGTCCACTTGGTGACTCTCATCTAGGAGAGGTGAGAAGTATAAAGTACACAAAATGACGGCATCTTGACATGAAAGTGGGTGAGCCCTTACCTGGTGTGTGTGTTGCTCGCTCAGATCTGGGTGAACAGCCCTCACAATGCCAGTGGCTACTACACCATCTACGGAGAGGAGAGTCTTCAGGCCAACCACTTCAACACCAAGCTCAGCTTTGGAGACCCGCAGACCTTGTGGGCCAGGACGGGATACTTGGGTTTTGTGAAGAGGACTGAGCTGTTAGAGGCCAACGGGGGTGAGTAGACCCTGACACACCTCAAGTCTACATTTAAAACAAAATAGATTGAGACAGTCAGATGAATTTGTTACGCGGTAGAATATTAACACTCCTGGCTGTTACATTTTTTTCTGTGTTTCTATTATTTGGCATTTCTGTTCTCAGATCGGCACGATGCTCTCTTCGTGGTGGGCTCACTGGATGAGACCCTGGAGCTTCGAGGGCTGCGCTACCACCCAACTGACATTGAAATTTCAGTGTCCCGGGCTCACCGCAGTATAGCTGAGAGGTGAGAACGCTCCCGATATACAAAACATACCCACCGGACAAACACATTTAGGAACTTTTGTAGGAAAACAGTAATATCCACCACTAAAATCCAAACTGCTCCAATAGCACACAGTGATGCATTGAATTGCACCGTGAAGAAAGCGGATACACGTCTGACCCGAAATGGTCCAACAGTAACGCTGCTTCTGGGTTCTCGTTCCTCGCAGTGCTGTGTTTACGTGGACCAACCTGCTGGTGGTGGTGTCAGAGCTGTGTGGTTCAGAGCAGGATGCACTGGACCTCGTGCCTCTGATAACCAACGCCGTCCTGGAGGAGCACCACCTTATTGTGGGCGTGGTGGTCATTGTGGATCCCGGCGTCATACCCATCAACTCCAGGGGAGAGAAGCAACGCATGCACCTTCGTGACTCTTTCCTCGCCGACCAGCTGGATCCCATCTACGTTGCTTACAATATGTGAGGGGTTGTGTTGGTTTGGGCTTGTTTAGACATCATCCACATTTTGGATGCTTCTGCATCACCACCCCAACGCTTGACCGCAGCTTTGCCAGAGGAGACAAAGGAAAAGCATGAAGCACACGTATCGCCACCCGGCCCCGTGTGACACCAGCATATATCGGCCACTGCATGTCTGTGATTGGACCTGCCATGTTGGGAGTTCTTCACTGTGTTTTATGGATATAATTTAGCAAATGGGACAGAAGCAACTTGTACTTAGGGCAAAGGAAAAAAATAAACCCTGTTGCACTTTTTTATGAAAAGGGTTAAACACGGGACAGGACCACTCTGGAAATAATTTCTATAAAAGATGTCCATTGTCTCTACCACAAACCTCGTAAAATACTTTCCCTTCTGCTTCCATACAAATACCAAGAGCTATTAAACTTGGATAAACAACTTGAAATATTACACGTGCACGTGCGCACACACACACACACATGCACTGAGCATTTGCTAATTTCTCACTACCAGGGATGAACAAAAGGGGGCAGATGAAAACAAACAATAGAACAAGTAGCCAGTCTCAGTTTGTGTGCATTATTTAGAAAGTCCCATGATATTGAAGCCAAAAACAATTTCTCAACTTTCCTGCCCTAATATTTCCTGCCTTAAAAAAACTTCACCCATACATTCCTACCTTGATTTTTAATGAATCTGTTATTGACGGCTGTTTACTTGACTACTCTGACGAGTAGTGGAAATCCTAAACCGATACCCAAATGGATCAAGGTAACGAGAAAAGTGGCCATATTCTGTACTGTACCTATAAAGGCCGGTTGTATTTTAGATACTATGTTGCTGTATAGATATATTTTAATTGTATAAATGTATAAATGCTAGACTTTTCTCTCTCAGTTCATGGTTTATGGATAGCAGATGGATTACAATTATGGCAGAGAGAGCATTGTAAATAAAAAAAAGATTTGACAGTACTTTTGAAATGGAATATTAGTTGTATAATGAAAGTTAAAGATAATTAATTATAAAGCAATGTAAGTCAGGGTAGATAGAATATTGCACTTTCTCAAAATGTATCTATTTTATTATGAACCAATAAGGCATTTTAACAAAAGTTTAAGGAGCATATTTTATCCCGAGGATTCTTGCTTGAAGAGCTTTAGAGTTTAGGAGGGCTATCACTGTTAATTACAGGGAACTATCCTGTCTGCCATTGAAACAAATACTTGGTTAAAAACCATTATCATGACTTCAGGCTACCGGATTATTTTGTAAAAAATAGGCCCAGAACTCTTTATCTAATATTCATTGCCATTTACTTTGCATCCGTTGTATCCGACAGTTAAACACGTCTCATTTTTTAATTGCAAAATAGAGCAGGTGTTTAAGAGTTGTGTTGCCTTGCTTTTCCTTTTCATACTCAAAGTTCATTCAAATTGTATTTTGTATTTGTGCAACTTATTAACAGGATCATGTTTTCGCTACTTAAGAGTCTGTAGTCAATATTTGCAAGTCATCATGTATCTGGATGATTTTCTTTGTTCTATCACTGGATTTAAAAGCACCTGTGAATGCAATTGCAAAGCTGAGCCATGTGGAAAAACAACATGGATTTGCCGGTAAAGTAATTGTAAAAAAGGGTGAAAAAAAGAAATAATATTCACATCGAGATGTATTTGCAAAATGTGTTTGATTTCTTGTTTTGTCATGCTTCCCTCGTGATCCTTGCCATAATTTATAGGTTATTTGTATTGGATTATAATGTATTTCAGTGATGAACAGTTAACGTAAACATGTAAATATTTTTGTTAACTATAGAATTTTGCAATTGTCCAATTATAGATACAATCATGCCAAACACAATCTTAGAGAGATTTTCAATCATTTAAAAGGTAAACCAGAATACAATCCATTGAATTACTGCACTTTGCACTGGTGGTATTTACAGCAGCTGTCTACTGTGTGGACTAACTACCCATTGTTCATGTTCCATGTGTTACCCACTTTAGATGAATAATGCTTGGCATTTGTTTTTGCCCAGTATAAGTACACCTAGAGTAAAAACTAACAACACTTCATCTTAGCTTTTATGTTGCATAGTTTGTTTTTAGCAGAATGTTTGCATGATTCAGCCAAGCGCAAGAATAAATCAGCTTGAAGCACGTCTCATCTTAAGGCACAAGTGGAGGAGATATATATGTGTATGAAATTGTATATTCAGGGAACAAAACTCATAACACAGGGATGGACCAGCTGGTCCCTTGGTGCAATCTGTGAATAATACCCATAAAATGTAGACATTTGTCCAAAAATAATCCTTTTTGTTATTAAAGCAGAAGATAATGAGCAAAAGAGGGGTTACTGACGACAGTGTCTAAATGCCATCTACCTGCTTCGCTGGGAAGTCTACAAGGGCTTCCTTTGGTTTCCACTCTCTTTCTCCGTCAGAGTTCTAACACACTATGCAATCCTAATTACAGTGCAATTTCATTTCAAAGCTTGCACAGTCTGATTAAATAAACATGAGGCGTTAACATTTTATAATAACTAAGAACAGAGGACTGATGAAATCTAACCGGTAGTGTACTTAAGACTGGAATAATCTATCTTGAGCTGTTCTATAAATATTTTGTGTATACACTCTCGGTATGTTGTACATTCATTATTTGGTGAATCCTATACTGCTCCATGAGGGCGTGATCCACTGATGAATCTTTAATGTTAGAGAGGTATTTGTTAACTCATATAATTAACAAATCAAGGTGGTACCCCCCTTTCCATTTTATCACTTATTTTCTATTTTGGTTTGTTGTTCTTTGTTTTATACTTTATGTGAAAGTAATGCAGAATAAAATTCCATTAATCATTTCAGATGTCTCAATATTAATGAATTTAGTCCTGATGTATCAGTTATTGAAATTGACCTTAAAGCATGAACCATTTCATTATTACACAACTTGCATCCCTACAGTGAAGGAATTTGAGAATTTGTCACAATGGATAGGAACAATATTTTGGGAGCAAACCCCCTGAGTATGGCTTCATGAAAAGATGGGGAACATGAATGTGAAAACGGTCACATTGTGCAAGATTGGACTCTTTTCAAGATGAGACGGACAAAAGCACGAGGGCAAAATCTGTGATACAAAATTTGGAGTAAGTACCATCTCAATGTTAAAAAGGCTTAAGAAAAAGAATGTATTTACTTTAATATCGAAGATGCTTAAGAATTAGTAGCAGCATTAACTTAAAGAATTCAAAGTAAAAGTATTCACCATAAGGCCTCCAGATGTTATATTGGAACACTATTGCAGATGAGTTATTGTGGAAATAGCATTTTAATATTGAAGCACCTGAAATGAATACATAGTAACTTGCGGTTACAATACTGAGTACCATAAAACAAATAACATCACTAGTGCAATTCAATCTATATTGTATGCAACAAGTGGGAGTCTTCGAGCCTCTCCTCGTACATCTGCCAGTTCCTCAAACTCTTCACCAATCACAAAGCCTAAATAAGCTATTACGTAATGCGTCTTCGCAATGCAGCTCCGCCCATTTCCTTTGAAAAAAAAGTCGTCAGCTATTTTTTTTTTAGCTGACATCTTTGTATTTTTAGCTGTTAGCCACTTCTGCTAAGTAACTTACTAAGCTATTTCTCGCGCCAAAGTATAAACAAGAATTGCACGAAGTCCACGTCGAGAACAACAGCAGTTACGCGGTCCCCGAAAAGGTAAATTGTGTCCGGCTGAGCGGTATTTCTGTGCTCGTCTCGCCGCCCGCTCCGCTCTGGCAGTAATGGCGGCTGTTGCTTCGTCAACTCCTAGCCGTTTCACGAAAAGGGAAGGTGTAGTTAGCTTAATGGCTCCCCGTCTCGCTGACGTCTATTGACGCGGTAACTTGCGTGCCAGTGACAGAGTTGCACATATTTGCTCAGAGAGACTATAGCTCGTCCATCCCGTGAGCTAGAGTTACAAAACTTGCCGCGCTTTTAGTTTTACAATTGTTCCTTTTAACGGTTTAAATGGGTTAACATCCGTTTAACTGAACGTTAGCAACCCGTAACTAGCAACGGGCTTGTTAGCAAGGACGCGCATTGTAGCGCCAGAGACTGAAAGGATAACTTTATATTTCAGCTGTGCGCTTGAAAATGAGAAAACATTTATCATTCAACGTTAACTCCCCAAAGGGGGAAAGTTCACATGATTGACTGTCGGGCCTCTTCATGTCACCGTTAGTTGCATTGGCTAACACGGTTGACAAACAAAAGAGGAAACCGCTTTTTATCTGGCTTGACATCACTTGCTCGTTTTGAGAATAAATTGTTTGCCAAAGTATGAAACCGTGATTTTATATATATTTTTGATCTGGTGCCCCTTGTCAGGAAGAGTTGCTTATTTCAACAAATCGCGCTCAGGCCGCAGATGTGTACAGCGTACTCTACGCAGTCAATCGCGCCACGGACTGTTGTTTTGTTGCCTTGTAAAACGCTAATATTAATTTATTTGTTTCCAGTTACTATGGAAGAAGTGCAGCAGGGCAGCAATGGCACTGAGTTACAGGCTGCCACCATTCCCACCACCCTCACATCAGCTCAGTTCTCACAGATAGCCCAACAGGTAACTAATAGATCCCTTTCTTGATACTGTACTAAGGATTCTCTATTGCCTCTGAATGCTAATACATGTGGGCTTATTCTGATTCAACTCGCACTGTTATACAGATGAAGGTGTAAGATGGAGTCATGTTGATCATGGGGCTTCCGCATAACTCTTTATTTTTTTCAAAATGTAACCGCAAAGCTGAAGGTCATCTGATAAGGAAATCATATCTTCAAATAAAATCAAAGAAGTAATGAGCTCAATGGCAAATTAAGTACAGTGCTTATTCTCATAATCAGTAAAAAATCTTTCTTCAACAGAATATATTATCTGTACAGCCTCACCTGTTAGGTCTCACTGAATCCACGTTTCAGTGTGACCAGTCTGTGGAGTCCCACTCCTTTGTTGCTCTTTTACTAACTTGTTAATTTACCAGAGGTCAATTAAATTGATCCTTTATCTTTTACACCAGAAAAACAGCCATACATTTTTTTTATTTTTTTTTTAGCATTTGGTAACAGCAGGTCTTCATTTCTATGGATTCAAAGTGGGCTTATAAGCTGTCATTTAGGGTGTATTAATACACATTGAAGTTGTACAGTGAGTAGGTTTATTATTTAGGAGATTTTAACTGACCAGTTCATCCGAATTGCACCTTTTCCACTGTCACGTACTATCCTGCAGATATTTCTGGCTTTATAAGTTTAAGTGCACAATATTACATTGTTTTTTATTTTATTTTTACTTAATAACATCTATCTTTGCAAAAGCAAGGTCTTTTTTGATCAAGATAATCGACCGCCATCATTGACAGTTTTCACATCGGCTTTTTATTCAATGGAATTTGGGGGGGAACTCCTCTTAAACATTTCTTTGATACAAATCATTTGCAATGAGTATCTGAACTTATTTCTTCTGTTCCCAGAAATTGATGATATTTTGGCACAATAAATATTGTGGTGTGGTGTTTTTGGTAGATGTCACTGGGTGGTGGTTCTGTGGCCGTTGTACAGCTGCCTGGTGGCCAGTTTCAGGTTCAAGGGGTCATCCAGTCTGCACAGTCATCCGTCATTCAGTCTCCTCAGATGCAAAGTGCCCAGGTGAGACCGCTTGCTGCAATCATTGTTTCTCAATGTCATGATTAATTCATCTATCTTAGTTTCTTTTTACAAATCTTATACCGTTCAATAATAATCAATATACCATTTTACGCCATTATTTGTATTCACTTTCTTAATCCATCTACCTCTTTTTTTGAAGGCCCCGGATACAGATAGTGACGATTCACAGGACTCATCGGACAGTGGAGCTGTGTCCCATAATACCAGAGAAATACTGGCGCGACGTCCTTCATACAGGTAAAAAAACAAAAACACAAATGCAAGACTCATTATAAAAAACGTATACGTCAAATATGAATTCCAATTCCATTGACCTTCTACCTTGCAGAAAAATCCTTAATGAACTGTCATCTGAGGAAGTAACACACGTTGAGGGAAAGGACAGCCCAGCGTCTACAGGTGTTCTAGCACCCACCACCCAAATCTACCAGACCAGCACCGGCCAGTACAGTACGAACTTCTCCGTTCTGCTTCTTTTGTACTTGCATAAAAAAAGTGGATGATTTGTCCTTTGAAATTTAAAATTTGTTATCAATTTTCAGGCTACAGAATTAATCATAACAAAATGTATTTTAGCAATGTGAATTTTGGGATCAATGTGAAAAATAAAATGTTCTGTATGCTTTGTGTTAATATGCTCACAAGATTATTGTATATCAGAAACCCAAATTTCTTCTAAAATTAGGGAAATTATCCCCAAAGGTCTGTATGACTTTTCTTAAACCAATAAAATAAAAGAGTAAGAGTCTGCAAATCTCAGAAATGAACCTAATCAGCTGAAATGTCAATTTTACTTCTGTTTTACCCAATTCTTATGCCATAAGTGTCTTTATTCCAGTTACTATAGCCGCTAACGGTACAATCCAGCTTGCCTCTTCGACGCCTGAAGGCATTCAAGGGCTACAGGCGGTGACCATGGCCAACTCTGGTGGAGCCCAGCAGAACACGACCATCCTTCAGTATGCCCAGACCCCTGACGGCCAGCAGATACTCGTGCCTGGTAACCAGGTTGTCGTACAAGGTAAACAAACATGTCATATTTGAAATGTATCAATAAAAGCTTTGCCTGGTAGTCAACCTTTAGTGTCTTTACCACATCGAAACAACTTGATTACTGGTTGGAATGTGGCTTGACTTCAAGGTGCCTTACTTTCAAAGAGTAGATTAGATTGTAATTAATACCGAGGTTCAACATTTTCAGAAGCATGTCTTTTGTTAAATTAGTTAATGGATTTTTATTCACACATGTTGGAGAATATCTCAGTGTTAGCACTGGAATAATATGCCCCAAAAAGAAGACTACAGAACTTCCGACAAAGCCATGTGTGTATGCAAGTGCTCACTTAGATCCATGGAGTTTCTTTAATTTTTTTTTCTTCTAATTTTATATTTGTTTGTTTTTTAACTACAAATGCTGTTCTGACCGAGGCTGTCCACCTTTGACTGTCATGTTACCCGCAGGTGCAGGAGGAGAGGTGCAAACGTACCAGATCCGCACAGCGCCCACGTCCAGCTCTCTGCCCCAGACTGTGGTCATGACGTCTCCCATGGGACTTTCACACGGCAAGAGTGATGACCCAACAATGAAAAGGGAGATCAGGCTTGCAAAAAACAGGTTTGTGCACAGTTTTATTTCTTTGTCAATTACTGTCACGGATGCTCACAGACATGGAGGGGCATTTGGTAATAAATCAGAAGTCAAAATTGACACAATGAAATGGTTATTATGGTATCTAAGCGTCTGCCAGATAAGTACTTGTCCATCTGGTGTAAGCTCAGGATAGACCGACAAAGACAAAACAAGCTTCTCCATTTTCTACCGTGACCAGCGCTTTTCTAAAAAGTTCAACCTGGAAAAAATACACTTTTTTTCAGGTGCTGCCTTTTTTCTCCATGCTCTCTCATTGTAAACAATCTCAACAAGACTGGTGCTCAGAAACATGTTGAATTCTGAAATATTAATTTGTAGAATTGGTGAAAATAAAGCCTTTTTAAATGCCTTGCAAAAAAGACATCATTTTTGCCCAAAACTGCATAAATGGACATGCTAGATTCTCTTCCCTAAAATGTACTATTAAAAATGTCATTAAGCTTCTAAAAAAGCATGTCAGGAACCACTGATAGTTTTATCTGATACGTTCCCTCTACCCTAAAGAATAGCTTAACAGCTAAATATGTATATATTTTAGTTCAAAACAGGGAAAATACTGTACTTGTTATCTGCAGGTTAATTATTGGCATAATCTCTCAGTTGGACTAACATTTTTGTCCCTCTTTCAGAGAGGCAGCACGTGAATGTCGACGGAAGAAAAAGGAATATGTTAAATGCCTCGAAAACCGTGTAGCTGTCCTTGAAAACCAAAACAAGACCCTGATTGAAGAACTCAAAACCTTAAAGGACCTCTATTGTGTTAAAACAGGATAACCTGTCTTATTGATTGGGACATCATTTGGGACTGACATAGTCAGCCATTTGGACATGAACAGGGTTTCTGGGAACACTTAATTTCAGGCTGAGATCCTCAAGTTTTTTACTGTTTGATATACAAGTGACAGTTGATGGCAGTAAGATATACTCAACAAATAAAGTTCCGCCTGCTGTTTTTTTAATTTGCTAACACTATAACATTTATAGTTGTGTACATTTTTAATACTGGGAGGTTTGAAATGGTGAGCTTTAACTTTGAGTCTCTGTTTGTAAATGTATCCCTTGTTTTTAAAAGGTTTTTTTTTTATCCTCTACCAGCATCAGCAGAATGTTGACTGTATGAATCCCACACAAATGTAATTCCTGTTTTTATATTGTGGACCAGCAATTCCCCTCATTCTCTATAAGGAGATGTTACAATCGTCATTCCTTCTTTTCGTGCAATGGAATATAAAGGGTAACAAATAATGACTTTGAGGGCGGTTTGTTGTTTTTTTAGAGGTTACTTAGACAATCAGGGAAAAAGCAGTGTCCAGGTAATATTTATTAATGTACATCTTGGGAAGGCTGGGAAAGATGAACAAACTGTATGAAATGTTGCTGATTGTGTAAATACATAAATATATTTTCACTCAAATGCAGTGGCAGTGGCGTAACTTTGTTCAGTGGAAATGAAAATGTACATATTTAGTTGACATGAGACATTAAGACGTTTGAATTTGAACACATTGTTAATATTGAACCAATGAAAGTGTTGTTACATGATGGGATCTAGAGAGAGAACTAATAATCCGATTGCTACGGGTGAGCAGCAAAACATATTCTCATGGTGACAAATGCCCTGTCTAAACTTCCTGAATCCCATGAGAGGCACAATAACGTCTTTCCTGCAGTCATTTAATGGAATACCCCATGATATGTGCTCTTATCATCCTAGAAACCCTTGGAGCCTCAACATGTTTTAGGTGAAGTTCAGAAAAACCAGCAGCCTCTAGATCTTTCCACGTTGCTCTGGTAACCATGCAGCCATCTCCAAGATAGTACCACACAGGCTCAAACACATGCTGTAAGAAGTATGTACCGGAAGAGGAATCTGAGACAACATGCTCCAAAAAGAAGAAGGCTCCACCCTGCAAAAGAACCAAGAACAAGATAACCAGATCAGGACAGTGCGGTGGCTGTAATTTGCCTGCTGGCTCTGAAGCAGAAAGAGAGGCAGATGTGTGAGAGTTCAGAAGTTTGTATTGACTGTGATGATCATTGAATGTCTAATCGTAAAAACAAACTGTGCAGACTACGTGTGTAGTGTAGAAAATGGCCCAAATTACCAAGCCAACACTCAAGACTCCAAAGGGCTTTGGATGTTGTTTTGGGAACTGGGATTTGCAAACTGCAATATCAAGACAAGTGGGCCTGGCTTCATTTAATGTTATTTAATCTATTTAATGTCCTGTCTTAACTGGACCCTGAGTCTTGAATAAACAAATGATTGCGTAAGAGCACTGGTCGGTTTCGTGCGTTGTGTGTGCGCGCAAAGAATATTCACACGCATCGGTGGAAAGCCAATGACTAAAAAAAGCACTTGAACGCCGCGTGCCCAGACTGACCGTTCTGAGGACGCGCCGGACTTCCTGCAGCACGCGCTGCACGTCGGTCACCGAGCAGAGAACCAAGGTGCACACCACGACGTCCACCGACTCGTCCTTCACCGCCTCCATGTCCTCCCCGGAGGCCACGACGAACGCGCCGTACGTCAAATGCGCGTTCGCGTCCATGCTCATCCGCAGGTACTTCTGGAAATGAGGGTTGGGGTCGGCGCAGGTCACCGTGCAGCCGTCCGGGTAGAACCGGAAGTTGGCCCCGCTGCCGCAGCCGATCTCCAGCAGGCGAAGAGCGCCGTCGTCGTTGGCAAATGTGGCCACGTTTCGGAAAAGCTCCCTCTTCGTTTTGTGCATTTTAGCGTTGTAGGAAAACGTGATGTTGTACGCAAGCAGGGGAAACACGCGCTTGTACAAACCGCACAGGCCCGTGATTTCCAGCAGGTACAACGGTAGAGTCAACGTGACGCAGAGCAGGCTGCATGCTTTCATCAGACAAGTCTTCATCCTCTGGTGTCTGAGCAGAGCCGAGCAAAGCCACTACAGCTGGAGACTTACGGGATCAGACGATTACGCTCCTAATACCTCAGAGAGGATGTCTGCGTTTCACCGTGCGATGGAGCAAACGCACTGTGGTGCGCGCGGGAGGCCAGTTGCACCACATTTTTGACTTTGCTTTTTATATCATATCGATGCTCGCTTAAAAAGAGAAACAAGGTTCATGCAGCGGGAGTAAAGTATTTAATCACAATCATGACGACACAACACAGTTAACACAGCAAAAACATCTGTTTAGTCATGTCTTGACATGAATTCATTCGACATGTGAAGGGTATATATTATTATAAGGCATTAATTATCATGTTGATTCTCATTATCGGTTTTGACAATTCTAAAATTAAACAGTAGTTGTGAAAAATAAAACCGTATGGTCTCTAATGTTTAAGTTAATGTGTTAATGAGTTAATATTGTGTCTTTACAAAACACCGTTTTTTTTCTCCAATACAAAAATAAAGTTCATTTTAGAGGGAGGTTATTTGTCACCGGTGGTGATCAATAATATCACAAAGGAGAGGAGAGCCTTCAAGTGCTTTGCTTATTCTTACCCCAACGCCGTGAGACTGAATTTATTTCACAGCATAACCTACAATGTGTGGTTTGATTAGGAACATCAATGGTGCCTCGATGTGTCTCAGCCGGAGATCAGAGAATCCAGCTGCCTCCAGATGTTTCCATGTTTCCCGGGTGACCTCACATCCATCCCCAAAGTAGTACCAAAACGGCTGAAGAACATGCTGGAAGAAGTAGGCCCACGTTGAGGCGTCTGCAACGACATGCTCCAAGAAAAAGAAGGCTCCACCCTGCACAACAAAGTTCCGTTATGTATTTACTGTGCAAACTTCAAAACAAATCAATCCATTACTGAATAACGATTACTTTAATCTTTTCTCATGTTACATCAATGAATCTTTTACCGGGATCAACTGTTTCCCTACAAGGCCCACTGACCCTATCACTGGAACGTGGGCATTATGAGGTCAAAGTCTGTTCATATTGTACTAACGCGGTGTTGTTGATACGCCAAGTTGTCACACATGTCAAAGTTTGCACAGTGAACCTGTTTAGGAATAAATAACCAGTACTTTGGCTGATTCATGTGTGGGGAAACATTTCTCAGCGAGTTACTTATTAACTCCCACTGGTGAATGAGAATTCCATTAGTTGCTTTGCATTTACATTTACAACGCTGCAAGCCAGTGCCGCAAATCGCCATTTCATAGTGGCTTCCCTTGGTATTTCGGGAGTCGCAGATGACTTACTGGTCTCAGCATGCGGCGAATCTCTCGCAGAGTTTGCGGTATGTCGTTGACACTGCAGAGCACCAGGGTGCAGACAACCGCGTCTACCGAATCGCTCTCAATTGACCCCATGTCCTCCCCCGACGCCACCAAAAATCTCTCATAGGAGAGCTGGTCGTTCTCTTCCATCGACGTCTTCAGATATCTCTGAAAGTGACGATTGGGGTCGGTGCAGATCACCTTGCAACCGGGCGGATAAAATGGAAAATTTGTGCCGGTGCCGCAGCCGATCTCCAGAATTGTGAGCTGCCCGCCTGGCTTCTTGAACTCGGAGAGACTGCGGAACAGGTCCTTCTTCTTGTCGTACATTTTCTTGTTGTACATTATGGAGCAGCGGTACAAACAGATTGGGAAGAATCGTTTGTATACTTCGTACAGGCCCATGGCTTGGATCAGATGGAGGGGGATGCATAATACATTGACCAAGAAAGTGCAGCATTCCATTAGGAAAGCCATTCCTTAAGCAGCAGACGTGCGTTGCAGCCGACCGAGCGGGGGGGGACTGACCTGACTGCTTGCTGTCAAATTATTGAGGACGAGCCAAAGTAGGAGGTCCGGTTGGGTTTTCAAAATAAAAGTCAGCAATTATTGACGTGTGAAATGCCCTGTTTTGCCCACGCTTTGACGTCAGTCGACAATCTAAGTTGAACTCAACCGTTCATTGAGTCCATTATGCTAGATGTTTTCACACCCTGACCTGGTGTCACCAGTTAATGCAATTTTAACGTTAACAATGTCAGAGAGTTGACCGTGTGGGATTAATGTCATGCAAGAGAATTGTTTTTAGGTCTGGACTCCTCATATCACCTTTTGCCACAACATCTAATAAGAGTGTATCTTTTCTTCTGTAACCACATTGTAGCATTACAACAACATTCCACATTGGAAGCAAGGGACATTTTCAGTGTTACAACGGGAAAGGGGACAGGGCAACAACAACAACAACAACAAGCATCAGTTAAAAGGAACAAGATAGGTCTTTAATAAATATAAGAAATTCAAATTCAAAACCATAAATAACTGAACAGTTGAATTCACATTTCGCCGAAAGTAAATATGGTTACTTTCAATATTGAATATTAAAAGACTGTCCATTTTAGGTTTGTATGATCTGCCGGAAGAAGTGTCGATTGCAAAGTTTTGACAGCAACAGCAAAACATTTAGATTTCAGCTGCAGTTCTGAAAACCTCCACCAGGTAGAGACATTGTTGGGTCAAATTCATAACACCTCCTTAATAAAACCCTATACAATCCTGTATTTTGACGGGTGAAGGCTTAAGACAAAGGGTCACAATGAAAGTGATTTCTGTCATTGACTGAATGTGAGCCGTGTGTGCACAACATGTGGTCTGTACGTCACCTCATCTTCATCATATTTAAGACAGCATAGTGTAAAGTGAACTGTATTAAGTTTATGTTTGAAATTTAACTTGTGCAGGACATGCGATTATGGGACTGGGCTTGCAGAATCCATAGTCATTGTCTTTTGCTTACATCAGATATCTTTAACAGAATATGGATGTACAACTGGTTTAGTACAAGTGGTTACATAGACCGTTATACAGTGCTTTGAAAATGCATGCAAAGTCATTTTTATTTAGTTCCCTGGGTTTATGCAATGTAGATCTCAGTTACAGTAATGGGTCCGTCCGTTAAAGGTATTTTAAAATGTTACTGTATGGCAGAGGTTTAGCTATTAAAGTGAGTGAAGAGTGAATTTCATTTAGTCTTTCAGTTTTTGGGTCCCGTTATTATTCATGATGTATTACTGTCACACTGTCATGGTTCAAAGGGTTGTTTGTTGGAAAAGGTGTACATTTAATTTACTTAAACCTAGTTGTACACTGTTCACAAATGACATACATTAAATGTCACACTTTGGTAATTGATTAATTTTTGGGTCTACCCAACTGGGATGGTTTTAAACAAAATTAGAAATGAAAATAAAATGAGGTGTCGGAATTTATTTGTTAGGGTGGGCTACTACAAGCTTACTTACATAAAGCAATTATAAGCTCAGAGACCTCTTGAATGGGCACTTACACTTTGAACTTATATCCTTAGGAGTTCGTGAAAACAAACATATTACCAATTGCTATCAAATCTCAACCAGACCAGCAATGACTGTTGTTACACTAACATTTTTTTTCTGCTTACGATGCTGCAGTCTCCCGTCCGTTATTGAAACTAAAGGCATTTACCGACACTCCCTAACAATTTGCTGAGAGTCATCAATTATGCAGGGTAGCCGCACGCACTGGGAAGGAAGATAGCAGCAACAATATGGCGACAGCCGCAGTTACACTCGACTCCTTTCTACTGCTGCAGTTCATTGACACCTTTCTGGATTTCTGTTAACGTGAGAAAAAGTAAGTAGACAATCTGTTTTCTGCTTTGCCTGGTTTATCGTGTCGTGGGATGGACCGCAGACCCACTTTGTCGACTGACTGCATCCCAGTGCCGCAGAGCGGTCCCTCTCTCAGCATCTTTTCCTAGCGGCTGCTTGCCAGTGGAAAAAAAAATGCGGTATACCAGTAAGAAATAAAGGAAATGTGTTTTCAAAGGGGGAGACACGGATTTTTGGTGCAAGGCGGTTCGAAAGGGGGGGCAGACTGCAGGTGATTGGGGTGTTGGCCTGCCGCTGGATTGGAATGACATCTTACTGTGTCAGAATGTGAAACATAGGCTACGCATACGGGATGGATAGAAGTGAGAATCACGCCAAACTTCTCTTGAGTGGTGACACCTCGCCTGCATGTCCCCGCGTGCACGAATAATGCGTCGCTTGCAAAACGTTTCGGGGAGCGATTTCCTCACTACTATTATTTTATAACTGAGATAGTTTAACCGCCCCCCCCCCCCCCCCCCCCACCCCCCCCCCCACCCACTCACCCCATTCCCTACCTCGCCCCCACCACTGCGCTCCCTCGCACATTCGCTGGAGAGTGTATTGCGCGATGAGGTAGGTGCGTCTTTAGTTTGGCGGTCCTCAAATGGACCGCGGCACCCCTGTTTTTCTGATATTAAACGCAATCTCGTGCATTAAAAACACGCTTTCCCATCCCGGTATCACTCCATAAACGTGCACCACAGCAGCCCCTCGCTCTCTGACGCTTAGACGTATCTTAGGACGGGTGTGGTATAGCCTCAAGGCCGTTTTAGTCCCCCCCCTACTGTAAATAATTTCCCCGTTTTTGGTGTGTAATTGGGATGTGCAGATGTGCTACGGGGTCGCGATGTCGCCTGGGACGTGTTTTCAGGACGTGCACTGTGCGTGCAACTGACCCACATGAGTTAGTTAGTTAGAGCATATAGCAGCAATAAACCACACTGCAGTATTTTAGGCTTTGGCCCTATAGGACAACGGCGCGCCTCGGCATCAAACAGTGGACGTTCCCGGGGATTACACGGGGGGGGGGGGGGGGGGGGGGGGACAAACACAACTCCTGGTGGCGGGATGACACTGGCATGATACGACACACCGTGATGAAGGGTGAGCGGGTGGCCCTAAACCCGCGGCAGGAGAAAGTTATCCGGCAAATAGGAGTCTCTTTACGGCTTTTTTATTTCCACGGGGGCCCGATGTCCCATGGTGAGGAAAGGAAAAAAACATTGAGCACTGAATTATCCCGGGTCACAATTTCGTAATGTCATAACTTTATCTGAATTCCACTAGGTTTAGGCATACAGCTGCACCCACCCGTTTAGGATCGGAAGGGGCCTCTTCAATGTATTGACTGCCGAGTTATTCTCCTGTGTGATTTTGGACTTGGGCCTGCACGGATGTTCAGTTGATGTCAGGGGGTTCGGCCTGAAAACGTGGTGGCAGGCGGCATTTAAAACATCACTGCAGGAAATGCAGCGGAGTTATATACCGACCCGTGTGACTCACACGCGAGTTTTTATGCGGTCATCTCCCTCGCCGGGTGTCCGGTTCGCGCCGTCCGATGTCCGGTTACCATCCGCACAGTGGATGGAGCTGAACATTTCTCTCAGGTGACGGGGGGGCGAGAGGGGAGGGGGGGGGGGCACGGTGCGTTCGGATGTCTTTCCTCCTCACAGAGGACGCGTCATAGCATCTTCTTTTTTTTTGCTAAACGCCGCTGAACGGGACGCCGAGCATATCGTCTTTTCCCCGGGAGGCACGCGGGGCTTCAGGGGTTCTTCATTTTCACGGTCAACAATCCGTTCTTTTTTTTTTGACTCGTTAGGATTTTCACAGAACCGAGAGCGGGTATTTGGGGCTTCGGGCATTTTGGTACCGACTATGTGCGGTTACGGAATCTTGGTAAGATGAGCGAACCGAGAAGTCTTTTCTTAAATTGAAAGGTGTTATCTAACTCTTGCATGTTATGCCGTGTGGCCGATATGACACAGTGAGTTAGTGCACGCGGAAAGAAATCGAGCAACATTTGCAACATTTTGCAGCAGCTGCGCGGTTGCCGCGCGGTGGTCGCGCTGCCGTGTGGACGGTCGTCCCGGTGTCGGCTGCACGCACGCACGCACGCACGCACCGCCGGGCATGCGATCGCATCCTGCTTTGAATCACCTTGACGGTATAGATCAGTTGATGTAGCGGTGGTGGAAGGAGACTTGGAGGTTGTGCCGAGGTTGGGTTACTCGAGTCGGACCTCGTCCCTTTTCTGGTGCTTTTTCTAGAAGATGCCGGTCTGTTGGAGCTAAAGCTGCCTGTGGATTTCTTTTTTTAAATGTCTTTCCAGGTCTGTACCCTTCTCGTTGTCTCCGTGTATGTTGCACAGTATGACTCATTTTTCATATTCTGAACTATGTGATGTGTCAAATATCGGGTATGAACCGCACGGCCACCGCCTATTGAGCCATTCATCTGTTATAGGAGTATAGATAGATGCATTTAACAATGTTATGACAACCTTATTGTTGCAAATAGTAGAGTCAGAGCACCAGAGGTTCAATGAGTTCCCACCTTCCTCTGAGGACTATCTTTTCATGCACTCTTAGCATATTATAATGCTAAGTTACAGTGGGACAAAAGACTGTGTCGGATGTGTCATATATAAGTTACACAGGCTGAGGAACATCCGGTTTTATTGGTTTTCATTTTTCTCAATCCCATAAAAAAGGAGCAAGTGAACAATCCATGCCCACCCGTTATCTTCTGTACCACACCAGTTACATTCATTGATTCATCTGGCACATAAGTAAAGTCAAGCGATTAGCGTTGATGCAAAATCAGCTCACTAGACTTTTTGATAACTTATAAAGACTTATCGGTTTTACTTTCTTGGTTTAAGATTATGTGTCACTTTGTCCTTTTGCCCAGGACGGATAACATTTAATAGCCTTTATGCCCGGAGACACTTTCTTACTTATTTTGTTATCTGTCAGTCTGATTGTTATAAGACGCTTGATTCTGCTCTACTAGTCTCCTTAAGAGCGAAAAATGAATGCAAAGATGAATACTGTATGTGCTGGCTAGCTACTGAGCTGTTGTGGATACAGGATCAGTACTAGTCATTAGGGTTGATGGAGAGAGCAGAAATAGTGCCTACTGGCCCACGTTCCTAAATGTTTGCACTATTTCAGTGTTATTTTTCTTTGTTTGCGTTCCCTTTCCGAACTAGAAAATGCCATCTGCGAGGCTTTGTAGCAGTGCTGAAACAGAAAAAGGATGCAAAGCATCGTGTCAAATATAGAAATATGTAAAAATATTGATCATAACCCTTTGTTTGTCAGTGTTATATATGGCTGCCAATTCAAATACATATAACATTACTGTTTTAGTTTAGTCTCATCTATCATTTGTGTCTTCGGCCAGTACCATACTCTCACACTTTCTCACTCTGTGTTCCTCTTGTCCTCACAGAGCTGGATGTCTGGGATGGAAAACCAATAAAGAGGAAATAGCTGCAGGATGAAAACATGGCCGCACCCCTTATTGCACCCCCAGGCCCTGACAGCTTCAAGAAATTCACCCCGGAGTCGCTCGCTAACATTGAGAAGCGCATCAATGAGGAGAAGAACAAGAAGCCACCGAAGCCCCGATCGGACAGTAGTCACCGGGACACGTCTGACGAGAATGAAGCCAAGCCCAACAGTGACCTGGAGGCGGGGAGGAGCCTGCCGTTCATCTACGGCGATGTTCCTCGGGGAATGTCGGGCGTACCGCTGGAGGATTTGGATCCATACTATCTGAACACAAAAGTGAGTTTCCACAAAGACCCAATGCACCACCCAGTTTCCCCTTAAACCCAGTTGTGAATAGGCATTTGGTTAATGGCGTTGAGTTGAGCATTTGTAGAGGTTGACAACTGTCACTGATCTATTATTCAACTGTTATGCTGAGCCATTAAATGCTCTTAGTCCCTACCTTTTTTCTCACATGAGTTTTGTAAACTCACCTCACCATATATATATATATATATTCAAATTCAATGACATAACATTTAGTTATCTCAAACTGATTGCAAAGTTGTTGTATTCACCACCGAGGTAAGAATACAATAATGGAAAGATGACCTTGAGACGTTTGAGTCTTTGAGCACCTTTTAGTGACTGCTACAGGGGCTCAGAGACACTCAGTGCATTATTAGATCATATAACGCCTGTGAGTTTTTTAGGACACTTATACAATCATACAAGCAGATGCAGAAGGACGTAGTGAATCTGCTCCAACAACACTGCAGGATTCATCGGACAGTCGTAATTCTCTTAAAGGTTTCTGCGGTGTTGATTAATTATTGTTGCTAATGAATTGTAAAGATGATTTAAAATGTATGTTAATGGGGCTTCATTTACTATAGCTGATTCAATTATTTCGTGACAAAACACACATACAGATGAAAAGTGCTCCATCTAACAGTAGCCGTGACTGACGGCTTCCCAGCATGCATTGGGACACTGGAATTATCATGATCATAATTGTATCTATATTACCGCAATGTTGATGGTCTTATTTTGATCTACATTATGTTTTGCAATGTTTCCACTCTACAAATAATCAATACGGGTAAATGTGATTACACAGCAAAGGAACTTTATGCACAATTCTTTGGATTTTCAGTGTAGACCATGAATTATTATTAGGGAATCTGACCACATGACATCCTTGCAAATACTAGAAATGTGATCAGATAATCACAATTCTCGCCTTTGGCACTTGTGTTGCCTCCAAAAGAACAGACATGGTTTGTAACTTCTTGGACTTGAGCTTGAGCTCAGTCCCTAACCCACCCTAAAAATCACAGGTAAACAGATTAAATCACAGGTAAGATAATGACATGTGCATGTTGAACAACTTCAAGCTTTTTACTTATCCACAGGACGTTTTGTTTTTTTCTGAGTTTTTAAAAAGATAAGCACATCCACAAATAACATCTTTGAATGTTATTGCACAGGAGCTTTGAAGGCTACCAGTGTAACTATTATTTAACCGCAGACATGCCTCACAGTCAAACAATGTCTTCATAAAAGCCAACTTCTGAATTTATGTGGTAGAAAAGCAGATTACGCAAACCGCAATCCCCCCATTTTCTGTTCAAACTATCCATTTTATATCAAACGGAGACTAAATCTCCAGGCATTTTAGCAGAACGCAGAATGATGACGGCAGAAGATGGCAGGGGAGGACAAGGATTGCAGAGAAAAGGGCAGGATGCTGTTGTGCCTTCAGCCGTGTCAACATGTAGAGAAGCCAGTCTCCTGTGTGGAGCCAGTGATAATGTGTAAAATAATCTGCAGCCTGTAAGCAGCCCAGTCAGCTGGACTGGCAATCACAGCCGGCAGCACTCCCCTGTGGGGCGGATGAAACTATCAAGTGCATGTGCCTTTTGTGATCTATTGATCCACAGCTTTAGTTCAGTGGTGGCCACGGTCAGTGTTGCATCCTTGTCTTATTATCCTTCCCCATTTTGCATTCGTCTTACCTCCACTTACTTCCCTCTCTGACAAAGGGTTGAAATATCTTTCACACTTTTTATAATTATCAAACATTATTTACATTTATGTTACAAAACGAAAAAATGCAATGAACAAAAATGAGACTTGAAATCCCTAAATAAGTATGAAACACCCCCCTAAACACTCTTGTTTTGTCCCTTTTCGTCATTTATATATATGATTCCCGGGACATTCATATATTGTAGCTGGCCAGAACCTTGAAAACACAGGGCATATAGACGCTTTCATCCTTTTCTTAAATAAAACACCTTTATTCAACTACAAACAATTACGTTATGAGTACATCCATCGTTTCTGTGAGAATTGTTTGCCATCATAATGTTAAGTGAACAATCTGCTAGCTGTTGAAAAACATATTAATTGTGTGATGGATAATTGCTGCAGCAACCAGCAGGGATGTTGTGCCAACATGCCTTTATAATGAGTGTTACGGTGAGATCCTTTGGAATAGATTCTGACAGTTCACCCAGCAGTTCATCACAATTTTGTTAATCTTAAAGAAATAAATCCATGACCCGGGGAGGTAGTTGCAGTACACCCAGCACAGCATCATGCCTTTATTTATTATTTATTCTTATTTGCTTCTGAGCAGGTCCACTTGTGCAGTCATGAGTGTGGTGCCTTGCTTAAGAGCAAACTTTTTGGGAATTTCAAAATGGAGCAATGGCGTAGCAGGTTTTCCTTATTAGGTCTACTGCTTACCAGATGTGTGTATCAATACAGGTTCGTATTCATCATTCGTTCTGCTTAGTCAAGATCTGCTCTCATTTTACCCGTGCAAGTTCAATACCACTCACAGGTTAGGACCGCATCACCTCTCTCCATCTCACTATTATTCATGTCAATCAGCTGCTTAATCCACTAATGCATTTGTCCTTCATCAAACCTAAGGAAATGCCTCTGAGAATATTCACGGTTAGGGTCAATTCTTCCTCCACTGTGCTCATCTTTCCAGTCTGCTCGTCTCCTCTACTGGACCGACAGTCATCCCATCTCTCGCCATTGCTCTGTATGTCAATGAGTGTGTCAGCTGCTGGAAACCCGATCACAGCACTCATGCATCAAAGAGAGGAAGAGGGTGCAGTGGCGAGGAGGAGAAATGCAGCGTTGCAGTTCTTGTTTTCCCCTGCGATGGGGACTGCCTGGCTTTTTCAAATGTCTGATGTGATTAGGTGATGTTGACGCTGCTGTGGTCATACAGGAAGAGAAGTACGGGATAGATGGAGGGCATACTAGTGTTTTAGCTGCACTCTGCAGATGGACATATCAGTGCTTGGTTTGCGTGTGGAAATACAGCTCTGCTTGAATTGGCTGATGTGGACAAAATGCAGCAAACAGCTTTCAGGTTTCGTTAATGCAGGAGCCCTTTTCTGCTGCTCAATGTAGCCTTTTGGGGACGGTCTTATTTCATGAGTTAGTAGCAGACCAGTCGTTTCTGCTCAGACTACTGCAGGGGCGCAGCTACTCGTGAGCGCACAAAGGGAGCTCACGGCTCAAGCAGCAGCTGCAGCCTCAGAATATCAGCATGTAGCACTGTACTCACTATTACATTGTGTTCCCGTCCCACCATCGCTGTCTCTGTGTCCCTGTCCATTACTCTCGTTTCTTCCTCTTCCATCCGATGCCTCATCTCCGGCATTCTATTTTTTCAGGGCGTAGTAAATCAGACGGAGGGTCAGCCTTTAGTGCTCTGTCTGAGTCCTCAGTCTCTGATGACACAGCATCCTCCTGTACAGGGATGAGTGAGGAAGAGGGGGGGGGGGGGTTGAGAGTGCTGTTAGCCAGCTCGGTGTAAGGAAGGAGGGTGGGGTAAAGAGGGAATAGTGCATAAAGCATAAAGGTAAAGATATGGGTTGACGCAATTAAAAAATAAAGTCATAATATGGTTGGCCATGTATGTATGTACACGTCTGGGTCCTCACAACAATGAGTTTAGTCACAAGAACCTGAGTTACGTTTCAGGCTGTCAATAGTTCCTCGGGAGATCTGTTCTGTTTTGTCACAAAACATCACATTTCCACGATAAACATTGTGGAAGCTTTTTATGTTTTTGCTTCTCTGTGAATTGAATCAAGGGGCACTTATTCAATACCAGGTGCTCCCTACAGAATGGGCTCAAATCCGGCTACTAGTGAATGCGTGTCATGTTTTCTCATTCTAATCTGCAAAAAGGCCTGTGAATCCAGATACGTTCTCAAATCCTTTAAGGATTGATTTGTAGTTTGTTTCTGTTTATGAAGGTCATTTGGGTCTCCAACTGCTATAACTTGAATAATTGTTTTTGTTGTATTAAGTATTACATGGAAGGGATTATTACAGTTTGTATGACCCTCATCAAAAACTGTGGCGATAACACATTAATATCATCAATTAATAGTTTTCTATTACAATCTTGCTGCAAATGTGTTGCCATATCTTATAATACATTTTAAAAAGTCCAAATCTGCAATCCGTATTGTAAAGTAACAGACCATTCTTAGTTTGTCTCTCTACTGCATGCCAACCCAGCCCTCCTCCTCCCTCCGTCTACCCATCCATCTCAGGTTTGGCTCTCTCCCCTTTGCAGCTCTCTGGCTTTCTGTTCTGCATCTCTCCTGCTCCACCCGCTCCACCCACTCATCTCTCTCTCTCTCTCTCTTTGGCTTTCATTGCTGCTGTCCCATCCCACTGCAAGTCCCTCTCATATCCCTGCTACACTATTCCTCCTCCTCACACACACACACACACACACACACACACACACACACACACACACACACACACACACACACACACACACACACACACCGTCTTTGCAGCTGCATTCTGCCTCCTGATTCTTGCATATGTGCCTTTTTCTTTAACGCTCTATGGAGAATTAAGAAACAGTGGAGCTTGCTCTGCTGAATTGTGTATTCATGATTGTGCGTATTCCGTTTGTATGTTGTAAATGTTCCATTTAAATGCTCTGTAGAAAGTAAAACCTGTAATACAGTTACAAATCAACAAGATATTATCTAAAAGTATGATGTATGCATTGTTTTTGCTTGTTGGACAACATCTCCTTACAGTTGGGATGTCTGTTATTTTCTACAATGTTATATATATTTATTTATCCTGTTTGCTGTGTTTTTTAGTTCTCTACTGTTCCTCTTGGGCAGAAGTTATCCTCAAAAACTTTTTTCCAGTTAAGACATTGGATCATCTCTCTGAGCACAGATCCTGTTCTTAAATTAAAATAGGTAAAACAAAAGTGTGTTCAGGAGATCTACCCATCTTATTTTTCCACTTTTAAGAGGAATTGGTAGGCCCTATGTATCAACACAAGAATGGTTCAGTATTTACTTATAGTTCTCATACTTTCTACACCCCCTAGTACACTCTGTTAAGTTATGATGTTGCACAATCAATTAAGGAAATTGCTTGAAATTTGCATTCCTTGTTGTAATTGTGCCAGGTAGCCAAGATTGCATCAACAGCAGATTCTTCTGTCTCCAAATCGACCCACTACCTTAAGTAAATTAAGCCTGTTTGTAGTTGAATTGGGATTTTAATTTTTTCATTTCCATTGGCTGTACATGTGAAAACTCTGACTCAATGAAGACAAAGTATCTATGACATCTTTCTGTCTTCAAATCAGATGTTTTTAAAATCTCTACAAATCCAAAGGATTTAACCATTCATCACGTTGGTTAACATATGGAACATACTAATGCATGCTGGGAATCTGTATGACGCTAATGTGATATTCCACATTTTACTCGGTTTTGCTCGGTCAGCAAAACCCTTGACCTCTAAAAGGAGGACTTGCTCTTGAACATGACTGCAGATCCTATGCGCTTCTGTATTTATTGTGTTGATGAAGAATACATTATTCTTACTACATCTGGGTGGGAAATAAAGTGAGAGGAAGTATTGCAGTTGCTCTATAGGCAAAAAAGAAATGGGAGGGAGGGAGGGAGGGAAAGAGAGGAGTCCTCTGAAGCAGAGAATACATTTTGTCTTTCCCCAGACTGCAGACGCTATTTTTGATTTAATTAGATTTCAGGACATCACTTGTCTCAGGACAATTTCTGTTGCCTCCCAATTTCTTTCTAGTCTTTCCCATGGTCTGAACTAAAATTGTGTGTGTACTTTGCCAATTGTGTGTTATCATCACATTATTATCATTCATCACTACACCTGAATGTAAAGGGTCCAGCAGTATATATTTGGGCTGGCGAATACTATTGTTACAACTTATTACAACTTATTTGTGAATTGAATTCATCTTTAAATGGATATACCTAACACTAAACTCTTTCAAATGTTAAAGGGCTCCTTTACAGTAGCTGTTAACTGATTTTATATGTTGAATATGGAGATTATTCACATTTCAGATATTATTGTGATATAATTTGATGATAAATTGTTCTTCTTGGAAACAGAACGGCGCTACGTCTGTATGTGACCTTTCAACAACAACAACAGTGGTGTTGTAATTTTGTAAATACACATGTGGGGATGTGGTGAAGAAGGAAAAACACCCAGCAGTGAGAATCTGTGGGTTAAAAATCCCATTAGTCCATTTGTTTCCTAATAATGCTCATACTTCTCACTCAGACCCCACGTTGTAACTGTCCAAAATGGGCACAAACGTCCACACAAACGAACACACTGCATCAGCACGCAGCGCTGCCTCGCCCCGAGTGCACGGCCCCACGTGGCCCAGTGCTGTTTATGGGTGGGGAGTGGTTCTTGAGAGTCTAGAGTCAGCAGATCTGCCTCTGATCGATGACAGCATTTGCGGTTCTCTTCCAGTAAGAGCTTTAAAGTCGGGGTGAAGAGAAACGTTTGGACACGTGTGCGTCGCTCAAAGAGTCGCTGTCACGCTGAAGAGCTTGCCGGGGCAGAGACTGCATCTGATATAACCAGAACTAACCGGGTGTCTGGCCGTAGAGGAAGTGATGTCAGCAGTGTAAAACGCAGGCTTGTTTCCACGCCCTCTGGCCTACGTCTCCCTTTTTATACTATTTACTCTGCTTGTTTATCTGTGTGCTTTGTATAGCGTGAGGCCGTTGAAATACTTTGCTTGCTGTTGTCTCACTGCTGGGCGGGTAAAGAGTTTAAAATGTGTAAAGGGACAACACACAAAGCCCTTTAATCAAAATGCTATGTTGGAAAGATTGACAGTATCACCTGCATTGTTAGAATTAGCCCCCCAAGTTAGTGGGAAGTGTGTGCCATATAATTAGTGGTGGAAATGTCCTAACTGTGATGTTATCTCTTTGTCTTTCTCTCCACAGACATTTATAGTCCTCAACAGCGGGAAAACCCTCTTCCGCTTCAGCGCCACGCCCTCCCTCTACATCTTAAGCCCTTTTAATCTACTTAGGCGAATAGCTATTAAGATTTTGATACATTCATATCCTTTCATGTGATTCAATACTAAAGATGGATTTAAGTTGATTAAAGTGTTTGGTGTGCTGTGGGTAATACTGTTTATATATATAATACTTTCCTTAACTTCTGACCTCTCACGTTATTCAGCATGATCATCATGTGTACGATTTTGACCAACTGTATATTCATGACTTTTAGTGACCCCCCCGAGTGGTCCAAACAAGTAGAGTAAGTACACATCCATACGGTCCCTCTGCATCCATATCCTCAATGCATGTGCCTGTCAGTGTTTTAATCCCCTCTGTCTTTGTTTTCTTTAGGTATACCTTCACTGGTATCTATACGTTTGAGTCGCTCACAAAGATTGTGGCCCGAGGCTTCGCAATAGATGGGTTTACCTTTCTCAGAGACCCATGGAACTGGCTGGATTTCATGGTCATCTCAATGGCGTAAGTGTTATAAATGCCTTCAAAAAATGTAAATACAGTTGTTGAAGGCTACATATGAACACTAGGGTCAAATGGAAACAAGGAAAAGAACAGCTCAAGGCCAAAAGCACCTAAAAGAAGATTTCAACACATTTTAGCATTTGGATAAATAAAATGGGAATATTATATAAAAAACAGCCGAAGAACGTCAAATGGCCACACACAACTTTCTCATTGCAGATATAATTAAAAAACACAGCTTTAAGTGGTGAAGGGTGCATGCTGGCTCACTGGTATGTGTAATGAGATGCATCAGTGGAATCGCTGCTCAGGAGTTCGGTTTCACCTGTGCGTTCGCTTTTATGAAATGAATGTTTCTGAAAATCATTTTCATCTGTGAGTCATTACCATAAAGGTACAACGATTTTAGATAAATATTTTAGTATTCTTCTATCATTAGCATACATATTTTATCACTTGAGGTTTCATAACATGTCCATCAAACTTTTAACCTCAAGAAACTTGTTTTTGCAGTTCTTTTTAAAATGAGCAATATAATGGTTTCATTTATTCAAAGATGGACGATGACAGTACTCTCACTTGTAAAAGCTGCTGTGGGCAATTTTGGAAAAACAACAAAAACCTGGCATGAGTAAAACGCCCCAAAAATGAATACACATAAGCGGTAGACGTGCTTTCCCGATTGGGACATTAGCAACTTTTGCTGTGGCTAACAACACTCACCGTGTATTTTAATGATTTGGATACAAGCTGAATTGGACTAAATAATTCCAAATATATTCTAAAGACAATTGCCGACAGCACCTTCAATCCACATTAGTCCATTACACAACGTTGATAATGCTCATTGAAATATTATGTAACAATCCATTATTTCTTTCCTCTCTTTGGGACGGCTGCTGAATAATTGTATCTGATCCACCTTGCAGGTATATAACAGAGTTTGTAAACCTAGGCAATGTGTCAGCCCTGCGTACGTTCAGGGTTCTGAGGGCTTTGAAAACTATTTCAGTTATCCCAGGTAAGACAGTCCAGGTGTTTGTGTTTGCGGGTGGGCGAGTCACTGGGTTGATGTTAGGTGTGGTTTTGTTTCGGTCCCTCTCCTCTCCGCTCCTCTTCCTTCCTTTGTTCTCTTCCCACTGGTCGGACAGGCGTTCTCTCTCTCACCGTGGTGTCCCCTCCCGGTCTTCGATGGTGGTGCTGGTGTCGTGCTCTTACGCGTACATGCGTGTGTGTTGTTATCGTGTGTGTTGTGTGTCATGGGGTTCTGTTCTGTGTGTCATCCTACCTTGTTACAGATATATAACAGAGTTTGTGGACCTTGGGAATGTCTCGGCGCTGAGAACGTTCAGGGTTCTCCGAGCATTGAAAACAATTTCTGTCATTCCAGGTGAGACTCCCATTTAAACACTAAGGCTGAGCCTACATTATCTATGACCTGTCTTTATTTCAATTACTTTGTTTTGCTCTTTTAAAAAAAACGGATGTTTTAGAATTTCTTCATTTTTTTTATTTTACCTTTGTTTTTATGACAATCAAAAATGGTAGCAATACATTTTTGATAGGCTTAGCAGTCTACTGGCAGTCTTATGGGCTCACATGTCCCATATGGACAGCCGAGATAAAATGATTATGCAGCACATCAAGATATGCAAGAGCTGTGTGACTGTTCATTTCTACCCCAAGTTATATAGAAAAGAATGTCCTGAACAATGGGATAATATAGGAGTAAAGCTAAAATGTTGTTTTCAAAGAGTTGTCAGGATGGTATTATCAGAGGTTAGATTAGTAAACATGATCATGTGTAGTTTAACAATGTCAGTCTTTCAATCTGGTTTGTATACTGTTTCATTTGATACATTGATCCAAATTCTCATAGTCTATGACCTTGCGTCTGGTTTCTGAAGACTTTTTGATTCCCTAAGACTGCCAAGCCTAATGGCCTAAACACATCAATGCTGCATGAAGCTTTGAGACACATGCTTTCAACAGTTTGGCTTTAAGGGGCTTTCTTTGGATTTTATTTTTTAGCAAAAAGACTCCTTTGATTCAGGCTTCAGAATAATTTTTTTTGGAAGATATTTGTCCATCCCGGGAGTTGAAGGGAAACATAAATAATACATAAATACCAGAAATAGGCAAAATTTTGTAAATATGTGTCAAATTCCACACAAATCTTTTCTAAGCAGAACACAAGTCTACATTTGATGATACATGACAACCAATCAAAAACAATCAAACTCTATAAGCTACTGCATCCCTTCACACACACACACACACACACAGAGTCAGTACAGCACAATGAGCTCAGCCTGCAGCATCTAGCGCTCAGTTGTGCTCATGGCTGCGTCGGCCCGAGGGCTCGCCCAGACCTGCAAGAGTGGGAGAGAGAGGTGACCGGGATGGGAATGGTTCTTCGGTTGAGGCAAAGGTCACCGCAACGGTTTAACAGACAGGTGATGCGGACACCGAGTCAATACCTTCAGCCTTGGCGTTTAAATGACCTGCATGCCACCTCTCATTGCCTCTCCCTCCCCCCCAGCCACCAATTCTTCCTCGCCTGTCCTTTCTTTCTCCTCTTCACTTCCTGCTTCCTTGACTGAGCCCGGTTCTGTGCGTTGTTTGTAGTGCTGCCGTGTTCAGTTGATTTGTTTGACACAGAGAAATAAATACCTACAGCTTGTCAGGAATGTTCTCATAGATGGACACGAGGATGTACAGGAAAAAGTGATCTCATGGTACAATTTCTCACCAAATTAATTCTAAATCCAATTGCACTCTTAGAAATGAACCTCCCAAAAGGGTTATTTCAGGATAACTAGAGTTCTACCCGAACCATTCACTTTACAGAAAACCCTGTTTTGAAAGGAGTTCTTTGAGAGCCCACGGGTTCAGTTTTCAACCAAAGGACCCTTTCTGGAAGAAATAATTCTCAATTGACTGGTAAAAACATGGGTATTAAAAGATCCACCAACTAGAAAACTATGATTATGAACAATCGCTGTTGTGGATTGATGTGGACAACATAATCTCCTTATTAGGCCGGAGGCTACTGGACGCGGCTCTCTGACCAGAATAAACACCATGGTTATGGTGGAGAGAGATCTCTGGGATAACGGGGAATGTTGTATAAGGGTTCCGGTTGAGGGTTTTCCTACGTTGATGGGCTAAAAATCCCTTTGTGGTTCAGGTCACCTTTATTTCTAAGAGTGCAGTGCTGATTGTTGTTCATCAGTGGATCAGCTTTTGTAGAGTAACAATATCTAACGTGAAGTGAGTACCAAACATGTAGTGTGTCTTTCTGTTAGAAACATCCTAAACAGCTGTAGTGTTTGTTGTGTTTGTTTTGTATTTAATGGAATAAAATGAATGTGAACACTATATCTGTGGTTTAACCTGATGCACCTTGAATAATAGCCTGTCAATGTGCCGTTATTATGTACTATATATTCTACTTTAAATTCTGCTTTAAAGATGTGCAGAAGTATTGACATGATATGCACATCTGCTTAGGTGACAGGAAGCTGCTAGTTTTAGTATATATATGAGATATGGGATTACTCTCTTGATCTGAAATAGGTAGTACTCATGATAAGTAAGCCTGAAGCCTAATAAGCAACCAAAAGAAGCAAATTAGAACATTAGCACAGGAATGACAGGGTTTCTCCTCCCATGAGATGTGGAGATGTTGGATAGCATGTTCTTCTGTCTTTGAGCTGCATAGTTCTGTCCACTGGAGCTGCAAGAACAGCACGACCAACAACTATCTATGAATTAATTCACAGAGCTTAATTGAGATTTAGGCTGGAATGAAAGAAAATCTATGGGCTGGCTGTTTTGTTCTCTGAAGGAATGCACGTGATTCACTGAGTCAGCTTCTGCTGTTGAGGGTTGGAGGTGTGGGCGTAGTAGGTGCTCGAGAAATAGTTGTAAAGTCTGCCAAGTTTAGATTTATATAACAATACAGGATTAGATATAAGTTACCTAACTTAACGTTTTCAGTGCTTGTCTTGAGTCAGCTCTGAACTGCAGCTATAAAACCAGTTTATGCCCTCTTGCCAAAAGTTGCAATTCCTTTCATTTTGTCTATCTGTGTGTTTTTGTGTGTCTGTGTGCATTTGCACTTGTATGCTGTTGTGCGTGTTTGTGAGTTTGTCTGTTTCCATGTATCTGCATACATGCACATTCGTGTGTGTGTGTGTGTGTGTGTGCGTGTGCGTGTGTGTGTTTTTATTGTATATTAATTAACAGGCCTGAAGACCATTGTGGGTGCTCTGATCCAGTCTGTGAAGAAGCTGTCGGATGTGATGATCCTGACCGTCTTCTGTCTTAGCGTCTTTGCTCTGATTGGACTTCAACTTTTTATGGGGAACCTGCGGCAGAAGTGTGTAATCTGGCCAATCAACATGACTGAGCAATACCCGCCAAATAGCAGCAGGGGATTTGACTGGGCTGAATACAGCATGAATGAAAGTGAGTGGTTACCTTGACACTTAATTAAAGTATTTGCACATTATGACATAAATGGGAAAAGGGACTAGACAGAAAGTGTGTGCATCCTTGTGATTTGTCTCTCTTTTTATTGTTTATTTATAAATAAATACCAGACACAGCGACTCCTCAAGGTAACACATGTTTCTCCCCAGTGGCTAACACAAGTGGCTGCTTTTTGTTGTATTTCTAGGTAATTTCTACATCCTACCAAATCAGCTTGATGCTCTTCTCTGTGGAAATAGTAGTGATTCAGGGTAAGTAGGTGTGTCACTCAATAAGGGCAGGCCTATTATATTTATACTTGGATGTTTTCAATGGAATGAACTTGGAACCCAAACACCATTTTCCATCTTAACAATACAATACTGCACATTGTCTGGTTTTGGGCCATCATTAAGTTTTAGTTTTGGTCCCTCTGAGGTAAAAGGTTTGGGCACCCTGGATTTAGACAGGCATTCAAACGTGTATTGATAATTCATGAGCCACACTGGTTTGAGTCATGCAATATTAAGGTAGATCATATCAACATGCTACTGTGACAGTGTGCATGTAGGCATGCATGCATGTACAAGCAAACAACCACAACAAAACACACACATATCAACCCCCAAAAGGCTTAAGGCCACTTGTCATGGTCCTGTTGTGTCATAGACTGTATCTGTAATTCCAATTATGTTGATAGTTAATCAACATACTGTGTCATAATGTGGGGCGACTGTGGGTGAGTGGGGAGCACGGTCGTCCTCCAATCAGAGGGTTATGGGTTCGATCCCAGGCCCGGCTAACCCGCATGTCGTTGTGTCCTTGGGCAAGACACTTAACCCAACATTGCTCCTGTAGCTGCGACTACAGTGTATGAATGGTAGTTACTGATGGCAGGTGTCACTGTGTATGGTTCTCCTGTCATCAGTGTGTGAATGGGTGAATGATGTCATGTAGTGTTAAAGCACTTTGAGTGGTCAGAAGACTAGAAAAGCGCTATACAAGTACAGTCCATTTACCATAATGTGTCTTTTCAGACGATGTCCAGAGGGCTACACATGCATGAAAGCGGGAAGGAACCCCAACTATGGTTACACCAGCTTTGACAGCTTTGGATGGGCTTTCCTCACCCTATTTCGCCTAATGACCCAAGACTTTTGGGAAAATCTGTACATGCTGGTAAAGTGCTTCCTTAATACTTTTCTCTTCCTCTTTTTTGCAAATTGGTATGTACTGTGTATGGAGAAACATTAATGGTATCTGCAGTACAGTATCTTTTAAGAGCTAACTAAACTAGTATTTCATCTCTGCCTTCTTTTGTTGACTCACTTTCTGTTGCTCTTTGTGCCGTGCACCATGCATGTACAAAACATACAACATATGCTCAAATACAAAACATACAACATATGCTCAAGTAATGTTAAACCGCACTGCCATGACATTGTATTTGCATTTATTTCTTACTCCTTCAGACCGGCCCCTACCCGGCCGTAATAGATCCACTTAATTGGGCAGATATTGTTACTGTCGTTGTTGTTTTTTCATGTTTGTTTGAAACTGGTACTCAAAGGGTGCTTCCCTGTCGGGAGGTTTTTGAAGAAAGCCACGATACATAGAAGCACTAGCAAGGCGGACTTAACACCTATACTTGAATATCTATATAGCACCTTTGAAAAAAATCGATCTGTTTCTGCTTGTCTGTCAGACTCTGCGAGCTGCAGGGAAGACTTATATGATCTTCTTCGTGCTGGTCATCTTTGTGGGCTCCTTCTACCTGGTGAATCTCATCTTGGCTGTGGTGGCTATGGCTTATGAGGAGCAGAATCAGGCCACTATGGAGGAGGCGGAGCAGAAAGAGGCTGAATTCAAAGCCATGCTGGAGCAGCTCAAAAGGCAGCAAGAGGAAACACAGGTTGGTCTCACCCTCTCTTCCATACACCTCTACCTGTTCCATGGTTCAGGATTATCATATGGCTTTGTTTTCTCTTAGGCTGCTGCCATGGCAACATCTGCAGGCACGGTGTCGGAGGCTGCGTTAGAAGATGAAGGAGGAGGGCACTTGTCCCGCAGCTCCTCCGAGGTCTCCAAACTGAGCTCCAAGAGTGCCAAGGAGCGCCGTAATCGCAAGAAGAAATGGCGTCAGAAAGAGCAGGAGAAAGAGAAGGGGGACACCGAGAAGGTTGTCAAGTCTGAGTCAGACGATGGCAGCAAGAAAAGCACCATTCGTTTTCCAGGAAGCCGGCTGGGGAGGAAGACATCCATTATGAACCAGGTAAAGTTAGCAAAAAGACTATACAGTAAACGCAGACTGCTGTTCGACAAAGCATGTGCAGAAACATCTACCGATGCTTTAAAACACATTCTTTGCAATGTTACAATGTTGCAATGTGAGAAAGATCAGGCCTCAGTTTGTGCCTAAAAGGAAGTTTCCTCTTGAAGGCCTTCTCCAATCAGCCTTCTCAATGAACTGCCTGATCCAGCAAGATCATTTATTTTATCGATCTGACCAGAAAACAATATGTGGTTTCACAATGATCACGATATGCTGTTGGAACCTCCGCTGCCTCTACAGTTCTGGAAACAACTTTAAGTCTATTGTTACCTGCCTCTATACAAATTATTTTATTTATTCATGGTTGTCAAATAACAGCAAAGAGCTTAATTGTAATGTTTAATTCCAGTTCCCAGGATTATTATTGAAATGCTCACTTTTGCTTGTGTGGATGTTCGATTGATTAGGAATAACATGATATATGGCCTAGACAAAGACCGTATTCCACTTTTGCAGTCCTGATTCAATTTGACTCAGGTGATGTTGATCAGGCATCAGGTTGTGTCTTAGTGGCACATTAGCTACGCCCTTGGCTCTTCTCCCACAAGCTGCAGCCATCTGGAGATTCTTTGTGCTGCTTCCTTTGCATTGTAGACAGCTCTCCTCCTCCTCCTCCTCCTCCTCCCTCACCCAGTGTCCATCACTTTGAGTGTTTTAGATTAAGATCAGGCAGCATCTTTTTATTCAACTGCCTTGGCTACATTGACCAGTTCCCGGTCCTTCTCTATTTTTCTCCTCAATGATCTTCCCTTACGTCGGCTCTAGCAAGATGGTTCGTTTGCCGCTTCAGACTACGGCAAAACGGCACACAAACAAACCTAATAAAGTGAATGGCTTTTGTATGCTGTCAACTCCAATGTACACAATTATTTTGCTAAACAGTTTTCATTGAAATGAAAGATTTCTTTTGAACCAAATTGGACAAGATTTTAAACAAAACTAAACGGCACTACATTATTAGGATAGAACAAACAACTGGCTGTGGTCCAGATCAAAACCTTGCGCATGCATTGGGCTGAAATTATGTTCTGTTATTTCATTTAAAAATGAGAAAATGATCCCAATTGTTTTTCATATATCTCATGGTCAGTTTGTTTTGGTAATATTGTGTGATGATCCCACAATGCAATGGACTAAACCTGCTGTCTTCTTCACAGAGCAAAGAGAAAAACTCATGAGTTATGAAAGCATCTGAACTCATTTTGTGTATCATTGCTTTTTTATAGTGTACTGTATTGCAATAATGCAGATCTCATCGTTTAACAGTGATTGTGCATGACTTTTGACAAAAGCTCTTTTTTCGTCTTATCATTGTTAATCTTATCAACTCATTTTGTGATAACATGTAGTTGAGTTCAAGGGCACTCCGTCTAGCCTTTGTACATGTAATACGAACTACACTGATATGTTTGGTGCCTTTATCCTTCTTTCCTTCCATGTCCTCTAGTCCGATAATTGTTAAGTCCCTCTCTACCTTGTTTGTCCTTTTTATTACTCATTCCCAAGCTCCAGCTTTTTTTTTTAACAACTCCTTGACTCTGCCCTTCTGCACCTGTTTCTTCCTCTTCAGTCACTACTCAGCATCCCAGGCTCTCCCTTTATGTCGCGCCACAACAGCCGCAGCAGCATCTTCAGCTTCAAAGGCCGTTCCAAGGACATGGGCTCAGAGAACGAGTTTGCAGATGACGAGCACAGCACAGTAGAGGAGAGCGAAGACCGCCGAGGCTCACTGTTCATCCCTTACCGCCGAAACAGCTACAGCGGCTACAGCCAGGGCTCGTCCCGAATCCACCCACTGGCACCCCACTCTGGAGGGAAGAGGAACAGCACGGTGGACTGCAATGGCGTGGTGTCTCTCATCGGCCCTGGGCCCGGCAGACGGCTCCTGCCTGAGGTGAAAATAGATAAGGCAGCCACTGATGACAGTGTAAGGACGTCCATGGGACACCAATACAGTTTAGGCATGATGGCGGTGGCCCCAGTCTCTGCAGCTTCAAAACCTCTTTCCCTTGGCTCTAAATAGATCCCTTGTCCTTTCCCTGAATAACTAAAGTCTGTCTTATTATTTCATCCTAAACTGACAAACATTTACACTTTCATCACAATCTAATGCTCCTTTTCCCTGCTTCTTTTTAAAACATCTTTAGAAGGCCTCAACCAACTGAAACGGTTTCCACAAACTCTCTGCCTTACCATCATCATTATGATTAATTCATGTAACATGATCTTACGTCTTACGCCTACCCTAACAATCATATCAACCAGCTCACCTCATATACGGTGGTTGTCATTTATTAAAATGATTAAAACTAAGTAAAGAAACCTCACTCCCTACTTTTACTTTTTTTGATTTAAAGGGCTTCTCACATCCAGGCCCACACTGTTTTCAAAACTTTATCTACCCCTATGTCTATTTCTTCCCTCTCTTCTTGGTCTCGTTTAGCTTCCGCTCTTGAGCCACTTGATGGTGCGACAACAAATCAGAAACTTCTTTCGATAGCAATTTTTCTCCTCATTCTAGCTAGCATGGTCAACCCCTCTTTTATTCTCAAGCACTCTACTTGCTTTTACTTTTTCACCTCTTTTTCAAACGTAGCATGGTGTAGCAGCAGTGCTGTCTTGAATTCCCCTCTGTTATCGACATGCATGTCATTGCATGCAGTGTACTGTTCCTTATTTAAGGGAGGGAGCAATTGTGTGCACTGGAAAAGACGAAGGGTTCAGAAACTCTACCGTAAATTCTCAAATGATAGTCAGTACTTAAACAATGGCTGCTTAATTAAAATCCATTTCAAATAACAGTTAGTTTTCGTGGTTCTCTCCGTGGTTGTGATAAATTAAGGCAATTATTTGAGAATTGACAGTATGATTTAGAAGTGGGTTGATGATATGTTGCTGGAAAAGCTTAAATGAGAAAAATGACTTTTTTGGGTGACTATTACGTTGTAGAAATATTTAATGATCAGATGTGAAAAGCTGCATCCATCCTACTGTGTTTTTCATCTTCTGAGCAGACCTCATGAGTTTTAATATGTATGCATTCATGTGAATACTATCTTTGTGTCTTTCTCTGAGTACAGACTTCCGACGTGGAGATCAAGAAGAAGCGCTCTGGCTCACTCATGGTATCCGTGGATCAGCTCAACTCCTCCTTCAAAGGAAAGGACCGAGCCAATAGTCAGATGAGCGTAGTCACCAACACACTCTTAGAGGGTACAGACAGCGCACATGTGTCCTTTTACCTCTTTGAATTTAGACTCTGTAGTATTGAGATAAATACATCAAAGGAGCCTTCCATTTACACCTGTAGTTAAATATGCATTCTTGTTATACGTGCTGTTGTGATTTGGTAGATATGGAAATTGCAAGTAGGAAAGTTATCTTTTGTTATCAAACTAATGTCAGCTGCGAATGGGCAGATTGTGATTTTTTCATTTTCCTGTTTTTCAAGCCACTCATGGTACTAGACACTGTTTGCAGTGACACCTCAATATGATATTTTCATTTTGCAGGCTCCTAAATGGTTTGTTTTTCTCACCAGTTTTGTTTTCTTTCTCCGCCACCTCTTCCTGCAGAGTTGGAGGAGTCTCAGAGGAAGTGTCCTCCCTGTTGGTACAAATTTGCCAACACCTTCCTCATCTGGGAGTGCTTTCCCATGTGGCTGAAGATCAAGCACATAGTCTACTTGATCGTCATGGACCCGTTTGTTGACCTGGCCATCACCATCTGCATTGTCCTCAACACCCTCTTCATGGCCATGGAGCACTACCCCATGACTGAACAGTTTGAGGGGGTTCTTGCTGTTGGCAACCTGGTTAGAAACTGCTGTTCTTTTTTTGTCCTTTATTGTACCACTTGCATTTGCCTTTGTAAATGTTTCCATGAACCTCATCCCTCTCAGGAGTTGCAGAATCACAGCAGGTTTGCCCCACCTAGCTGAGCTAACCTCAAACCAATAAATCAATGCATCATTTGGTATGTGCACTTAAGAATACACATACGTAAGACTCTGATGGGGTCTCATTAAAGATTTAGTTCCATTTTATGTAGCCAGGCAGCGTGATCCCCGAACTCACGCACACTCAGGTCACTCTCCTGCTTCCGTTAAATCCTACTTACCTGTTCTCTACTGACCTCTGTCTAAATCTCTCTCTTTCTTACACACACACACACAAAATAGCACTCATGGCAATAACACTATTGATCTGTGCAAGACTGTTTTTTAGATTTGTGGCAGACATTTTGATTTGTTTGTGGTCTGCCCTTGCTGTCAAAACTCACCGTATCGCAGCTGTCCGAGGGCAACAGAATTGGCCCAGTGTCAGTACTAAGACAGGAAATGAGGTCATGTGGATTGGCATTTTGTCAGGAATGAAACACAACTAGAAGTCAGAGGAATCCGTGGGATGTATCATGGTGCAGTATGAATCATTTGGTGTTCTCACTGATTGGGCACATGATTATCGGTTGGGTTAACAATATGTGACTAAAAACTCGTGTTATGACCTTGCCCTGTCAGAGGAGTACTAGCTCTAAGAAAAACTAAATCAGCAGTATATCGAGAAAAATGCAATGGAAAAAAACACTATTTCTCTGCACTGAATTAACTGAAAGATTAAGGAAAATATAACCTGCATCATTCAATACTGTAAGAATACGTGTTCAAGAATTGGAGCCTGGTCGGGGTTATCAAAAATTCAGCCGAACAACTTCTCTCGTTCTGGGAGATTTATTTGTCAGATCACAGGTCAAGTATCAGCGTTACGTTTGCAAAGGCAGGAGCAGTTCAGGCAGCACACAGGCCGGAAGAACAACTAACTAACATCAGCAAGAACATCATGTTTTATAACCCTTGAAAGACAGAGAAGGAAAGATTTCTATTGGCCCTAAACTGGCGTAGAGGAGGACCTTCCACCTCCCGCATCTAAAGATCCGGTCACATCCAATGTCCAGACTCCTGACTTATGACATCAACGAACAGAGTGTGTATGTTGAATAGTGTTGGTGTGTCTCTAAACCCCCCTTAGGCTGGCGAATCTGCCAGTTGACCCGCAGACCTTGCATTCCTCAGCCAGGACAGAAACTGACTCCCCATCCTGTCAGACTCGTGTCTGCCTGCTCGGCACATCTTGCTTCACCCTTTACCTAACTCTTAAATCAAGACAAGACAGCGAACCCCCAACTAAGCCCATGAAAATAACTTTTGATTATCAATACTGCTCCTGTTACTTTCCAGTGCATCTTCAACGGTAGCATCATGCCGCCCTGGCAGGTGTAGTTAAAAGGTCCAACAAATAAAGCCCTCATAAGTACCACTGAAATTCCATTGTTTTACACATGTTGTGCACCCATATCATCTGGTTTCACCATGAAATGGATCATACAATTTTCTACATTACCTACAGTAAAAGTGTAAATGTTAATCCACATTTATGAATTTGTTACAATGTGCATCCTTTTCAATAAGAAAATAAATAACTTCATGTGATGTTTTGTGTGGGTCCACAGGTTTTCACAGGCATTTTTGCTGGGGAGATGTTCGCCAAGCTGGTGGCCATGGATCCGTATTACTACTTCCAGGAAGGCTGGAACTGCTTTGATGGCTTCATTGTGACTCTGAGTTTAGTTGAGCTGGGACTGGCTGATGTGGAAGGTCTGTCAGTGCTCAGGTCGTTCCGATTGGTGAGTGGAAGAATACAGGAATGTATGCCTTTATTACTCATGGCCCTAATGGTTATTAAAATATAGATGTTTTGTGTGCTAGACCAAATGGCATACCCTTGTTGGAAGCCTGGACGATTGCTGTGATCGAATTTTAATATTAAGTACAATAAAACAATTGTTCAAATGTGAATAACTGTGTAATAATCTCATGTCCCGCTCCTCTTGTAGTTACGAGTGTTCAAACTTGCCAAATCGTGGCCCACCCTAAACATGCTGATCAAGATCATTGGTAACTCCGTGGGAGCTCTGGGTAATCTGACCCTGGTGTTGGCCATCATCGTCTTCATCTTTGCCGTGGTGGGCATGCAGCTGTTTGGCAAAAGCTACAAGGACTGTGTGTGTAAGATCGCCGCGACCTGTGAACTGCCCCGCTGGCACATGCACGACTTCTTCCACTCCTTCCTGATCGTCTTCAGAGTGTTGTGTGGGGAATGGATTGAGACCATGTGGGACTGTATGGAGGTGGCTGGACAAACCATGTGTCTCACCGTCTTCATGATGGTCATGGTCATCGGAAACCTGGTGGTAAGCAAAGACAAATATTTCACAGTGTAGCTATTATAGGAGTAGTCCAACGTAGTTTCCCAGGTGTTAACCATCCATTTACTATGAGTGCATTGATTCAATCGTATCTGGTGTTTGTCTTTGAGGTGCTGAACCTGTTCCTGGCTTTGCTACTGAGCTCATTCAGTGCTGACAACCTCGCTGCCACAGATGATGACGGCGAGCCCAACAACCTGCAGCTTGCGGTTGTCCGCATTAAGATAGGGATCGCCTGGTTCAAGGCTCACATGCGGATCTTGGTGGCCGCATTGCGCAAGAAGGTACCACCTAGTTAAACATTTGCTTGCATGACCAGTTCTTTGTTGTTTTGTAACGAGAACTATGTAACGAGTTTAATGTTACCTGAATTTGTGTTTGCAGCCTGAAGAGGATGAACAGAAGCCTCTGGATGAAATGTACGAAAAGAAGCTCAACTGCATTGCAAACCACACAGTAGACATCAACCGTGAGCTGGACTATGCTAAAAATGGCAATGGCACCACTAGCGGCATTGGGAGCAGCGTGGGAAAGTATATGATCGATGAGGACTACATGTCCTTCATCCACAACCCCAACCTCACTGTCTGTGTTCCGATCGCTGTTGGCGAGTCGGACTTTGAGAACCTTAACACGGAAGACTTCAGCAGTGAATCGGATGTGGAGAACAGTAAAGATGTAAGTAGGAAGGACTGGTAAGAATATGAGAATGCAGCTGTTAGCTGAGAGATGGTAATGGTGATATCATTGCTTAAGTGTTTTATGATTGTTTGAGTGAATGATTGCTGGAAGGCGGGATAGAGATACTGTATATCACAGCTGTGATATGTCAAAAGTTTAGAAATGTAGCTTATACATTTAGGTCCTAACAAATACTACAATACATCCATGTCAACCAGATATGTGACCTAATCATGTAATATAAAGTGATGTAATAAGTCAGCGGAAAATGCCGGTGGTTGTTTAGGTTTGTGCCCACATGGCATCTTTTGATCCATTAAGCAGAACTGATCTGAGCTGCCACACTGGAGTCATTTGGTTTACTTGACATTTCAGAACATCCATTTAGACAGAAGAGCTGTAACACTGAGCCTGACTGCTGAGTTTAGACGGACAAAGCCCTGACTAGAAGACAGACAGGGAAACATACTGTCTACTATAATATGAACGTAGGAGAAGGGTTAGCCAGAAGCATGCACGGCAGTCTGCTGTGTGTGTCACCTTGACCTGGTTTGTGGTGGGAAAACAGAAGGCAATGCAGCAGCAGCAGCAGCATCACTGTACCTGCACCAGGTCCATATTCCATAGAGCTCCCTCAACCAACCCCACAACAATCTTCCCTGCACCACAACCAGCCAGAGGGTACACTGCAGGGAGCAAACACACACGGTGCTTCTAGCACGGATCCATCTGTCTATTTGGTTTAGAGAAATAGAAGAGGGGCAGAAAAGAGTGTGAATGCGGTCCGTCGCTAATGATTTAAAACCAAAAAGTGCAGTTTAATCTGTCTAGTGAATTGAATTGGCTGCATGTGTTTGTGTTTAATTCATCAAAATACGTCTGCTGTTTCATTAGTTTTTCTTGCCTCACCTTGCACTGCATTAAGAAACAATATGACATTATTTATTGTTAAAGGTGAGCTGCGTCAAGCCATTGTTTTATTGTCTAAAAATAAGAATTATACAGGTTTTTTCACAACGCCTTACAAGGCATCCTTATTTTAGCACAGTAGTAAAACACTAATATGCATACCAAATATTTCATTGGTATAAATTGTACATATTATTTTTGTATTTTATTTTTAGCAGATTCATTTTTTCTGCACTGAAATGGCTATTTAGTTTGGTTTGTCCAATTATTTCATCAAAAATAAATGTATCCTTCATCATTGAAGAATCTAAATTTATGCCAGTATAACAATGACCATCATTATCAGCGCAATCAATTCACAGGTCAAGTTTAATTTCTTCCCTCTGAATCTGTAACTCAATGTGCAGAATATGGAGAATATGCGGCGGCAGCGAGAGACTTAGCTGCACTACATGGCTACAACACGTATACCTCTAGCAACACATCATGACATTTATTTAAACCCAAAAGGACATTAATGTAATGACTGTACTGGCAGTGGGCCGTATCCATATGCTTTTGCATCTCATTGCTGAGCCTGCAATGTTCAGAGACAAAATCAGCGGTTAAACTGATCTTTTTGGTCCTCTGCCTGTCCCAGCTTGATGACACTAGTTCGTCTGAGGGCAGCACAATCGACATCAAGCCTGATGTGGAGGACGTCGCAGTGGTGGAGGTAGTTGAGGAATATGTTGACCCAGAAGCCTGCTGGACTGACGGTAGGTATTGTCAATTACCTGATTTTGGGGTAAATAATAACAACGAACAGACAATAACTATTAATATTAAGATTGTATATACTGTATTGATGCAGCTGTGACACGTTAAGCATTGTGTCCTTGGTAGTATAATGCATCCGTTTCTTCTGTTGGGTTTTCATTTGTCATACAGAATGTGTGGCCAAATACAAGTGCTGCGATGTTCCCATCACTCACGGCTGGGGAAAACACTGGTGGTTCTTAAGGAAAACCTGCTACCTGATTGTAGAACACAACTGGTTTGAAACCCTCATCATCTTTATGATCCTGCTCAGCAGTGGAGCCCTGGTAGGAGCACACATGCACACGGTTGTTTCTACTTTGTTTAAACTCATAAATATTAAACTAGTGCTTCTAATTATTATTATGAAGCACATATCAGTAGTTACTTTGTACTTCACAAAAGAAAAAGAGAATCAACAGAATAAATATAATGAGAATGGGGAATTCATTCAGAGACAGTGAAACCTTATATGCATATGTGCTTTTCTTCTGCAACTGTTCTAGATATGATTGTTGCTAATGGACAGCAAAGTGCTGTAATGCACCATCCTTTCAACCAGCAAAATCTAGCTTAGTTCTGCAGATTTCTGTAAGGGAAAGGCCTGCGGCCGACTCAAAGCACTTATGTGGCGAGGAATGGATATCGGCAGTGGAGAATGGAAGAGCTTTGGGAATGATCAGTCTAGTTTGGCTCCATGGCAATTATCATGCAATTTATAAGGCCATTTTAAAGATTTTTCACTTAATACACAGTTTACTCATTGGTGACATCAAAATGTGTAATGTATCAATGGCTAATGCTGAAAACACTTTTGTCCATGTGACGTCTCTGCTGCTCTTTAGGCCTTTGAAGATGTGTACATTGAGCAGAGGAAGACAATCAAGATCATTCTGGAGTATGCTGATCGGGTTTTCACCTATATCTTCATTCTGGAGATGTTGCTGAAATGGGTGGCCTACGGCTTTGTCAAGTACTTCACAAATGCCTGGTGTTGGTTAGACTTCTTCATTGTGGATGTAAGTATACTTGCAAACCATTGTTGTGTATACTGAATTAGTAGTGCAACAAAACAATTTAGATATTGGTTGATCTTTTAAATGTTACTGTTGAGAATGGTGGGGATTGATATTGAGTTTGTTTCGTAAGGAAATACGGCATTGAACGATATTACTTGGTAAATTGGCATTTTAAATTTTGGGCTCCATAAAAGCATCACAACAGTTGCTTTGACACAGTAAGATCTACAGGACAAGATACATTGCGGAGCTCCTACTCACCTTTGGACTGCTGAGTCATTTAGTATTTTCCCTACTAATTATTATTACAGAGCACATATTTTTTTATTGATTTATTTACTGCATCTTGATTAGCTTACGCTAATCTTCCTATGGTCCACACAAATGGTTTGTCCTTTTCTGTCATTCCTGTCAAATGAGCCTTTCCCTTAAATTTCATTCCTTCTTTATTTGCACATGTGTGCTTTAAGGCCACGTGAAATCAGATCCTTGATCGCAATCAAGTTTTTATATGTGTTTTTTTATTATGATTTTTGAGTAAAATGAAACCCTGCAAACATGCATAGGAGTAATCTGAATTTCCAAGTGAAAATAATTGTGCTGTACTATATTATGTACTTGATTTACTTGATTAAGTAATGGTTACTATCATTTGTTGTGCAAACAAATGTCTAAATTGATTTTTTGACGTTCATTTTCCCTTCAATTACGAAAACTAGTGAACTATCTCAAATACTACATTCTTATTCTCCCCTAATGATATTGAATATATTCTGAGAGATCATATTTTTTCTTGTTGTACTAATCCTTTCACATGTGTTTGATAACGTGATTTATGTTGTGCTGAGTCATGTATCTGTGTATAAGTTGTCCATCATCCCTAAACCACCAATTCTCAAGTGATTCTTGATTGTGAGGCGCCAGTCTGTCTGTGATTCAACATTAACATCCTTGGTCACCTGATAAGGATGCAATAATGTATGTTCTGCTTCCGGATGGTTTTCTGAACTTGTGCTTTGGTCAGTACCAAAACCCACACTTGCGGTATAGGAGTTGCCAAGTTCCTACTTCTGTTTCCTGTGACTCAACGCACGCGTTTATCAGAGCTCAACCGGACACGCCTGACGGTGCTAAACTAAAAAGCCTCCTCATAACGTAACAAGGAGGAGTTTATATGGAGGTTTTGGCTGATCCTCTGATGCATCACAGGTTTGCTCACCAGGGACTGAAGAGGGGCGCAGCAGGCCTGAAACACACAAGGAGTCACTTGCATGATGAACTACGTCAGGGGACAGACCGGCCCTGAGAGAAACTAGGAATAGAGCGCATCAAGCGTGTCCACTATCTTGAGGGGGCGCTGAAGAAATAATTTTGGGTCTTTCAATTATTAAAAGGGTTCATCCCCTTGAAAATAAGAATGGATGGATGGAAAATGGATGGTGGATGGTGGCAGCACAACAGGAAAGCTCATGGTACATGTCCAATGGGAAACCTTTTGGTAGAGTGAATGAAACAACGGCCACTAGTTATTTATTTGTTGAGACCATGTAGCAATTTATGCTTGCTAGAATCAATAGAACAGGGTTATAAAGGCTTATTTTTAAAAAAGTAAATAAGGACCACCTTCATACATATCTTAGAAAAAAAACATTAACAAACAAAAAACAAGTAATTCGAACTGGGCCTAAATGAATTATAAATCTAAATTCTATGTAAAATTCCTTAATAAAAAGCTTTGGAGCTTTAACTGACGCAGGGTTGTTTCCTACATCACTTTTTGGTTTAAAAAAACGTTTGCGTTTGTGTCTGCAGCATATGTGGTAGCAGAGGGAGGCGTAGCTACACTGCTTGGCTACTACATGTATACCTGTAGTTTGTCTCCCTGATGATGTGATGATTAGCGTTCTTATATTAAAATGTAACTATTCATTCAAAGTAGGTATCTTAATTAGACTTTAGTGTTTAATGATTCTTGAAAACATTTAGGTATAAGAATAACTATCTTTGTGAATAACTATCTGTATTAGCAAAAAGTGAAATTATTATATTATTATATAGTCCAACTATTTCTAAAAAAAAACAACTGATTTCATCCTCAGGAGACCATCAATGTGAATTATTATTCATTATAAGAAGATAGACTCATAATAAGAATTACACAGCTGGTAACTTTCAACTTATGTGACTTGTCTCTTCTGATGGGTAGGAAGGTAGACAGCATCTTACTTCTCCCATTTATTGTAAAAAGCATACTTTATAGACATAACTTAAATTCTCCCGATTATGTGGTTCTATCCAGTTCTTTTTAAACCCCTTCCTCATTCTCCAAAGAATACCTAAAATATGCCTGAATCTCAACATAGTCTGCAGTTAATTGGCCCGTGTGTTGTGCAGATATCTTATCCTGACTCTCCGTCTCTACCCTAATATTGGCCTGTCCTCTCTCTCACAGCAGGTTCCTATAACTGTGTCTCTCTTTAAGTTAAGAGAGACATTGTGCAGCTGTCAGGAGGGACTGAGGGGTCGGTGAGGGTCCAGGGTAAGGTTTGTGTGCTGTGTTGGGACTTGTACTTTCACAGGTTATCCTCTCTTTTCTAACCCTGAAAGTTGTCCTCAACCTTCTGCGTTTTCTCTCCCCCTTTTTTAAGTAAGATGCTCTCTGGTGTGGAAACTGTACTGTTTTGTACCGTGTATCGTGTGCATATTATTGTGTCACATTGATTTAGTGTTTGTGAATACATCTCTCCTCTAATTTTTCCCTTTGTTTGACTCTTTATCTTCTCTCCCTCTCACTGTGTCAACCACAAGTTTCTTTCCAGGTGTGCTTACTGTGCTGTTAAGCTGGTTATCAAGCTAGACTGGCTGGCCAAACTAAACCAAACTTAAGCAAACAAGCAGATAAAAAAGGAAAAAAGAAAACTTGGCCGTGTGCACTTTATTGACCTCTGTCTATTGCAGTAACCCCTGTTTAACCTTATACAGATACATATACTTACGCATATAACAATTATATATGTACTTATATATATCTGTATATAACCATTCAGCCGTCTTTACAGTATATTTAGGGCCTACCTTTCTCTCTATATCCCCTCTAACTATGTGGGTCCTCTCTTCCTTTCCCTTTGTCTCCCCCTCTCCTTCTGTCCCTATCTGTGTAGGTGTCAATAGTCAGCCTTATTGCTAATGCGTTGGGCTACTCCGATCTAGGCCCGATTAAATCACTCAGGACACTGAGGGCCTTGAGGCCCCTCAGGGCCCTGTCACGTTTTGAAGGGATGAGGGTAAGACCTAAGATACCAGACAGCTGGTCTTTCTGCATGCCGATTAAAGAAAAGCATCAACGCATGCTTGAGATGGCAAAAGAGGAATTCATAAAAATGTCGCTGAAGGTCTTTTTTTTAGGTAAAAGCTTTTATTAATTAGAAGCTTTTTGCATGGATGCAGATCATCTCAGATGTTAATAATGCATCTGATTTGATATATCATATTTCATTTCATATTTAATGAATTTGCAGCGATTAATCCATTGAAAAAAAAACAAACGTAAAAATTCGTCCTACGCCTTATGAAAAACTAGACAATAACAGGGATTTTGACCTGAATGTAGCAACACATTCGAATCACTCAGCTCTGAAGTGTAACAGCTGAGAGAACAACTAGAGGTTGGTATGGACCATCACACAAAACCGAGTTGCTAGACAAGGTTCATGAAGACTGATCCAATCTGAGCCAGTTGAAGTGTTTGTCAGCCATACATCCCAGTTGTCAGTGATAGACAAAGAAGATGTAAACCCCTAGATGATCATTGTACTTGAGCTTTTACTGAGAAAGACTTACATTCTTTCTACTCTGATTTTCTACATTATTTGTGATTGGTTGGATCAGCCTCTGGTTGTTGCTGGGCAGAAAAACACATATTTTTAGTTCGCAAGCTCAATTACCTCTGACTGTTGCTCTCCCTCAAGTGTCCTGTTATTTGATCTTATCAACGTTTGGCTTCGGCATTGTCACACTGGAAGATCAAAAAACTTCTGGTTGCATACCCCCCCTCCCCCTCCCTCGCCATCCTTGCTCACTACTCCTCAGTGAATTTCATTACCGTGATTATCATGATCATCATTTTGCAGCAGCTATATTGACTGATCATATTTGTCCTTATTATTGGAAATAAATCAGAAATTGAAGAGAGTATTAAATAGAATTTTCCTGTATAGTTTTGCTTTTATTGGTTCTTTATTACCGTTGCACTTCTGTATTTGGAAATGCACATAGCTTTATCTCCTCCATCATACACACACTGCTTCGGTGCAGAAGTGTTCATAAATGTCCCAATCAAATGCTCAATTGGCAATATTTGTAACACTGTAGCAGTTGCAGACAGTCAACAATCCATGTTAAATTGAATAAAAAATTGATACATTATATCACCAAATGCATTAAATGTTATTTTGGCTTCGCAATTTAATTCAGAATACCTACACTTTGTCAGGGATGTCTACAGTTAGTTGTTGACATCCCTGATTATAGTAATAATGATCTCAGTCAACGTTGAGCACATTCTGTTTTCATTCAAAAATGTCATAAGTGCATCAAACAATGACTAATTTATTGTGATGGGCTTCATGTTGCGCTGAGAAAACGAATAACTCATTCACAGCCTTGAGTGGAGGAAAAGAACGTGCATTTCTATGTATATGTGTTGATATTTGTGTGTGACCACACAACGCAGTCGTTTCAGCGGCGCTGTTTTCTTGCTGTTCTCCTCAGGTTGTGGTGAATGCCTTGGTTGGTGCAATTCCTTCCATCATGAATGTGCTGCTGGTGTGTCTCATCTTCTGGCTCATCTTCAGCATCATGGGTGTCAATATGTTTGCTGGAAAGTATTACTACTGTTACAACGAGACCGCTGAGGAGAACTTCCTCCCTGATGTCGTCAACAACAAAACAGAGTGTTTTGCACTAATTAATGCAAACTATTCTGAGGTCAGATGGAAAAACGTCAAAATCAATTTTGACAATGTGGGCGCAGGATACCTGGCACTCCTGCAAGTGGTGAGAATTTGTTCCGTCACTTCATTTTGTTTTCTCCAATGAGTGTTCCGCTTGTTTTCTCTAATGCCACGTCTGCCCACCAAACAGGCAACGTTTAAAGGCTGGATGGACATCATGTACGCAGCAATAGATTCTAGAAAGGTACGCTTTTTGCAGTTTAAATTCAGACTTTTTTATTAACATATATTTGAGCGGTTTTGTACAGATTTTCTCTTTCACCACTTTACAGGTGGAGGACCAGCCGATCTACGAGGACAACTTGTACATGTACATCTACTTTGTCATCTTCATCATCTTTGGCTCGTTCTTCACCTTGAACCTCTTCATTGGTGTCATCATTGACAACTTCAACCAACAAAAGAAAAAGATAAGATTTATTTTCCAATTTTTTTCCTATATGCCAGATGTTAAAGATCATTTCCTCGTTCATTTCTGTCAAATAGATAGAAAGCTCAGCCGGGCAGCTTAGCATGAAGACTGGAAACAAGGGAAAAACCGAGCCGCATTTGCCATTTCACTGTTTCCAGTCTAAGCTACGCACCCTGGCCTCTAATTGTAGCTTCACATTTCCTGTTCCGAGAGAGGTGAATGGTAGCAATAAAGAGTAAGCCTATTTCCCCAAAATACTGAGTAATTACTTTAGGCTTAGGCAACATGACGCTGTGAACACATAAAATAAACACTTTTTTGTGTTGATCTTCTTAAAATATTGTCACATACAACTTTTAACTTTATCTGGCTTCATACTTAAATGAGAGATCTAATTATTTGCAAATTGTAACCAAATTGCTTTTGTTCCTTCACTTTGGAGGTCAGGATATCTTCATGACGGAAGAGCAAAAGAAATACTACAATGCCATGAAGAAACTGGGGTCAAAGAAACCACAAAAACCGATACCCAGGCCTCAGGTAAATATAGTTTCGTACTCTTTCTCTTTACGTCAAAACTGTTTTGTATCTGAAGTTTAAAAGATTATGGAAATGAATCCAAATATCTCTCCTTCTTCCCCCTTCTTTTGACCTCAGAACAGCTTCCAGGGCATGGTGTTCGACTTTGTGACACAGCAAGTGTTCGACATCTCCATCATGATTCTGATCTGTCTCAATATGGTCACCATGATGGTGGAGACAGACGATCAGACAAAGGAGACGGAGGAAGTGCTTTACTGGGTCAACTTCATCTTCATTGTGGTCTTCACTTGCGAGTTTGTGTTGAAGCTCTTTGCACTGCGGCACTACTACTTTACCAACGGCTGGAACATCTTCGACGTGGTTGTGGTCATCCTTTCAATCGTGGGCAAGTATTTAAAAACGGTTATTCATGAACGGGAAAGGAAGTGTGACATTGCTTATTTGGAATTAACGTACATCGTTCCCATATTAATGGCCCTTAAGAGTAAAGTCCGCACATATCGGTTACACGGGTCACTTCCACACAAATGAAAAAAAAAATGTTGGTGACTTAACTCGAATGGTTTGAAGCCATGCACTTCATTTTTCTGACATATTTTTTCTGTTTATGCTTATCCCCTTTACAACCTAATAGACAAAACATTAAAAAAGAAAGTTATCAGATGAGTCGAGATGGCTTGACAATTTTTTTCCCAATGGAATTGAGTTTAAGGGACATTTTTAAAGCTTTATATTTAATTTACACTTGAGTATGCTTATTAAGCAGATCATATTTCAGAATGCATTGTCATATTTGTGACTCGTCTGATAACTTCATTCTGCCCTTTGACAGTTCTGGGGCTCCATGAACAGCAATGTGTGTAGAAAATATGTTTGCCATTAATCTTGGTTATCTAAACTGGGAACAGTTTTGGTTGAAACTTTGAAACTAAATAACTATCCACTATATAAACGTGTTTTACTTTGTTTTGTAATTTGGTTCCTCTGAATTGTTTCACAATTGAATGAAACTGAGAATGTTCCACTCTGGCTTAAAGGCATAGTAGTGCAATGTGTATTTAGTGAAGTGGTGAGTGATAAAATTGAGAGTGAGAGTTTAACCAAATTTATGCTGCATTTCTGTTCTGTCCCCTTTAGGAATGTTTCTGGCTGACATTATTGAGAAGTACTTTGTGTCACCAACACTCTTCAGGGTGATTCGTCTGGCTCGTATTGGCAGAATCCTGCGTCTCATCAAGGGAGCCAAAGGAATAAGAACTCTACTGTTTGCCCTAATGATGTCACTTCCTGCCTTGTTCAACATTGGCCTCCTACTTTTCCTGGTTATGTTCATTTTCTCCATCTTTGGCATGTCCAACTTTGGCTATGTGAAACACGGAGCAGGAATCGATGACATGTACAACTTTGAGACCTTCGGCAACAGTATGATCATCCTGTTTATGATTACGACGTCAGCTGGCTGGGACGGCCTGCTGCTGCCCATTCTTAACTACCCTCCAGACTGCGACCCCTTGCTGGAGAATGCGGGCACACCCGCAACAGGAGACTGTGGAAACCCCTCGGTGGGAATCTTCTTCTTTGTAATGTACATCATCATTTCTTTTCTTATTGTGGTGAACATGTACATCGCCATCATCCTGGAGAACTTCAGCGTGGCCACAGAGGAGAGTGCCGACCCGCTCAGTGAAGACGACTTTGAGACCTTTTATGAAATTTGGGAGAAGTTTGACCCTGATGCGTCCCAGTTCATCACCTACTCCAAGCTTTCTGACTTTGCTGATGCACTTGAACACCCACTTCGAATCCCCAAGCCCAACACCATCGAACTGATCGCCATGGACATGCCCATGGTGAGTGGTGACCGCATCCACTGCCTGGACATCCTGTTTGCCTTCACGAAGCGCGTGCTGGGAGACAGTGGCGAGCTGGACATGCTGAGGCAGCAAATGGAGGAGCGCTTTGTGGCCGCCAACCCCTCCAAGGTCTCTTATGAGCCAATCACCACCACTCTGAGGCGCAAGGAGGAGGATATGTCGGCCAGGATCATTCAGAGGGCCTACCGTTCGTACCTGGCTAGGCGGGGTTTTATCTGTAAGCGCAAACCAGTCAATAACAAAGTGGAGAGTGGCGGCAACAATCAGGAACAGGAAAAGAAGGAGGGCACTCCCTCAACTGCCTCCCTGCCCTCTTATGACAGTGTAACCAAACCTGACAAGGAGAAAGAGGATGACAACGATGAGGGCAAGGGAGGAAGGAAAGAGAAAGGAAGAAACCAAAAAGACATCAAGGAATCGAAATGTTAGAGAGTTGGAATAATAATCACAGTAATAACAACGAAATTATAATATTGTAACTTCAAGCAAAGCGAGAGGAAACTCACCCACACAGATGTACAGATTATTTAATTTGCAAGTCAGAAAAGAATAATACTCAATAATTTTGTTTACAGACTTCATTCTTATATTGATGCAGAGGGAAGCAGCTTGATATGTTACAGCTTGAAGATTCTTGAACTTCAATCAAACCAAACATAATTACCATACTGTGTGACACTGTTGTATCTAGACTACTGATCTTAACAAAAGGGAATGAAAAATAGACAAGGAAATGTCTTTGTCTGCTGAAAGGCAGATTGCTCACTTTACCACTGGTCTACAGATAAGACAAGTAACTCTACATCAAGAGGTACACGAAAAAACACTAAAGGAATTCAGCGCATGGACGCGAGTAATGGATTCCTATGGAAGACAATGTTGTGAAGGAAAAACAAGGATGCTGCTGTTGCAGAAGAATTTTCTGCTTAAAGCAGCCACGAGTGCTCCTGTGTCATTAAGTACTTGAGTGTATAGAGGAGCAAATGACACAGCCACTCTATAAGAGCAAACAGAAGGATGGCTGGTGAGTGAAAGACACAAATGACAGAGAGTGTTGGAAGTACTTTTCCTTTTTATTAAAGCTAGAAAATGTTCATTTGAGCAGCAAAAATGCAAACAGACAAAAAAAGAACAATATTCAACATTTTGCCCATGTCACTTAACTCTTCTACTCATTTTATCTTTGTTATACCCACATCAAAACGCTTTTTTTACATGGGCTTTCACACCAATTGGTTAAGGGTCTGTTTATTATGGGGTCAACTTGGGCCAAGGGCTTACATTTACTCAGAAAGATTTCCAAACAAATACATAAATAATTGTGCTTGTTCAATGCATAGAAATGACTTGCATGATGGCATGTTTTGATCAGAAATCTTGCATGAATTATCATAGTCCACAAGACACTAATACTCAGTCCACAACAGTGGCTCAACTGTAAGATTGAGTCTGTCAAAATTTGAAAGCTCAGAGTTCAGAGTAATTTGTTTAACAAAGATAAGTGATATTGGGGTTGATAATCTGAAATGGATCAGTGTTTCTGTCTCATTACTCAACACATAGCCTCCATAGACAGAAGAATGGTATATGCTGGTGAATGAGGCCACAATAGTGGATCAGCGGGTGTAATCCAAACAATTTATTTGCTGCTCGGGAGATTTTGAGTGCGTAAGAAGTGGAAACGGATGTCTGTGTTTCATGGGACTGAAATGTTTGTTAATTTGGACTCAAATGTTTTCAAAGACGCAAGACTTTGAAACTAAAATACATATATTTATAATTTGTATGCACCTATGTAATGTTTCATACCATCTGCCTTTAGTTTTGTGGGAGCGGGCAGTTCTACAGTCGGTTATAAGTGGTTGGTGGGGATTTCACAGGTATGGCAAACTCCATTATAATTCTGATGTTTCTCTATCGGTGGTTAGACATTTCTGAAAGGGCTGAGAAGACTTTTCATGATTGTATAATTTGGGCTTGTGTATCTTACGTATGTGTGTACTTATGTATGTATTTGTTTTTATGTATTTAATTGTTTCCCCCCTGATGTAAGTTGTGGTATTGGTGGCTAATGAGTCTTACTTTACACACTTTTATAAGCCCCATCCAAGGTGATGTTGATGGAAACGGTCATGTGCTGGAACATATTTGTCGGGCGTTAGTAGTATCCTATTTTAACGAGAAACGGAAAAATGATGAATGGTGATGAGAACATTGTGTTCGGAGAAGCCAAAGAGATCTGCCTTGTTACCCCTTGTTGCCCTTTGTCCACGCGGTGGGATTGGGTGAAGTATGCCCTGCCCATTCAGTTTTTTCCCTGTCATTATTAGACAGAGAGACCCTAGAAATGTATGCAATGCTTGAAAAATCCATCCCTTTTTCTCAGGAGATATTATAGATGTACTATTATGAGCTCTGCAACAAAATGCAAGTGAATGTGATGGGAGTATTTATGAAATCATGCTTTACTCTTTTATGATTTATGCCGCGTTGATGGACTATGATCTCGGCTGGCGGTCTCAACCAGGCAGCTGCCCGGTCAGGCGCCAGTTGGGCTCTTCCTGCTTATGACGCTTAGAATTATATGACTAGAGGCATCTCAGTGAAAAAGCAACATTTCGCTTGCTTGTAAGGGCAGCGTTTATATTGATAGCAGATTACATTTGTGGATTAGTTATTATGGACAGTAGTCTGTTCTCAATTCATTTCGATAAAATCAATTATAAGGTCCCCCCCAACTGATAGCAATCACAGATATAGGATGAAAGGAGATTTCATGAGTGCGAATTGGGATGTGTTGGTTTGAGTAGCGCACAGAAGTGGCATGCTCAGAGGATACGCCCCAGATTTCAGTATTGGACAACATGTGCTCTGAGCCTCTCATTTGCCATTATTTTGTCATATTGCTCTAATGCATAACAAATACCAAATAACCAACAGAGCACTGGATGCATTCTAATGGTACTGTGAGCCTAAGCACCACACCACAGCTTTTGCACTTCCTGTTGTGCAGTGATGTCACTTCCTGTTTATGAATAACTCCCTCATCCGTTCTCAAGTTCTATGGTCCAGTTGCTGCATGAGATCTCCAAAATCAGTGTGGGTGTTACCTTGAACCAAATAAAACTCTGAATGATAAGCATAAAAGCAACTGCCGTCCATTTTCTCCTAGATCACCATGGATGTACAGATGCGTACTAGAGACACAAACTTAAAAATAGACCAATATTCATCCATTCGGGAAAAAAATAAAGTAAAAGTTCAGGCCATGTTCTATAGGGCACAATCTGCAAAAGCGAACAATGAACTTTCTAAGAAACTATAAATAATGTAATATATTATTTCATTTTAACGGCATGTGTAGTTTTTTGTAAATACAGGATTATAAAAAAAACTACAGCTATTAATCTAACACTAAATATTTATAACCGTAAATAGAATGGCTTCCAGCTGACACCCCATGTGCACTTGTTAGGCTGTGAGACATTTGTTAGATGGAGTAGATTTTTTTAGTCACTTTTCACAAAAAAAGAGTAAGAGAAAATAACTGTATTTCAAACTGTATAAATCAATACAGTACATACGTACAGAGCTATATAACTTATATATGTATGTATATATATATATATACATGCAAACAGATGTATATATGTATATATATATATATATATATTAATATATATATATACTCTCCTGTCCGCTCCTTGCATTGAAGTGATACCGGAACCACAGAGTGTAACTGTTCATGCTTCTTTCTCCCTGTGGTTTGTTCAGAGGATAACCAAAACTCTGGCCTGCCCAGGACTTCTGAACACTGGGTACCAGCGTACAATGCATGGTGTTGTACTGGCTGCTTGCTGAGAATTGTGGAGCCTGCCTTGGTGAGAGGATTGCACTACCAGCATACCCTTTTGTACATGTTTGACAATGTCTTGCCCCCAGTTTCCTATATTGTACATACAAAGATAATGCAGACAGGGAAGGACTCACACACACTTACACACACAGAAACACATGAACCCCTCGACAGGCAACTGTGGTTAACCGGTGTGCCCCAGTATGAGCCACAACTCATTTTGTGTGAAAATATTTTGCTCGTTTCAGCTCTAACCCTCTTCCATGTTTCCCCTCAACACACTGCTGCGGTTTGGAGTTGATTTTTAAGTCTGCTGTCACTTTCAATATGCTATATCTAATGATTTAAGGGTTAGTTGTCTTAACTGTCTGTTTGTTTGTTTATGGTGCAATATCTCCTAACGGCACGTGCCTTTTAGCTTCCTATTTAGTCTGTCAATGAAATCAGCAACGAGGATGTCGAAAACCCATGGGGGTGAATTATAATGGAGCACGATAGAGCAATGTATTGAGTTCAAAAATTAACTTGTAAGCTGTAAACACACCACCTAGATTAGACTGTCTGGACTAACATCTTTTAGAGTCATGTAGTACAAGTGCTCTCTCTGTGTGTTCTGTTTACCGGCTCTTGGGCTAGTAAAGGGAACGGCTTGCCTTCTGTTTTTTCTTTCTGTTCATTTTCCAAATGTTGGTTTAACAATCGTATATGAGGCCATTCTTTTGTAGCATGACTGAGATAAATTTCTTTTCTTTTCTGAAAATAGGCAAACTGAAAAAATAAAATCTTTTGACTGTCATTATCTTTTGCCACCAAAAGTCAGAGAGAAGACGTGTGTTGCGCAACCAAATGGGACGATTAAATGAGAGTCAGTCAAAGAATATCTTCATTTGAGCACGAATCTATTTCCAAACAATAAAGCAGCCTTCCAGTTACACCTCTGGCTGGTGTCGTTTTTGGTTAATTAAGTCACTTCATCATGCAAAATGTGTTCCATGTCTGGCAATGGATGTTTTTGTTTAAACACCACATTCCCAGTGATAACTCGCAATATAAATATTTATTATTCAAGCAATACAGTACATTGCTACGGTTTTTGGTCAATAACAGCTAAAATGACTTGTTTAGATTGCAAATATGGCAGAAAATGTTTGAAAGCAACACAGGACGGGGAGGGACAGAGAAAGAGCAGCAAAGGGTTTAAGTAACAATAACACGAAATAGAGAAATGCCTGAAACACGTCGTCTCTATTCGGATTTGCATTCGAATTGATGGTTGGGTGTGTCATTGTGCAGCAGCACTCAAATGACGATTAAAGCGTGTGTGTATGTGCATGTGTTTTTTCCTTTCTTCCCCTCTCCTCTGTTGGTGTGTGTGTGTGTGTGTGTGTGTGTGTGTGTGTGTGTGTGTGTGTGTGTGTGTGTGTGTGTGTGTGTGTGTGTGTGAGGTGGCGCACTGAATGAGGGAAGGAGCAGTGAAGGGAGGGGGGGGAGTAAGCAGAGACAGCACTGCAGTGCAGATAGATGAATGCAGTGGCCTGGGCTGAGTCAGCAGCATGCTCCCAATAGGCTCAGACGGTACAGTGCACCGTATAGCACCCTCCTTAAGCACAGCAAGCAAGCAGAGGGAAAGTGAGCTACAGCATAAAGGTGAAAACTAAACAAGAGCAATGAACACAGGCACACAGTAGACAGCTATGTGTTGGTTTGGATTTATCGTTCATCTCCTACCTGCAGTGCTGCATGCGTCTGAAGGGCATCGCCATTGTATTGTTGGTGTATTTTAATCTAAAAAGAATTTGGGATGATGATAAAACATTTATTTGATAAATGTGCAGGACATGTTTATTGCTTTATACTCTATATTTCTAAATGTGTGACTCTCATCAAAATGTTAAACATGTTCTTCAGTATACGCATGCTCTGTCTTTCTTCCCCTTTAGGTTTATGTCCTCCTTGCATCCATCTGAACAGCAGGACTTGGTTGCAGTAGTGGGGAATGGATTAAGTAGGACATTGGTGTGATCTGCCGGGCTGTCTGAGTTTATGTGAGGGAGGCAGGGAGGGAAGGAGGTGCGTGTAAAGGATACAGAGGGAGGTTTTCTTTAAGGAATCAATTACATGTTACCGGCAATATTGTTGTGATCAAGCGTGTGGGTGAGTTTGTGGTTGTTCACTTACAGTTTTTCTATTTCTATGTCAGTTCTGCATGCAGAAGATGAGAGGAACAACGAGGTGCGTTGGTCAAATATAAATGCACAGGTACATGAATGAAGGAGTGGGCCTGATATTGTATTGAGCTCATTAGTTCTCACATTGTTTCTTTAGCTGAGAAAGGAATTGAAACGAATTCTGTTTGGCCCAATCGGAATCAAAACTTGTGATACATTTATGCTCATTTGTTTGCATAATTTGGGCGTCCGCTGCCCGATCCATCTTAGAGTTGGGATTAGTCTTATTCATCCTTGTGCAGACATTACAGCCTTTATCTATTGCTGTAACCACTCCAGCAGACAGTATGGTGCCTCAGAATCTTCCCACAGCTATCTACCACCCTCTAGCGGGACTTTAAGGAAATAACTCAAGACTGCTTCATCACTTCTACAGATTAAAAATTGGGCCGGAGATATCCTAGGAAACCAACAGAAGAGAAGAAGAAGAAGGAAAATATTAAAATCTGTTATTTTTATTATTATTTTAAAAGCCTCAACATGCACAAAAAAGTAAAGTCTTCTAGAAGTAACCCGGGCTTACTGTTGAATCTTTGAAATTAGAATGAAGAGGTTAAAAGCAAGATTTTGTAGCCTGGCCTCACACAATACGTTCTACATTCTTCACTGGTTAACCTGTACATTTACAATAATGTAATCATACATCTAGGCTACCTGTAAATGGACATAAATGGAATTTCATTACTTTACGCTCAGAGGTCAGATTTCTGAGTGACCCATGACTTCCGGCCCTCAAGAACACAAGAGCCCCTCACAGGCCAAGAGGGGCCTGAAGTGACCACGCCAACTGTTACCCTTAAAATATTACAAATGAAATGTAGAACATAAATCTCTATGATCATACATCCGCAGCTCTCCTCTTCACAGTAAACCTGCAATATTTTGCAGGATTTAGACAAGCTGCTTAGCAATGGGACAGTATGTCTTACTGGGTGGGAGCCAAGAGGAAAGTACTGGTGAAACACAGAGAGGCATTGCTGGTCTCGTCTAGTAAAGTGGAACATTTGAGTTAATTAAAATGTGATACTATGATTGCTACTAAAAGAAATGGTGAAATGTGCTGCTGTAGGGATATTTCTAAAAGGCATGGGCCGTGTAAAGTGTATAGACAGATGAGGTCATCCTTTTCTTGATATTGATTGCTTTCAACTAAAGTGGAGCACAACTTGTTCAAGTGCTTCTAGCCTACTTTACTTATACTTAAGTGTTTTGAGGGATATGTACGCAAGCCTTTCCAACAGGTGCATTACATTCAAACCATTAGCATCCAAGTGTGGGACTTTGTCTTTGCCTGCATATGTGTCGACGACGTGACGTGGACATTTTGAGTCCATTTCTTCCTTTTTAAAATAATTGTATGAATTCCATGACACATGTCAGATCATTCAAAAAATGTTATCCGGCAATTCCCATCTATTCAAATGTTGGGATGGCCCAACTGTTATTTTATCAAAAAACTCTTTATTTTGTTTAAGAGTCTTATATGTACAGTACCAGTCAAACTTTTAGACACATTTTCTTATTCAATTCAATGAGAACGTGTGTACAACCCTTTGGCTGGTGGAGTATATATATAAAAATAAAGTTACAAACAAGATTTAGTTAGTAGGTTTGTCCTTATTTGACTCAACAAGACATGAAAACAAAAACTACTTTGAAATGTGCTTGTCTTTCGGGCGCAAGAGACCTAATTTCATAGCTATCCCTCTTTTAAACGTAAACTTAAACCCAGCCGAGAAGTGACAAGAAGAAGACGGAGGAGAGATATGAAGGACAACATCTTGAAATAAGAGGTAAAGATGCAAACCTGGAAGTCTAAAAGCAATACTTTTCCATTTGTCTATTTTAATGTGTTTAACCAACGTCTGTGCGGATCATCATATTTAGATTCCTCTTTATTACACGTTGGGAATGACTTAGCAAAACTGTTTTGGTTAGTTATTTTATAATAGGGTACTTTTTAATAATCCCCTGTAGGTGTCACTGTTATTCTTGTTATCTGCCACTACTATTGCTGGAGAAGAAATTACCGTAATTGTTAAACAAGCAGAGACCATTTATTTTGGCGATGGAGCTTTAGTTGATTTGAAAGTGAAATAGATTTAAAGATAAACTTTGCCATCTAACACAGTTCTTTTACATTTTGAAAAGAACTGTGTTGAGGTGTGCCGTGCTGTGCTGAGGTGTTAAGAATGATACGTGAGTCTGATGAGAGTAGTATATGGGACTAGAAGCTGAGCAAAAGTTTTAAATAAAGATTGCAGGTTTATAGCCAATGGCAGGAAGGTTGTGGAGGTTTAAGATGACTTTTGGCGGTTGTTGCTAAGCATCATTATAGTTAAAGATAAGTTGTATGTAAAACAGTTTTGTGAATTACGCAGACTTTGCAGCAGTCCTGAATTCACTGTGGTTGAAAGGACAAAAGTTTTGGACATCTGTCACACGCGAGCGCCTGCCCTCCGGCCTCCACACAATGAAGCTGTGGAAAGAGGGCGGAGTCAAAGAGGAGAAGGTCAGCATCTTCTCTGCTCTTCCTGTTCTTTTATTCTATGCGCTTTTGAGCTTCTAATGGGGTCTGGACCAAACACGCATGGTCTTATTTCATACCAGTTATACAATTCAGACTCAACATATTCATTTTTTAAATCCTTGAAAGAGAAATTAAAATTTTGGGTGATCCATTATTTCTTAATAATTCAAAATTTAAAATTGTAGAGATTATATGGATCAGGGGACTATTTTCTAAGAATACTGATTAAATTATTGAGTTAGATGAAGTTAAAATCATTTGTTGCTGTTCAGAATACTCTTCTAGAAATATTTGCTCCATTTCAACGCAAGTGTAGATTTGGAATGGTTAATTTACCTCTTATTTGTTTAATTAGGTTAAACTGAGCTACTGTTTATTGACTAAAGGGCTCTAGGTTCATTAAATCCTGTTCCTGGAAAACCTCAGAGGATAGTATTAGGAACATTTAATAAATATGGACCAGTGAAATAATAATAGGTTAATAATAACCTATTGGAACAAATGTCAGGGTCTCACCATGGTATATTTAAGACAATTCTAACAACACTAAAACCTCAAAACATTCACAGAAATAAGACAAAAAGTTTTTGTTGTTGTTGTGATATCTTCATTTAAATGACACAATCGTCTTTAGTGAGGTAGACTATAACAGGTCAAGAATTATAAACATTGCTCCTTAAACTGGCATGTGAAATGTCATGAAATAAATATTTCCATGTACAATGTATTCAAAATGAGGTAGAAATGGTTACAGAGAATGTACAAGATACAACAAAAGTACAAGTGAATTACAAAGTTACTACTGAAATGCCATTTTCCATCAGTTGGTTAAACTCCACTTACTTCAATGAATCAGAGTTACACCAAGAAACAGTGAATACTGTTGTTGCAGTTAATGTGGATCACATTCTTTGTTTGACATTGAAGAGCTAATCTAATTGTTGTAGCTAAGCGCTTAAATGCTTTTAACATCTGGGGGTAAGGAAACATTCTTATTTGTGTAAAACCTTTTTCATTTTTTTATCTCCAGCATATTTTGAAGCTACAATTTTTTTCTTCAGCAAATTCCATTTTACAAATGTGATTATTTCAAATCAAAATACTTTCCCAGACTAAGTCTGAAGCCGCATTACACCCTAAATCTATTTATTTTAGGGGATCCACTTTCTGGGGATGCTTTTTGTTTGGTTTTGTCTAATTTTGCAAATGAGATATTTGTACAGCAAAGTTTATGTAGCGAGGGAAGAGTTGCGTAACAAAGCTACAACTTTACAGTTCTCTACATATCTTCTGACAGTGCACATATTTCTTTAAACTCTCCCTTCATGTTGTCAATTGATATTTCATATTTGAGCTCAAATCAAGCTGATTAACTGGGCACACTGTTTCAAATGGTTTTATACAACTGATATTAAAAAATGAAGATGAATTATTAAGACATTTAATAAACAAACCTACTAAGGAGCATATACTGTAATATGTGTATGTCTCAACAGTTGTTAATCAGGAGTGCTTTATTTTGACATTTTGACAGTTTGTCCTCTAACACTGTTTCCCCACTGCTAACTATCCTAACACTTAACATGTCTTTCATTTCCACCAAAACCTATAAGAGAATTACATCTATACATGAAGAAAATATGTTTCATATATCTAAAAACATTATTGATGTACATTACGGCAGGTATTGTCCTTATTAAAAAAAATATCTGAATTACATTCAAAAGGCCTTTGTACAAAAACCTCAAGTTTTATTTTCCCAGAGCTAAGAAGCAGTGTGTGTGCGTTTGTTGTGTGCGTGTGTGTCATGTGTGTGTGTGTGTTTGTTTGTGTGTGTGTGCGTGTGTTTTCAACTGTTAGTATCAAGGCCTTGTAAGTTCTTTGTTTCCCTGAAGATTTCAGAGTATGTTTGCTCTTAATAAAAGCCATGGCTCCATTTTCATCTTTCTCCATAAAGCTCCCTACAAACACCAAAGGTAATAACATACATTCTTATTTCATCATTCTGAGGTAACAATATTCTTCCTGAGTATTCAATAACACGACTATAAATCATCCTTTTCAGAGGCAAAAGTAAAGAGAAAAAGAAAGAATGTAATTTTAGAATCGCGATCTTCTTAGTTTGGTCTGTGCACCCAAACAAAAGTAACAAAAAGGCTTTCGAACCTTTAAACAATTCACTGAATTTTAGCTGAATTCACACTGCTGAAGTTTTTTTTTTTTTTTTTTGTTCTGTTGATTTGTGTTGTCATTATTTATTGTAATAGTTGCAATTTAAATGTGTGAGCTGCAACCTTATTTGCAGATGTCGTTTTAGGATCAACAAACATCTACAAGTAAACAACATTCTTTGAAGATGATGTGAATATACTCTTATGCCATCCTGGTATGAATGCTAAATACAATCAAAACTATTTTAAGGGGCGGCTTCATGTATTGTAGGTAATCATTTGATAAGCAGCTTCTTAAGTATGAACTGGAAAACAAAAGTTGTTCAGCAATGTAAAGGGTTTAGAACAGGAAGCAGGACAACAAATAGAATAAGATAAAGAACATGAAAAAAGGGCCTTATGGAAACTGAAACATGTCAACAATGAGTGAAGGTGAGGGCAAACCGAGGCACGAGCAGGGAAACATTCATTTCTCGACGCCTTGGAGTCAGCTGTGTAAAGTAGCAGTGATTGTGCTGAAGGATTATGGTGATTTCTGATTTCACCATTTCAGTTATTGCGTTCCTTACTTTTTGGTCGGTAATGATTTTCATGGTGTGGTAGAACGTGCACTGCAGTCAAAAGCCTTTTTCATACATAACGTCCACAAATAATTACACCTAACTTTCACAACAGCAACATCGCGGATGCAGTGCTGCCGCCGCAGTAGCCGGAGCAAATAAATAGGATCCTGAGAGAAACAGACACTCACACGTTTAGACTGTCTTGGCTCTATTTATGTAGTGAGTGTCTTAACCTCACCCTTAAGTCTTACCCTAACCTCAGCAGGCAAAATGCCCCTGTGAATCTTTGGAAAAACATGAATAATGAAAATGTTAAAGATACACAAGAAATACTAGTCCTGGACCCTCTTGTTCAAAAGTGAAATTAAATCATCGGCGATCCAATTTCGACCAAAGTCCGTCTAGATCAAGAACTGGTTGGATTTCAAAGTGTGAGTGAATCCTCTCAAATGCCGACCAGTGCTTTCAGCGCCCCGCGGCGGGGTCTTCGGATCGTATGTGCGATGCAGGTATCTTCACGGACATTCTCTGTTGCTGGGGGAAGGAGTGCTCCCCTGACACACTCTCCCCTGCTAGGCCTGATGGTGGGCTGTAGTCTCCTGCCCCGCCATAAGGGGGTGACATCATGGGCTTCCCAGATTTGTAGGCCTGTGGGTCTGGGGCCGTCACGCTCATATCGTAACCATTGCCGTGCCCGTTGCCGTGACCTTTGCTATGGCTGTTTCCATACTTTCTGTAGCGCGATCCCTCCACCTCCGACCCCTCCTGTCCGTCCTCTGCCATCTCAAAGGCCTTGCGTTTCAGTGGCACACCTCCCTCAGAGCTCCCTCCGAGGCCGTGAGACGGGTAGCTGTAACTGCCCCCCACCATGGTGGGCCGTGGGGCCAGAGGAGTGGGGGCACTAATCCCAGGGGGCAGGTAGGAGGCACTGTGGTGGCTGTATCCGGAGGACAGGCTGGTTTGGGGGTAGCACCCTGCAGGGTAGTTGTAAATAGGAGTACTGGCACTGTAGTTGGGCACTAGAGTGGATGTGGCCTGCAATGAGTGCAGAGGGGCAGGGGGAAGTGCTGGGCTGGGCTGAGGGCAGTACCCTGAAGACAGGTAGGTGCTGTTGTATGCGGGAGGGTATTCCTGAGATGACGGGGCATTGCAGGAGCCAGCACCACTGTAGCCCGGCTCAGACGGCAAGTTGCTGCTCACCACCGTCACACTTCCTGTGGCTGGGATGCCCACAGATGCAGAGCCTACCTTGGTGCCGGTTAATGCCTCTAGTCCAGGGTAACAGTCCATGCCCTGAACCAGAGCCCATGGCTCAGATTCAGTTTTCATGAAAGTTCCAGGCTCCGAGTAGGCCCCTGTGGGAGGGCGTTCATAGGACAGCTCCAGCCCTGAATACTTCTCAGCATAGCGTTTGAGCAGAGAAGAAGCAGTTAAGGCTGATATGTCATCACTGGCCCACGGGTAACCTGCAGGGGCATAGCTCCGGCGACCAGCTGCAGAGTAGGGGTCGTGTTTGTGGGCAGACGGCGGTGAAGTGGTAGAGGTGACATCCAGGTGCTGCTCAGGCCACTGAGATAAGGGGGCGGCGTGCTCCGGGGACCAGTGCATCTTCAACAGACCTGTCAGAAATAAGGCCACAGCTGAATTAGTCCACACAAACGTGAAATTAAGTTTCAAGTGTTTTAATTTACAAAAACATACAGTATAGTATATAGAGTAAGGTTTTTTTTCTGGACCTGATATTTGAGGTACTTCTCCTGTTCTGTCATCCAAAACTCAAAAGGCACATTATGAATCAGGGGGATGAATATCATCTCTCGTAATCATAAAGGCTAGCTGACCCTTTCACCAAAATCATGTCAATGGTTAGCCTGTGCTCTTCTACACGGTCTCATCCAAGCAGGGGACAACTGCTCTAATCTCTAAATGAAGCCGGCAACATAGCCTCCAGCCTGGTCTCCACAACGATAAGCCTCCATCAGCCTGCGAGCTGCCCTCTACATTTTCCTCACGCACATTAGGGCCATTGTTGTGTCTCTGTGACTCTCTTAGTCCACAAAGCCACCCCCACTGAGCGTGTGATCTAATTCAGCCCAAACCTCAGGGGTTTGCTGGACAGGGGGAATAGGAGGTGCGTGTGCGTGGGTGGAGCCGGGGGGGGGGGGGGGGGGGCGAGGGGAAACATTTTACTCTACAGGGAGAATGGACCACTACATCTATGAACACATAGAAAAGTGTCTAATTGAGCAGTAGAAGAAGTCAGATGTCACATGTGCCTTGTGTGATTATATGAACGTTTACACAGACAAGTTATCCACCGGTTCAGTGGTTGTGGGCTTTGATTGGCTTTTGCAGGCTTTTTCTTTTTGAACTGGCATTAGGGTGACATTCCATGCATTGCAGAGTATTATTAAACTGTCCCAATCCCAGGCTTGAGCCTGAGGGGTTTCCCTCTTACAGCACAGAGGAAAAAGTGTCTGCTTTGGTTTCAGTTTGACCAACAGGAAAGGACAAATAGGGCCTCTGTTGGTATGCTTGTTTGAAATATCTCAAAAATCTTGATACATTCTATTTCTGTCTTTTTGCTTTCGATTGATTTAACAGTTTTTTATACATCTCATTTAAGTTTTAAATATTCAAAATTATATTGTGACTTTTGATTAAAGTACATAATAATTGTTATTATCTGTCCCTTTCAAGGAATCATCTCCTCAGTCTGACATGATATTATCACATATACCATGGATGATTGTCTTGCCGTCATAGGAAATGTGTTGTGGTTGTCTGCTGTGTTGCTGCTTTGATTTGAGACTAAGGTTGCAAATAACAATTATTCTAATTGTTGATAATCAGACAGGAATTCTTCAGTAATCTACAGATCATGGTAGAATTAGTAAGTGGGTCTAAGCCCGCTAAACCCCAACCCAATGCCTTCTATGAAGCAACTGTTGCAAAGATTTCCCTTCAGTCAAAGGGCTCAGTCGTCAATATCCAAGCCCCAAAAGGTTCTTCTGAAGAAAGAATAAACGAGAGTCCTTCACAACATCTTCTGAAGAGGGAGTGTTTATCCGCTCCCGCAACCGTAATTATTGCATTTTTCCCTACGTGAGGATACCAATATCCCTTCCTGATCGTGGTTAAATGAGGTATCAAGTTAATACTGATGCCTCTGTATAAATTACACAAATGAATGAGAGACCATTAGAGAGATAAATATAGCTGGAATACTCATCAAAATGCAGCGAGATAATGTGAAAACTGAGGATCTTTCTGAGATCATATGATGGAACAGTGAACTGGAGACGGTCTTGACGGGTTAAGAACCAATTAAATGAGACTAATGAAGGATTAGAGCACACAAGGCTTGTGGGAGTTCATGCGACAATTGTGGACAAGAATTGTGGACAAGAATTAAAGGTGTGATGCTTTTAAATCTGGGTTGTCACCACTTATGTTGGCTGTAAGCTTGTTACTTTGATAAAAGCTTTACCCCAAGGTCGTACAACAAAACTATAGTTTTCCTCGATTCTTCAATGGATTTTTAAATATTTATATACATTATCTAGTAGTTACAAATCAGTATGGCTACAAAAATGACTGTTTGAAACAGGACCTACTGCTTTTGTATATTTCAAACATATGGGCAGCTACAGATAAAACTACATACAGTAACTTTATTTAAAATGTATTTATATGTATTGTACCGTAACTGCTTTCTTTATCTTGTGATCCATATATGCATGTGTGCATCTAGCTAGTTATGTTCACATAAAATCCCCATTCCAGATGCTTTATTATTATAGACAAAATTGGTTCTAAGACCTAGATTGCTTCTTGAAAGTGACACTTACATTTACAGGGAAATAGGATTTTACTGTTAACGCGTGATGTGGCATTAGACATCCGTGTGTCTATACAGATATTGGGGAGCGGGTTTTGGCATTGGGAGGGATGAGTGAAGGAGCCCCAACTCTGCTCTAGCACCGCATGTTGGCTTCTATTCTTGGCCATGCTTGGCCTACCAAGAGACAAAGATGATTTCTAAGCCCACTTTGTGCTCTGACAGCTTTCCTTAATTATTGTGATTATCATACTGGTGATCAACATCATTCCTGCAGCAGTTTGGTTGCTGGATAAGATGAATTGAGAAGGATTTAACTGATCACTGCTGTACAGTTTACAATCAGTTAAATGGGGCAACATCTAATGTTAAGTGATCTTGTGACATGAAGTTGAGAACATCGCAGTCAAATGCCACTGTAATAAAGATAAACATACAATGTACGGTTAAATTATTAGCACGGGGGGCAGTTACAAACCTCACTCCTGCAACAACCTATTGAAACATATTGTGATAAAGTTACACTGCATGAGTAATACCATGTGGTGGGATCATTCTCTCATTTAAATGAATGGGAATGCCTAATCCTTTGTACCTCGGCAAAAAAAGGGTACACACCATACGTATTGCCCCCGGTGGGTTGATACTTTGAATTGATGAATAATTCGGTCGGAAGCCGTTCAAAAAGAGGGGATCTGGAACAACAAGGCTAGAAGGAAACACTAAGATCCCAAGCACCAATGCTGCAGACATTTCATGTAGTTTCGTATAGATGTTGTTAGAGGAGGTAAGTTCACATTTCTCCGAAACACCACAGTAAGTGATAGCTGCTATGAATATAACACTTAAAAGTGCTTGTCTGTGTGTGTGTAACTAATTGACACAAGCAAGTAAGTCGAATTTGAGCTACATACGGAAGGAAGTGATGTAAAATCACAGCATTAAGCTCCTCAATCCTAATCAAGACCTATACATCATTGCTACATGGCTTCATGTTTCACCACAAAGCAAAATGTGTACAAGGGGGCAATAGCGTGTAAAAAGAAGCCCGATCCACGCAATAAAGAGATGGACTGTTACTCTCTGATGAGCTGTCAACAGCCTCCAGCAACACATTTATAGGATTTTTATAGCATGATTAACACGTGCATCAAATTGTTTTGTCCTTCAAGGAAACACAATAATGCAAGTCATGGCTGTTTTCTGTGTGTCAGGGGAGGCTAGCTTGACTCGTGGTCCACTGCATGGTCAGTATGAGTAATTAGGGGTTAATTAGATGAAAGTACGTGTGGGGGAAGGGGCTAACAGGAATGGGGATTTGGGGGTTGTGAGGCATCAGAGGAGGCTTGCCGGGGAGTGAAAACTCAAAAACACGCTTCTCAAGCGGAATCCTTCCCAGTCAGAGCTTTTTACCCCCCTCACGGTAAACAAACACTAACATTCCCTCAGATATACGCACACCTAGAGGCACACACAGACTCAAGCGAACTCCTATGTTGTGCTTTTTGTGCAATGTGTGGCTCCAGCTGGCCAACAGGCAGAGGAGCTGCTGGTTATCTATCGGTTGAGTCAGGCAGCTGGAATGCCAGGAATCTAACCTGAGATCTACGTACAGAGCACATATCCTCTCCATACGCTCAACATGCACTGGCCACTCTGCAGCTAAAGGTGGGGAGGGAGAGAACAGGCATACTCACAGCGCTGATAAATGACCCTATCAGCTGTTTGCACATTATTGGGCAATTTGGTTTAGTTAGAGCTTATTCACACCACTGCTTCTAAGATCAATGCCGAACACATCAGAAGAGAAATGGGATGAAGATTGAAGATGAAGATTATTGTGGAAATGGACAAAGGACTTCACACACTCTTCCCTGCTTACAGAGTAAATGTGGGTTGTTATGTAAGAAGTGGCCATAGTGTAAGTGCTATAGCCAGTGGGAAATTGGTTTTACTGAGGATACCCTCTGTCCTCTTTCCCCTTCCCCCTTTTCCCCAGGCCTGCACAGTCCACCAGGCCGTCAGCCAATCAACTTCTGTTCCATATCTGATTCAGATTTTGCACATCTTTCACCTAAAATAAACTACAAATCACACCACCATTTAAGTCAGAATGCAGCTTTTGTCCTTCAGACACATGACACATATTTACCTCGCACCGAGAAACTATTCTACGTTTTTATGCAATTTGATGCTCCTTTTCCTCTCACTAAATCATTTTACTTTTCCTTTTACTCTGATTAAAAGTAAAATAGCCTTTCCTTCTTGAGCCTCACTCTTTCTCTGCTTGGCTGTAGAGAGAAAGGGGACCATGTGTCCGAGCCTGTGTGGTCAGTTTTACCCTCCCCCGCTCCTTTAGCTCACACACATGTGGCAGAGGGTGGCCTGGCCCCTCTTTGCTTATTGTGTCCACTCATATATCAGGCCGCAGCTGACCAGTCCCTCGTCACGTCCCCTCCATCTGCCCTTCACTTTGCTCTTTCTCTGTCATTTTACAACCAGCAGCAGGGCAAGTCTTTACTATAACACCTAATGAGGATCTAAGGTGTGCTACAATTTGCTTAACAAGCTGTCATGATTACTATGAAGGACTAATGTGTGTGCGTGTGTGTGTGTGTGTGTGTGTGTGTGTGTGTGTGTGTGTGTGTGTGTGTGAATGGAGGGTGATGTTTATTTGTCCCTCTATACAGGACTAATGAGTAGCTGCTGACACCAAGTTACTAACGATTTGTCTTTCATTCACTGGGTCGTTTCATCCGGGTAACTGAAAGCTAAAAAGGGCTAAAACTGCTCATCATCATTACGGACAAAGACTGTAATGAGATGTAGCTGACTGGGATGTTTACCAGTTTGAGAGTGTGTGTGTGTGTGTGTGTGTGTGTGTGCATGTGTGTATGTGTGCGTGCTCTTCATTCATTCAAGCCGTTGTGGTTGTAAAAAATATACGCTTCATAGGGTTGTGTCTATTTAAATCTTTGCTGGAAAATTTAACGAGAAGCTGTGAGTCTTTTTGAGAGAGGAATTTGACGGATGTACGTTACTAAAACCTCCGTCCGCTCAGAAAACTCTTTCCTTCTTTTCTGTTTTCCAGTGTCTCTGTATATGTGTTGGTAGCTCTTTGGAATAGTCAATTCCTGTTGCATTATTCCAATCAGGTTAGCGTTGTAATCCTGTTAAAGCTTGGCCTAATCAATACCCTGGTCAATCAATATAAGGATATAAATCAGCCCGGATAGCAACCTCCTATGATAAGCACATATACAAGTGAGGCCTCTCCTGCAATGTGTCACATTTAATCTGTTTTTACACACTAATGTTGCACACATTTTTCAATTTAGATAAAGACACAGTTAGGTTGTCCCCCCGAACATCAAGGGCTATTATTGAAAATAATAATAAAATATGTTATGTTGTTCATGTTGCTCTTTGACAGACAGTGGTGCTTTGGCAAATTGTTACTCCAGTATATTTACATGCAGGGTTCTGAAAAAACATTGACTGAACTGTTTTCTGTGAAATTCCTCAATGCAAAGCCTCCAGACTCAGCTGTTAAAGTCATTGGCATATTGGCCTTCTCAAAATGACTTCTCAGAGACCCCAAAACCCCTCACCTCCCTCTGCTGAGACACAGGAGATCAGTCCTGAACAAAAGAGGAGCCAGAAGGAGAAGAAGCTGTTCGGGAAAAACAGACTCAAACCCATCGTGCTGGAACTGTTCAACAACACGCCAAATAAATCCACCCGTGGACACGGCTCTACAACAAAGTTCCAACATTAAAGATAACAAGGAAAAAGAAGTGCAGACTCACTGTATGGGGTGACAGGACTGAGCATTCTGCAGCCCCGGCCCCAGGTGAGAGGAGAGGTCCACTTGGTGCTAGTGAGGGCCAAGCTGCATGCTGTGGGTCCTCCTCGGACTTCCCCTGCTGCTAGTGGTTGTGCGGCTGTTGGATCGGCTAGTGACTGGCCGCTTGGACCCCTCCATGGTTCATTTCACAGTTTTACACCGCTCCGAGACGCTGCCAACGGAAGAACACACACATGCAAGTGTCAGAGCCACAAGGCACGGTGACTGAGAACTGATGTTTGTTTTAGTAGCAGCCACTAAAAGCTTAAACGTGGGAACATTTTGAGAGAATTATACATTTTTGAAGTTCAGATAATCCAAAAAGTGTGTTACATATTGACTTCCCTATTAAAAAGACTATATTATAAAAATAACATTTTTGGAAATACTTAAGTAGATAAATAAATATAGAGCTTTTCATGTGCTCACGTATGCTTTCCTCAGTATTTCTGTCTGTTTATGTTTACACACGTGCAGAGCTACTGATCAACACAGAGTTTGAAGCTAAATGCCCTGACAGAGAAAGGGGGCTTTTACTCACTGACCACAAAACCACACGGCAAGCGGAGACAAGTTCCTACTTCTTTGAAGCTTTACATGTTTCAACACAAACAATACAAACCACAACAGGAAGAGGGATCTTGTAGTCTCATCATGTCTAACATAGAATACATTTACACAAAATGAATAATGACTGTGCATAGACATGCAACCTGGTTCTACATATATCACACACGACTGCAAGTACAGATGAGGAAACAGCTCCAAAAAGAGGGCATTTCACACATAAATAGAGAATATAGAATATTTCAGATGACAGGAATGTCCAAGAAGCTGGAGAGAAAATGTCATTACTGCTCAAAGGAGATACATGCAAAATCTTTTTCAGCAAGTGAGCAAATTTGTACAGACCTGATCATGCCCTGATCTGCTTGTTGAGTGGTTCAATTTGGAAAGTAATCCATGTACATCAGGGGAGCTGACATAAATGTGTGCGTGAGTCTTGTTTGTGTTTGTGTGTGTGTGTGTGTGTGCATGTGAGCGGCTTGTACTCTCTTCTGGGACTCTATCCTTCTCTCCTGCACTCCCTCGCTCGCCCTCCAGCTCCCTTTTCCCTCCCCCCTCTCGCCCAGTGACAACAGAGCAGCACATACATCCCCTCCCCCAAGCTCGCCACCCTTCCCCCTCCTCCTTCTCCTTGTCTTTTGTTAAAACTATTTCAGCAGGAAGGGAGAAAGAGGGAAAAAGTGACCAATCATGCAGTGTCACAGCACCGCCTGTTTTCCCCTGCTGTGTGTGCGTGCGTTTGTGCATGGAAGAATTTCTGCATGTATGCATTTTTCGTATGATCTTGTGAAAAGTGCAGATGCTTATTGTGGCCCTTTAGTGCGATGAATGAGCATATGTGCCACAAGCTACTGAAAAATAGTGAATTTTCCCCTTCAGTGAACACATGAGAAGTTCAGTTATTTTCAATGACTTCTATTGATCTGATAGATTGATCTTAGTGGTGCTGGGAGGGTGGAGTTGAAACAACCATGTCAATATTACCTAATTCTTGTGGTACCCATCCCCCTTTATACACACACACTCACACTATGCATGGGCAGCAGTAAATGACCTCCACATTGACCTCAACCCTTTCACTAAGAAGGGTAAATTACTTTACCGTCTTCTTCATTTATGACTATCTGATATTGATATAAATGATAATGCTGTTTTGATATCGTTTTCTTTCCAGGGGCTCATTTAAATCTTTCACTTCAGCCGTTATTTTGCTGCTTAGTCCCTCATACATATAGAAACACAGCTGTGGTTCTGCATTTAGAGTTCTGGAGTAAGCAGTAGGCAGGACGAGCTGGGCCACTCCTCATGTTACTATGCTGTAAACAGCCACGGCCCCGTAGGACACACTGCCTCTGCTGTTGGCCCTAAACATACACATACACACACTCACACACGTACGCACTCATGCACAGACACACGTGCACACACACACGCACACACCCACCGGCACATGTCTGACATGTGTGAGCTGTGTTTTAGAAGGGGGTCTTTTGCAGCTCAAGCTGTAATTTTCCTTTTGTTTTATTGAAACATAATTGCATGACCATGGTTTCAATAATAGCTTTCATACAAAACATTTAAACCAAATTTTTTTTAACCAACCTAGTTGTTTTTGGGCTTTCTGATTACTGGAACTAGGGTCATCAAGTCATAAAGTCTAGTCGACTAACGTCTGAGAGTACCATGTATTTTTGGCCCATGAAGAAGTGGAGGGTTAAGATTTGTTACAGAACCTTTCATCAGGTGAGCAGTAATGAATAATGCAGTGCTCAGCTCTTTCTCCCTTACTTGCTCTGCTGACGAACACTGAAAAAATCCACGCTGTTTTTGTGTCGGCCAGGAAACAATACATCTAAACAATGCTAAATGTGCTGTGGGGGCTTTTCTTTTCATCATAGATAAAATAGGCTGTTTGATACAAACTCACTGCCGAGGTGAAGCCCCCAGATGTGGTCTCCCCTTCCTCCCCCCTTCTATCCGTGTGGCCCAAAGCGGGTCAGTGAGACTACCTCCACTAGTACCTTTATGTTTAAAATCTGTATTTTGCAACAAAAAAAGGATTCCCCCCCCCCCCCCCCACCAAGGTGTGACAGTATGATTCCCAATGAATATCATGTCTATTCACATACACCGTGTATGTGGGGCCGGTGAAAACAGAAGGTGTAAAAGGTTGTGATTGATACGTCACACCTCTAATACTGTATACTAAACACTCATATTTTGTGGACATATTTTTGGAGTTTTTTTAACTCATTTACAAGGCTGCAAGTCTAGCTCTATTTCTCTCATAGACATCAAATACTTTTGAATAAACTGGATATCAGGACACATCGTGACTGCTAAGACCTAATGACTTGGTAAACGCAGGTGTCTACTTTATCGTATATATTCGGTTACGTCTGTCCACACTAAGAGGTGACCCCGGAGTTTCCTTACTTGACTTTTAGTAACGCTTCTAAATCCCCTTGTTTTGTGGCCAAAAGATTGTACTTGTTTTATAATGGCAACGCAGCCGTGGGGATGAAGCCACACTGCCACAGAGTGCGTGCTGCCGATGAACAGAAGTGCACAGCTATCAGCAGGTTGGAGAGCACATGTACTGGCAGAGGCACAAGAGAGTCACTCCCCTTACATCTAAACTACCGGAACAGGTACAGCACAAAGGGAAACAGATTTTCACACAAACACACACACACGCACACACATGTCGGCCTGCTGGAAACAGGACATGGTAACTCTACACGTGGGTCCCTTTGGCCCCCGTAGGTGGGGTAGGTCACATGATAGCACCCCAGAGAAGCTCAGCTGTTTGGCACTCTAATTCAGTCTCAAGCAGCTGAGCACTGACCTACTGCTCCACTGAACTGTCCCAGTAATGATAATTATGTGAGTGTGTGTGTGTGTGTGTGTACTTGGGAAGAGGTTCGTCGGGAGGAAACAAAGACCCATAGCTTCTAAAACCAAACGATTCTGTAGCTTCAGATAACAATGTTCCTTCCTATATATTAAATCATGCTTATATGTACATCAAATAAGGGAGAGCAGCATAGAGAGAGTAGTGGTTAAGGAGGGAAAAACAGGAACAGGACATCTTTGGAAAAAGAACAGGAAATGGGTGTATTGTTTCCCACAGGCAATGACACAAGTGCTTTTTCACTTTATGAATGATTTTATGTTATTCCTCTCTGCTTTAGAGTTATATTGTTGCTCAAAAGCTATTAAAAACACACCAGTGAGTCAGACCGACATGGATACATGTCTATCTGCTACACATACTTGCTAGAGCACCACATTTGTATTAATCCAAGGTTGAAAATAGTCCCCAACAAATCTTCAATCTACTTCTGTTTAGTTACATTTGCTACAAAGTACAGTGCTCAGCATGTTTTACTACAAACTGTAGTATACGTATATGTATAGTATACATGTGTGAGCTGACTTTAAATATGTATGTCATCATGGTAGGAAGGTCAAAGTTGAGAGCAAGGATAATGAGATGTTATTTTTATTATTTTCATGGGTTTTGTTGGAAAAACAAATATATATACACAAGCACTTTTGATAGAAATGTAGAGGACGATGCAGGAATAAAGACATCCCAACATTATTCGCAATGTAGATGATTTTGTTGGGTTCTTGTCGAGGAAACATGATATTGACTTTAATTTGCATCCTTAAGAAAATCAATGAGGCCTTTAAATAGCACATTGATATGCACACACACACGCACGCACGCACGCGCGCGCACACACACACACACATACACCAGCAAACGTGTACACACATACTTATTCATTATGTGTTCTACATTTTCCTCATGTGCAGAAGATGAAATACTCAGCCTCATTTGGCAAATTGTAGATGATGTTAAATAACCGGTAACTATGCTAAAAGCTTTAACTGTTGTGTAATTTTTAAAAAACTGGCAATAAAACGTAATCGAATAATGCTATGCAAGAAAATAGTGACGGTTGTGTGTACGGTTTTATATTTAATTGACAAAACAGTTGAAACGCCTACTAAAGAAGCTTACTGCATGCGCCCACACACACACGCACACACATGTGCTTTCCCTCTTGCACACACACAGGATTGCACACCACACACAGATGCAGCACGGTGCTCCATGTTAGAGTGGCTTATTGTTCTCTGGTATAGAGAACACAATATCCAAGTCTAGTAATAGAGGTTAGATTAATTGCTGACAAATCTGTATTCAGCAGTTGCCTTTCTCTCCGCTTGACAGATTTATGACAGAGATTGATGGAGGGGAGGGACGAGCTGAGAGCCCCCCCTGTTCAGTGAGAAAAGAGGACAACAGCTCAGTCAAATAGAAGCGTAGGAAAGGAAAAGAAGACAAACTGGTTGTTTTGGTTGGAGCTTACACATGACCAACAATTTTGTATTTCAGTTTGTAGGAGGCCTACACTGTCATGTATATGTATGTACTATATATTTGATTGTTGTGACCTAATTATTGTTTATATTTGTATTCCTTTCATTTTAAATGTTGGAGATTAAAACACAAAACTTGATTTGATTCAAATGCCTCTTTAAGATGAATAGACCTTTTTACTATTCATAGAGAAATGACAGGTCTTAGTGATAATAGTTACAATGGCTCGGTCATATTCAAGTGTGCCAATTTTGCGCAGCCACCATTTTAAAAGAAATGTGTAATGTGAGGCATAGAAGTGTTTTTAAACATTGATACCTAACAACAAATTTAAAAATGAATTGCTTGCACATTTTTGGACAGAAATAACTTAACTTTAAAGATTTCTAAAATGTATTCCTTGACTAAATAGGTAATCCAATAATAGATACTCTAAATTATTTTAAACAGATTTAAAAACATGTTATTAAGTTATTTAGTCTACTCATTTCCCTACTCTCTATTAATATGTGATTTGAACTTCCGTTCCTCTATTTATATCCCAAGCAGGACTGACTCCATACATGGCCACTTCCTATTCGTTTTACAACCATTTGACATCCAAGTTATTTTTACTATTTTGGTCTGTCTGATCTCCTTAATGATGTATGTATACCTTCAGAAATGCAATGAACAATCATTTTCTTTTGTTTTTTCCCTGTCAAGAATATAAACGCTTCAGTATTTTCCATGCAGGAATACAAAAGATACAAAACAACAACAACGGATACAAAAGAAAATAAGAAATAAAGAAATAAAATAAGTAAATCAAATCTCAGGTATTATTGTGAATTTGAATTTTTGCTTTGGAATTTTGCTCTTTTAGGCCTTTTAGGATCAGGGGAACAAATAAACATTGTAGCCGACACAGATAAAAAAAGATTTCATTACAGTTGCCAAATAAGATGTAACTAACAATTTTTAACCTTTATTTTTTATTTTTAACAATAATATCCAAGTGCAAATGATGATCAACATGTCATTTATTCCACTCACAACAGTATTATTTTGGTTGCTTTCCAAACAGATCTACATGATACTTGGTAGGCTGAGTGTCACGTTATTCTGTTGTGTGTGACCTCTGAGATCAGCAACAGAGCATCTGATCTGTCAGCAGACTTGACCCAATGCATTATGGGATAATTATGGGATGCCCCCTGTAGGCTTCACCTAAGAGCAGCAACAACAGAGAATATCTTCATTGTTGAACTAATCATTTTTAAAAACCGTAACAACCCCCCCACAGTTGTCCAACGCTGTATTACAAAGCTGCAGAAAGAGCACCATGGAAGCGGGGGCCTCGTCTGCGAGCAGCCAGCTTCTCTGGCAGGTTTCTAGATGGCAGCGTTACAAATATATTGAAGTTATGTCTTATTCACTCACCAACCGTCTGTACTATAGAAATAAAATAGTAATGGAATGATCATGCTCATTAAAGCTCACAACAAAGAAGAAGCCATTTTTGTGTGTCCCGTTTGTGAGCGCTGTGGAAGGAAAACCTCTCTATAAACTATGACTTACAACGAGTTGCGGAGCCACTGAGGTAAAGTTTTGCACGACTACAAGCTCACAGGGACGATCCCATCCAAAGAGTACAAAAGATTATTGTGAGAGGGAACACAACATTAGGTGGTAGATTTTGTGTGTGCCACTGCCAAATCCTCCTAGTCCGTCTTTTGAAGGAAATTCAGCTTATTATAATTATGAATGAATTAACAAAATTAATATAAATTGGCAAGTGGCAATGGAGAGAAAGAAATATAGGAATATATAGTGATAGTAACATACTCATTTGTGCATGCGTGATATAGCATTCTCCTTTGATGTAATTAAAGCGTTAAAGTTTAGATTTATTCATGCTCACAAAATAGCAATTTATGGCCTCAATTCAATTGAAAAGTTTCTACGTTTTATTCCAGCATTCATTCTTCCACCTGATGTAATGGCCCAGACAGCTCATCTGATTGGTCCAGGCCACAGCCCGCCAGCTGTTTGTAATCAGGAGAGTTTTGGAGACAGGATCATATGACACCCTTAAGGCACACATGCACACATAGATATATACATACAGGGTGCAGTGCATCTTTAACCTCGTGCCCTTCCCACAGGCTACTCCTTTGCACACAGAATCACCTCCAGATGTGCACACTGCGTTCTCCCCTTGGGGAGAAAAGGGGGGAGGGTTGGGGCACAAGGAGGGAGGGGAGAGTCCTACGCAAGTGGAAACAGCTCAAAGAGATTGGAAGAAAAGTAAAGGAGAAAGGAAGTTGAGATTTCTCAGGTGTTTACTCTCCAGGATCCGGGACCTGGTCTTTTCTTTCTTAAAACGATGATATAGTCTTCAATTTTTTTGAACTATTAAAAGGCATAGTCCTCATCGGTATAATGTCCTAGAAATACTTGTGACTCTACTTCCACCTAGTGGACTAACTCCTTCAATGTACATTAAAGCTTGAACTGTCTGATTCAACTCTTTATCCCCAAAATAAATGGTGCAATAAGTAATACGAAAGTTAATTTTATTTGAACTGTAATTATTTATTTTCCATTGTCAAAATCAAATTACATATACATACAAAACATGTAGAATTATTTTGCTGAAGACTGATCTTTCAGTGGTTAAAGAGACAACGCATTGCTCTTGTTATGGCTCCAAGATGATTAAGGTTACTGCAGTAGAAGTGCTCTTCTCCCTGAAAGCCTCCCGCTTTCAAATATCTCTCTCTCTCTTTTATCCATTTATTTTTATTTCAACAAATCTTTGTATAATATTCCTTGGAAGTACATAGCTTCACACAGTGCACAGCTTTCAATGGTATCTACAATGACAACATGAACATACAACAATGAAGTTCCAGCAGGAGAGAAACTCTTTCTGTGTGACAAAGACATTATACAAAATCAGAGTAATGAGGCGTTTTCTTAACAAACTGTGCTTCAATTTAAAAGGTTTGTTTTGGTCAGATGTAAGATGATCAAAGGTAAATGGTAAGAAGATGGCACAAAAAGGTGTTCATGTGTTCAATGAAGTTACACTCTCCCGGTCATATTTGCACACAGTATACCTACAGCATTTACCTGTATGTTTACGATACATTCAAAATTACATTAACGATTTAAAGACACGTGATGTTTATTGAAAATATTTGAATGATTGCTGAATAGTTAAGTTCTTTTGTGAAAGCCTTTCTACTGTCATTGGATGTTATAAAGTGTTTCCACAGTTTGGTTGAGTCTAAATTTACACATTATTAATTTGAACCTATTCATATGAACTAGATTATATTTATCTACACAAAGAATAATATTTATTCATGCCATTTGCTAATTTAGTTATGAGTCCTCGGGGACAAAAGGAACATTCACATTCAAAAGTCAAAGCGGAGATACATGACAGCAAACACAATGTAAAGTAAGTAAAGTGTTCATATCCGTCTTAGAGTAGTTATTACTGCACGTATTGTTACACAGTCAGATTACTGCATTTGTGCACTTTTAAGTCACTTAAAAATAAATTATGTGTACCCTGGATGATGTAGCTGTTAAAATGGACAATAAAGTGGATTAGTCCAATTAACTGGATAGTATGTCAAGGAGTTTACAGATTTAAAACGTGACTCTAATAAATCAATGATGGCTTGAATACTAATAATAATGTCTCTAAAGATCCTTCTACAAATGAATGGTGAGTCTAGCCGGGACTTTTGTTAAATGTCATCTTGTCTCCCTCATTTCCTGTCAATGTGGAAGCAAAAGTAAAGGTAGACATTATGTAATTAATATTAATAATTAGTCCTGTTCATTTTCATCTAAATTGGAAAGCAATCAATGATTGATCAATGAGCAGATTCAAGGTTCTCTAGGTTGTCCATAGAGGACAAGAGTGTGACATCTGTGGTGTATTACAGCATAAACAGAAAGTAAAGAGCACACATAATAATAATAATAATGATAATATAATGTAATAATATAATATAATATTAATGTAATTTTATATCTAAAAATAATTCAATATAATGCTTTTTTTAAATTATTTAAATGCTTAATAGTATTATTCAAAATAAAATATAGAATAGAATTCTTTATTTACAGAAAGTGCTAAAGACTAAATTATAGTGAAGGTCATTTCACAAAATAATCTGTTTCCTTTGGCTGATAAAAATGAGGTGGAGCACAATACGGTTGAACCTGGTTCATCCAAACTGACTTGGGCATCCACATAATGTAGGAACAAAACATATCCTTTTAATTCAAGATGCCTTTAGTGTTCTGTGATTTCCTGAACCACCACTTGGGGAGGATAAAAAATGTTGCATTGGCACAAAAAAAAAAAATAGTGATAGTAAGGTCAATTTGGGTTGGACGTGGGGTAAATTATTGCTTAAAAGAAAGTCCTGCAGCAACCCTTTCCTGATACACAAGAGACTCTCTCACACCCATACACCTACACGCAAAGACACACACACACACACACACACACACACACACACACACACACACACACACACACACACACACACACACACACACACACACACACACACACACACCATTTATCTGCTCTGGTTTCCCCTGAACTGGTGTCATCAAAAGTGCCCTGCAGGAGCATTCATGAACTTGTCTGAGGTAAAGAAATAAGACAATAAGACAGTAGACAGTACTAACACGCGACAGGTATTCTGCAGAACAACCTCTGTCGTACACAATCATCAGTTCAAAGACAAACGTCCATAAAGGGAAAAAGATTACAGCTTAAAAAAATACGTTATTGATGCCACTGCTTCAACTGAAGTGGGTCTTCTAACATTTACTTTTTTCAGTTTACATCATCACACAAAACTGACACAAAGTTTTATGTTCCAAAATAGTAAGTATTACTGAACCTGCAAAGTATTTTTAAATCTACCAAATAATTCACCATATCATCACCATTAGAAAAAGGGACATACTCATGGCACATTAAATACAAATATAATTGATCCTGGGTAATAAATGTACTTAGATTACTAAAAGGAGCTTGCTTTGATTTAAAGAAGCACTTACTGGACACCATGGCGTGTGCAGCGGCATCTGAAACCTGGGGGGGTTTCTAATCAAAAAGTGAAAAGGGGGAGTTGAGAGATCTTTGTTGTTATGTGTGCGGCTGTTCTTCTATCTTTTTGAGGAACAAATATTGGGGAGAATTTTTGTTATAAGCATCACTGATCACATGATTGGTTCTAGTTTAATGGGGTCGTTTGTAGTGATCATGCAACTCTTCACAGCTGACTTTGCTGTTTGGATTTCCGGTCACATGACTTTACTATTTTCTTTCACTGTCATAGGAACATTTTCAATTGCAAGTAGGTAGCTGTTTGGGGTAAATCCAGTGTAACACTTGAAACATCCATCCTACAAGAAAGATAAGTATGATCTATCATACTGATGTTGGGAAAATTGATATTTATAGACAAACAACAGCAGTGTCCAATAAGCTAAAAACAAACCACCAAGACTTCTTTGTTAGGTTTCTGGGAAAAGACAGAACAGTGACTCTGAATGACTTTGAGATGTCATCCCTGACTGGTTTAGTAGGAAGTTTCAATAGCAAGACGATGGTTAAGACCAGGGGTTTATTAACCGTTTTATAGTCAAAATAAGATCACTGTTGGCCAGGTTGATGCTTGTTTCTAGTCAAGTGATCAGATTTGGAATCAGTTCTTATTTGAGAGAAACACGCTTTTAAGAATATTTATAGTCCTCGCAAAGATAAAAGTGTCCATCGCTGTCCGTCTCCTTGTCTGTGTGTTAATGGAAATTATTATGTGTTGCAGTTAGCTGGTTAACATCATCAAGACCTTTTCCCTTTAAGCACTGTAGTGGCTGATGATCAAAGCCGCCTTTGCGCAGTATTTGGGTCCAGGACATGTGTACATCTTTTACTCGTCTATGAACGCAATCCCTTCAATCCTGCAGAGAAAAACACACAAAACCAGAGTTAACACAGCACAGAGCACAGATTAGCTGGCCTCATTTTGCAAATCCTTCTAGCAACAGCAAAGCACAAAAGAAGTAAGGGACTTAAATGTGAAGGAAGAATATTTCGAGATAACTGGGTGAGGGAAGAGAGGGTAGAGCCTTGCCTTCTTAGCAGATACAGGACAAATGTCCTTTTGGTTAGAGTTGAGGGATTTCCACACAGTGGTTTTAGACATTTCATCAGATATATTAATATCAGAGGGGTCACACCTGAGGAGCAGGGAGAAGAAAGGAGGGGGAGGGCAGACAAAAGAGTGTTGGGATTGTTGGGTCTTAGGGAGGGTTCACAGTTAGTATTTACATGGTTGCACGGAGATCACATACAACAAACAAGACAAGTGTTCATATAGATAGACAGCACGGGGAAGGATTTCTCTCACAGTCTTACCACTGCGATTATCTGATGTCCATTGTGTCCACTTACAGTAACTGTGGGTATGTTTGTGTAAGCTTACCTTGGGTCATGTGCTTTTGGGGTCTGAATAGGCTTGCTGCTCTCCGCGGGAATCGGAACAGCAGCAATATCCTCCCTCTTTGTACTGAGCATAATCTGTGATTCCTGCAGGACACATCAATGCCACAGTGCAGTCAATAAATGCTTAAGTTTATTTATCTCCATATGTGTATTTCCAGATTTCATTCGGACTACCTCTACTATTGATTTGGAAACATCATCAAGGGTTTTTTTCTTCCACTCAGGCATCAAGTCATCCAGGTAACTTAGCTCTCGGTCGGAGAAACAACAGTCCAGCAGTTTGCGAACAAAAACCAAAGCCAGCACCTTTGGGCACAGGAAAAACAGTTTTTATTTTTTAAATGGAAGACATTTGGAGCGAGCGAGGGGACATTGATGGTAGCCAGCTCACCATCATTGGAAAGACAATAGCAGCAGGTGAGGTCTTAATGAACCAGAGCAGCAGCAGACAGGAGAGCTGTGTCAGAGTGAACAGGTGCACCTTCCTCAAGGGGACGTGACGCAGATAGATGAAGTCTGGCTGGTGCTTCGCTGGCATGCCGAACAACTTCAGCCGGTCAAAGAACTGAGAAGTAACCGCAGTTGGTGAAGTTAGAGACAGAGATGAAAAAAGAGAGAGATAAATGAATGAGAGCCGATATTGGGGAAAAGTGGTGAACATGGCAAGATGTAGTAAATGTAGTTTGTTATTAGTATTAGTATTATGATTAGTCTGACAATTAACTGTTCAGACTAATTCATTCATTTGATCCAGAAATGGCATCACAGGGACAGTAAATGACTCCCAGCTGAAGCAATCAGTTTGAATATAGTAGAAGTTTAACACATATCTGGATATATTGTCAAGTCCCAAACTCTCAAAACACTCTCATTGACACTAGGACTAGGGGGTGCAAACAACTTTGTTTTAATTTTTCCTCATAGGATATTGTTCCTGTGTCACAATTTGCGTTACCTGTATGCCTTTTAATGAAGACACTCCCATGTAAAGGAAAACCCCATACAGCACTGGCATAGGAATGAACTGGAAAAAAAACAAAAAACATCAATTAGCTTCACATTAACGAACATTATCAAATATCTACCGGCCAAGGGGGGACAGCACTATCGCATAGCTTGTCTGACTGACCTGCAGAGCTCCAGTCATGAATACGGAGCAGCCCATGAGCAGGAAGATGATCAGGCCAGTGAGCCTTTGTTCCCTGATGCCCAGGAAGCGAGGCATCTCTCCTGGAGCCGAGCTTTCCGACTCCAGCTTCAGGCTGTTGACGTGAGAGATGGACAGCACTGTGGCTGCCACGAACCAGGGCAAGCCCATGATAGAGCAAACCGCCAGCATCACTCCGACTATGAGTAGGTCCAGGTGGTACCCGCATCCCTTCTGCAAATCAGGAAGAAGGCGGGTCATGTACACATTTTGCTCTCCAGCTTCAGTTGGAAGCTGCAGTGGAAGGCAGGTGTATCTTCTCTTACCAACAGTTTGTGCTCTTTGCGGTTGATGATGACGGCCGTTATCTGTTGGTCCATAAAGATGAGGATGGTGCACAGAAGAGCAGGAATAGTTGCCGCCAGGACTGTCCACCAAGGGTTGCGTCCTATTGGATTGATCAACCAACCTCGGTCGTCTCTGGTAGGCTGGAAGATCACAAAATGGAGGAAGCCATGATTCAAACCAAACCACGTGGCGCCAATACCAAGGTCCCACGTTTATCCTCAGTTCCTCCATACCTGGAATTTGTTGGGCACTTTCAACTTCTGGGAGGGCACTCCAATTAGATAATCCAGCAGAACCATGATGGCAATGGTGAGGAACACTGCGAAGTCACTGATCATGGATCGCACCTGACACAAGAGAGATATCAGCACCAAGAGATCGGTGGTTAGTAATGTGGCATGTCAGGTTTGTGAATGACAGGTGAAACCTTTGCTTAGAGAGGATGTCCATTACCTTGGTGGGGAAATAACGACTTGTTTTGAATTGTTTGAGGAACGCACACATGAGGAAAGTGGAGAAGAACAAAATGGTCGACCAGAAGAGAACATCTGGGGTGAAGGGCCCATGGGGGCCACATGATGTCCCGACAAAGTGGCCTTGCAGACCCACACATTCCTGTAAAGATTGAGTGTATAAAGCTTAAAGACTACAATACATAATAATCAAGCCAAGGCTTTGGTGTGCTCAGTTGAACAAACAACAGTGCAAGGTTATTGAACGTGAGTGGGTTTGTTAAATTTTAGAAGTGTGCCTGTAAATCAAACTGGGATAAGGGTTTAACGTTTGTTTGTGTGTGTGTGTGTGTGTGTGTGTGTGTTTGTGTGTGTGTGTGATTCAACGTATTTGCATTACCTTGACAGTAAGGTTGGTCCAGGGTACTTCAGATGCTGTGATGTTTTTCGAACTCCACAGTTGTAAGGTCTTATTACTGGGGTTATCAGGCTCTGTACATCTACAGCTACAGAGAATAGACAGCATCACTACAATTAGGCCAGACATGAAGGCATTCTAGGATGTGATCTGAAGGCTTGTGGAGGAGAGCAGAAACGTGGAGAGAACATAGGTGAAGCCAAAAAGTGAAAGGACACTTGTAGAGATAACAATATGAAGAAAAATTAACCATCAATGGAAAATAGGAAATCTGCGTGACGAGCCAGCAGAGGGAGAATTGTGTTACTCACTACGCCAGTGTGAGTTTGTCCAGATCGCTGTTTGCATTGAAGGGGTAGACCTCTCCCAGGTGAACCAGCTTCTCCAAGGCCTCGTAGATGAAGATGAGGCAGATCAGGGCGGCAAAGGCCTCCTCTGTGAACCGAGTGATGTAGCACACCAGAGAGCTTGCATCAGTGGCAACCAGAATAAAACAAAGCACAGCCGTCCACAGGCCGATGCAAGTCCTCAGAGACAGATAGGACAGGTCGTAGTCCCTGAAAAGAGAAGAGAGGGTGACGGGGAGCACACAATTAGTTTGACAACTACGTGCGGTGTTGATGATAACATGTCATAGATTAGTTGTTGCAATACATACTTGCAGAACTTGTAGAGGATTTTCTCGAAAACCAGCACAGGACCTGTGCTTCCCAGAATTGTGAGAGGCTGACCAGCAAACACAGAGTAGGCGACTCCAGTCATAGACGCACCCAGTAAGGACTCTATGGCGCTCTAAAACACATGGTGGAAATACAAAGGGTACGTCTGGTATCCAGTAACCAGTTAAACACTCCATACTGTAATTATAATCCTGAAGTCAGTATATTTCTGTCCTTACGATGCGTCCCTCTGTTGCCTCCCCAAGCAGTCCTCCAAAAGTGATGACAGGAGACATGCAGGCACAGTAGAGGAAGAGGAAGGAGGCCACACACTGAAGGCTAAGACCGTCCTTAAAGTCACTCAGATAGAACGGAGCTTTCCTCTTGATGTCCAGTATCAGACCACCAAACAACCTAATCATGCCACACAACAAAACAAGAGAGCCTTTAAAAAATAAAAGCTTCAGTGCTTTGTTTCACGTCAGCTCTTTACAAATCAAAACAAAGATTTTCTGGGCCCAGCAACTGACAAACATGCTGGAGAGTGCCAACTCGCCACAGGCTTTTACATATCCCTTCAGAAAACTAAACAGGTGCTAAACTCTGGTTCTCCACAGGCTGCTTTGAGGACAGCTTGCCCCAATATACCAGTTTTGGTGATATGAAATAATAATTGTCAAACCCTGAATTTAGATGATGTATTAACCTTGTAATATGACACCAAGCAACAAGCCTGTGTAATCAACCTGCAGATGACAGCTCACCTTCCAGTTCTCTGTAGCTCTGGTCCGTGATGCTCGGCATGTAGTTCCTCCTCAACCTGGCAGGCGGTGCCATTAGTGACTCCTGGCATCTTTCTCTTCTCCTGCAGGCACCCAATACCAGTCCAGGAACAGGAATCAAAATTAGCTCCATATTTACATATATATACACAGCCACTCTTGGTTGCATCTAAGTTTGAGCCAAAATTCAAACATATCTCATCATAGCTGTGTACCTGGGAGGGAACACTCTTTGGGGGCTCGATGCGGATTGAGGGGTCCCACTCTCCTGGTGGTAGCACCGTCACCTGGTCTAGAAACTCATCGATTCCAGCCAGCAGGTCACTTCTGTCCTTTGCCTTGTAGGCTACATCATGGAAGATCTGGTTTGAACAAAATTAAGGCCAGGGGGAACTTAACTGCATGCCCTTCAATAGAGATGTTGCGATTTGATTTGTTGTTTCTGAACATAGCTTTTACTTGTCGGAGCGTTCTTACTTCATCTGTCATGATGGTTGCCATAGAACGTCCAATTTCATGGTATTGCTGAGCCTTTCCATCTTGGCCCAGGAGAATGAAGAGGAACCTGATATTTGTCAGCACATGGTTCAGAGGACATGGATTACCAGATTACTCAATTGACATTTGATTTCATGAAAGGATCATTGTGGTTGTCTACCTGGTAGGTATGGGGACCTCAGTGAGTCCGGTGAGCAGCACAGCAGGGGAAAGGCGGACAAAGGCTACTATGGGCCTCTGCAAGAAGTCCAGTTCTCCTACCAATACATTGGAGGCCTCTGCGCCCTCCGGGATCTTCTTCATGAAGTGCATGTCCACCTTGTGAGACAAATAAAAGGATAACATCAGTTAAGAAGACAAAAGGGATTTAATACCAATGGTACACTACGATTCTTGCATCCTGAAACTTGTATAAGCTAACTAGGATCTCCGGATATTAAACTGTAATACACTAAAATTCCTGGTGGAAATGAATAAATTGAAGCTTTTATCTTTACCCTTGCTGAAGCTGCTGTTGGATGCACTTTGAACAAATCTTAGTTCTCCTGTTATTTCCTAGGGGGCGCTATGTAACCCATATGTTGACAGCGCGATGCACCAAACATTGATTATTGATAGCAGGGTGCTAGACATGTATTGACCTGATATAAAAGGATTATACTCAGGCTGTTGTTTGTTGTTAATCAACCCCTTTCTCTATATATGTATATATCCATCCATCCATCGTCAAACTGCTTATCCTGCACGCTGGGTCGCGGAGTCCATCCCAGCCAACTTCGGGCGAGAGACAGGGTACATCCTGGATTGGTCGCCAGCCAATCACAGGGCTACACAGAGACACACAACCATTCACACTCACATTCACACATCTATGGGGAATTTAAAGTCCCCAATTAACCTGATCCCCAGAGCATGTCTTTGGACTGTGGGAGGAAGCCAGAGAACCCGGAGAGAACCCACGCAGACACGGGGAGAACATGCAGACTCCACACAGAAAGGCCACTGGGCGGAATCGAACCCAGGACCTTCTCGCTGTGAGGCGACAGTGCTAACCACCACGCCACCGTGCCGCCCTATGTGTATGTATATGTATATTTATTTTGGTCTTCATAATATCTACCGATAAACATAAACTGTGAGCAAACTTACTGCAGCACATTAATAACTGTCTGTATACTTACTTTGCTGAGGTCCACTTGGGCGTCCTGTCCTCCACCATTTTTGGCTGGTTCTGAGACCACTGAAGGCTGGGAAGATGTGGGGGGCCCTGCTAGACAGTAAGGTGGAGTGTGTGTGCATTCAAGCGTGTATGTGTGTTTGATAGAGAGAGAGAGAGAGAGAGAGAGAGAGAGAGAGAGAGAGAGAGAGAGAGAGAGAGAAAAATCAGTAATAGAAATAGAAATATTTATTGACAAAGGGAAAAAGGGCAATAAATATTAGCTGCCCATTCATTCGGGAACAGGCATTGGCCTTCAGTACCTTACTAATTAAATGTCACTGTCACTTAGAGATCATGCTTTTTTATGTGTCTTTCTGTTGCTTAGTCTTCTTGCTATTAGTCACTTTGTGTGTCTACTTGTATTCCCTTCTAATTTTGATATGTATGTAATTATTATATCAAGCAAACATGCCTCTAAAGTAATTATAAGAGAACTCATGTTTCTAAGGCTGTACCTGTAGGCAGATGTACAAAAGTAATTGTAGTTTAAATCCGTAACAGTGAATTTCTACCCAAGAGTCACACCAAGGAGTTATCTGTCATAAGTAAATGTGTGTCACCCACCCATCAGATACGTCTCCGACTGTTTGCGGGTTCCCTCTGCGATGGAGCGCACCATGGGCATCAGGTTCTTCTTCTTGTCATTCTGGTGGTGGTGCCTCTTCAGTAGAGCCTCACGCACCTTCACTCTCACACTGTCGTCCAGCTCATGGGACGCCTCCTGGTGGTCCAGCACCATGTCTTCAACACACAAGAAACACACGCACACACTTTTAAAACGTTTTTTTAAAGTTACTTTGTTGTTAAAAAGGAAACTTTTTATTTTTCAAGGACAAACACATTGGCAAATGGCATAAATTAACACGACAAACCACTCAACATTGAAATCAGATGAACCACATTGATGATACAATTACAGAAGTAAACCAAACATTGAGAGACACAGAGCAGCATCTCATACCGGGGAGAACATATTCAAGCACATCCCCAATACAAGAATAAACACAATCGTTGTGTTGATGCCATGGCAGATTTTCTATTTAATCCCAAAAGAGAGAGCTACATCTTCAACCAAATGTTAATTTGACATTTGACAATTTATAGCAATATCTATTTGCAATGGCCAGGAAGATTTTTACGTGGTGTGTTGCATTGAAAATTTTAAGGTTAGATTTAGTAAAGTTACCCAGTAAATAAATAACAATATCTGCTACTTTGACCAGAACTTTAATCCACTTATGATCAACACAAAAACAAAGGTGGCTAATAACTTAGTTAAACAATCCCTGCACTCCAACTACAGAGCCTTCCTTGAACTATGACATATTTTATTTGATATTTCACATGCTTTCATTTCTATGGTTAAAATGTAATAATAATGTATGTAAAGGCACTTTACTGATAAGAAAGTTTGTGTTGGAGGTGATCAGTCAAAATTTGGCAACATATCAAGTCATGTGGGACCGCTGGGAAAACCACCATCTCTTTATCTCTCTCATCCCGTCTGCTCTTCTCTCTTCACAGTCCTTTCTATTCCACTCGCTGAATCAGCACCGGATCTTTCCTTCCTAACTCCACAGTTAATCAAAGTGTCTACCGGACACACACACACACACACACACACACACACACACACACACACACATACTAACACCGCAGTGCAGTGCCAGCATTAATTCTGAGCTTGCATCAAGACCAGCGATAATGTGACTGTCAGCAGCAATATAATCAGGGATGGTGACAAGAGAACCACCTGAAATTGAATCGAAACACACAAATGGTACGTTAAACGTATTATCCACGGGCAACACCTCCGCCTCCTCCAGTGTAACACATGACTGGTGACCATCAGTTGCTCATCCGATAATGAGATACTTTCAATAATACCTAGATTACAAATTTAATGAAGCCTTTCTTATTACATTCTCTAGGTCTCATTTTTTACCACACTTCCAAAATCAAACAAGTATAGAAATAAATAATGTTTTTTTCTCATTTACTAGCTGGCATTTTCTAGCTCTTGCATTCCTATCCAGGTGCTCCTGGCAGTTGTCACATGGATAAGAGAGTGAAGCGAGAAGAGCGATGGAGAGCTGGAGACGGCAACCAGACCAATCAGGGAAGAGGAAGAATGACTGATAGGGAGCCTTGAACTATGTGACTCTTTTTTTATGTGTGTATGTACATGTATGTGAACAGTGCTCATCCAATTGTGCTTCTGCATACAAATTACAGCTGCGTAGTTACTTTCAAACTCAATGACCTTGGACTGGGCAGGCGGCAGCTTTGTGTAATTGTAGAGTTCAACGCGTATCAGGTTTAACAGAAGTTCTGCCGCATTATTTTAGGAAGGCACAACCACAGAAAAAACATCCAGCTTAATGGCGCTAGTGGAATGACATTAGACAGTGTTGTGCTTAGATAGTTTATTCGGTGTCTGTTTTTAAATCCTCAAGGAGAGAAGCAAGACATGATTTCAGAAAAGAGTAAAGAGAAAGATAGGAAATCCAATGGTGGAATAGTTTATCCATTTGAAGAAGCTTATTTACACCAATGATACAACTGTTCAGATGCAGGTTACCTTTTCACTCAAAACAAATAGCGCTCTGGTATTATTGCATGTCAGTTAGAAAAATTATCACCTGCAATCTCTTCGATGCTGTCAGCGTGCATGTCGAGCAATACGCTGCCATTGATGATGCAACTTCGCAGCTCAAACAGGCTGTGGAGGGAAAGTGTTGCGACATAGGGCTTGCTCCACCTCTCCCCACCGTCCTCCACATCTTCCTCAAACTTCAGCCACCTGCGAGGTGAAGGCAGGTGAGGAATTTGCAATGAGGAGTAAATGTAAAGTGTTTTTCTTTAAAATACTAGTCATCAGATTTCTTACAACTCAAATTCAAAAGAAGCGAGAAGAAGAGGTTTCTTAAAGTTAAGGTTGGCAATTTCCTGAAAATCCCTATTAATATACCTAATAAACTTACATCACATCATGCTACACTGGGGTCTTGCCATTCCCTAATTAAAATGCTTTTGACAAAAAATGTCACTGTCAGCAAAGGACCCCAAAATGATCCATTAAGTTATTATTGAACTACCGCTTGTACACAACAAGATAGCTGCAGAGCAGCTGGCCTGTCTGAAGCTCTATTGCTAAGCATTTTTGCCAAAAGCTCCCAGCGGAAACCCTGACCTGGCGGTTTCCTTCCACTCGGCATCCTTGCCATCCTTCACACAGATCTCATCGAGCTCAGTGAACAGCTCGTGGGTCACGTGTTCAGCATCCTCCTCTGTGCCAAGAATGAACTGGACCCGCTGGGACGGCGTGTCTGATGGAGCGAGATGATGAGAGGGAGGAACGAGAGGTGAACAGTGGTTCACGAGCAACATTATTTACTTTGTCACAACATGCTTTTTAAATGACACACGCACACACTGACACAAACACACACAAATCTAGGCACATGCACACACACACACACACAAATGCAACATGCAGACTGGTCCCTGCATATTGCGAGATAATCAGTGGGCTTGTCGATTTCAGCCTCGGGGGGCAGGATGTGTGTGTGAGACTTACCAGCCGTATTGATACGTTTTATTTAATAACCACCTCGTCTCTGGCAGGGGTGAAAGTCAGCGTGCATATTCTACACTCAGCCAAGACAATATGTATGTGTAGGTCTAAAGAAACACAACAAGCTACCTGCAGCAAAGGAGTTGTCTCAGAAGAAGTTTTGTGTGTGTTACCATGACTGGAAGCGGCCGTCTCACTTTCCTCGCTTTGCTGTGTTGCGATGCTTCCCGCCCTTCTGTCTCTCTTGCGGTGGCGAGAGCCGTGAGGCTTGTGGTGACGATGGCTCTGCATGGGCATCCGAACCCCGACAAAAAGAGCCCTGTGGCCTGAAAAAGAGGCGAGAAGTTCATTTTTTTTTATTACTGAATAATACCTTCATGTCCTTGGTGTCATGGTTTATTGTAAAATAAATATGCAAAAGTTGGAGCTATTTGATATCATGCTGAGGTGCATATATGTAAATCTGCTGAAAGAAATGTCACAATCAGCCAGTTATTTGATGAGGTCATTTTCAATAATCTTTTTTTTTATTATTCTTACAAAACCTGGTAAAACATTTTGCTTTCATCACAGTTTGTAACATTTCAACCTTTGCTATCAGTAATTATCACCAGGGCTTTCAGTCTTGAATGCCACATGCTGTGACAACAGGAGACAAAATGCCCATGATGCTGACAATAATAACATCTTGTTTAAATATCAAAGCGGTCTAAAATTAAAGAATAAACAGTTGAAATAATCAGACCATTACAACACACAAAACCTCCACCTACTGATAACTTATCACCCACAAGGCCTCCTCTGGGTAGATTCATTATTGATGTTCAACTCGTTTCATTTCCACCAGAAAAGAAGACTAATTCACATCCCCATGTTCTCAAGACACCTCACACTGTAACCATGTTCACCTACCCAGCCCCACAAAAAGAATGATAGAAATGGCCATCTGGAACAGTCAATAAAATATATTTATCTAGTATCATATTATATATATAGAAATTATAAATAAACTGTGAACCACAGCTTTGTATTTTCTCCAGCTTAATTGCAATCAGCAGGTGTGAAAGGAAGTCACAAGGAGCACTAAATGAAATGTGCGCAAAAGTGTGCAATATCAGTGTACAATAGTGCATATCGATATAATTTGGCATAATAATTGTAGTAGTAATAATAGTAGTATTGTTGTGGATGACAATAGTAAACCTACATGTTTGTAATCTTTTGTCTGTGCCACTGACATACTGTGCAATAACAGACGTAAGGAACCAAAGGTGAAGGTTGAATGGCCTGGGAATGCGTAAAAACACAATAGAAACAGAGGAAATATATTCTTTTAATAACTTAATAACAATAGTATTGTGTAAAAATACATAATTCTTTATAAACGGTAAATCTCAAATGTTACATGCTTTCCTCGAACAAAAATATATCTCGCAGAATTAGAATAATTGCGAGATATTTGAAACATCAATGTAAATATTTTACACTTCAGGACCTTAAGGAAACAGTTTGACAGTATTTTCCTCTGCACAGGTTAATTACCTTCTAGTTCCTCCTTCTCATAGTGGATGTTCAGTACAGAGCTGGTCCCTCCCTGGTCCACCACCACCTCCTCATCTGGCCTCTGGTGGACACATACAAACCACACGTAAACATGAGGCCACTGTTCTCAGTGACCGTTTCTTTATAACGCCCCTTGTCTCCTGCAGCATGTCATTCTCATGGAAAAGTTAAACACTGTAGAAAACCTTCAGATATTTAAGAGGTCATTATATGTACAGTAGAAGTCTCCTGTTGACGACCAATACAATTAAAGAGCCACTTATCAGCCTTTCAACAGTGTGCATCAAATTCCAGACAGTCTGTTCTCAGATAGTCTGGCACAGACACACAGAGTTAAACAGAGAATGAGTCGGTTGGAAAATGTGCTAGGTTCTAATATCAAGGAGGAATCAAATCAAATCAAATTAGCAGAGATCCACATGCATTGGAGCCCTGCTGTTAGGCGCCCGCTGCAGGATATCGCTGTCTTTTAGCATCCCCGCATTGAGTCATTCTCAGAGACAGAGAGTGGCGTTTGCCCGAGTGCAGGGCGAGTGTTCATGTAATGGCAATGGTCATGTGTTGCCCTATGACAATGTGGACGGAGTGCTGAGGGAACCTCTGCTGTGGCTGTGCATGTCTGTGCTGCTGCAGCGTCTCTGTTTTCAGGATCACTCTTCATCCCTCCAGTGTAATCAGAGTAGGAGTAAATCTTGTTTTTGTGTCTAATCTGTGGAACCTCCTACGTGCAGTTAAAGAGGCAGAGTGTCTACCAGTGTACCAAAGCATACATTTATTCAACCAACCACTTGGCTCACTCACTTGCCTTGCCCTTTACACAAACAGGATGGATGGTATACAAACATCTGAACATTGTTAGAAATCAATAGCAAAGATCTATAAATAAGTATGGTTACACGCAGATCTCTACGTAATGCTTCCGCCCGCTTTGAAGACGTGATCTGCACGTATTGGATGTGTTGGTGTGTCAGTGGGGTGAAAGTGAAAATGTTGGAGCAGAAAAATATGAATTGTCCTAAGAGAAATGTAAATTTGTTTGACCATTAATGAGATTGATTGGTCCTTTTTTCTGGTCAGGACATAAAACAAAAATTGCACAATAATACCATGTAGACATTAGTGTATATTATACTGTGTGTATTACTGTGAGTGTGTGAAGAAAGAGTGTATAGTGATTAGTTCTGCTTCTCCTGGGGTTTGGCTGTTTATATTCCACTTATTTAATCACACTGGTTTAAGCCGACTGGAAAGAACCGCTTAGCATAATAAAGTAAGATTGTGATAAGAAGATTAACATGCACATGTTTAAAAGCAAGAAATTAAAAAAGCGGTGTTGTTTTTTTTTTTATACCAATCGCTCTATATCAGCATATCATTTATAATTTATATTTCACACAACTTTTTAAAACCAATTTGGTATCGCAAGACACACACTTAATTCACAGGTGTGGGTGGCTTGGCACTGCCTTCACGGATCCTTTCTCTACCATTTCCCTGCTGTAGGATTCCTTTTTTTGTCCATGACTGATCACTTCTTAATCCGGAGAAAATTCTCTCCTTGTGAAGAATAAGGGCACTTGCTAAAGAAGTCATGCTTGGGCCAAACACAAATGTGACTCATGGTTTCATCATTAGGATTATACAAGGAACGGTAGTGCGGGGACAGAAAAAGGATTTTCAATATGTATATTCAGTACATGTGACAACAGTCTCCTGTTCCTGTAAAAGTGGTCCTACTTCTCACTTGGCTGGTACTTTCCTGATGCGCCACGAGAGTGCCATGTCCAATTTGGTCCAATTTGGACTTTAAATACATTAAATATGAATAAGCAAGCGTTTAGCGCTGCATGTAGCCGTGTTGGGGCTTCAGAGTCCAGCATGTCTTTCGCAGCAGGCGTGACCTTCATTCACTGCACTTCTATTTGCTGGATGCAGGACAAAACCTGGCAACGTCACATGGGGGCTGGTTAAAACAAGACTATCTTTAACGTCCCTGCAGTCAACACAAGCAGATAGAAGCCGAAACCAAAGTGTCTTTCACCAGCGTTTCTCAACTCGGGTTGTCTTTCCCCTGTGAGTAAGACTCAATTTCTACTTGTATTAACAACAATAACTATATAGAGCTATATATAGGGAATATAGCTATTTAAAACAAAAGAAGAAAATAAACCCTGTGCATGCAAACCCTCAGCGAATCGATTCCATTTGGACCTGATTCAAACACACACACACACACACACACATACACTAGTGTTATCAGTCAGTGCAGCTGTGGATGGTGAATCAGGGCTGCTGTGTAGTGTGTGCGTTTGGGTTCAGGCTGGAGGCAGTTGGGTCCATTAGAACTGAAGCTGTACCAAACAAACAGACACACAACAAGAGAGAATGGATGACAGACAGACACTAAAAGCTCTGTGTCCCTGAAATCAGTTTAGATCAATACCTCATTGATTAGTTTGGATCCATATGGTGCACACATACACAACATATATTATTTGATGTAATCTTTTGTGGCTGACATCAGAATACACTATTGTATGTCAATCCTGATATGTTGTCCCTTCTTCTGAGTCCAAGCTCACCATAACACAATATGACTGACATCACAAAGTCTCAGCTCACCTTCTCCCTAATGGTAAATGCACGTTAATGTTTCCCTTTCATTCATACCTCCCCTCCCGTGTGTCACGTTATGTCCTTCAGCTAATTAAAACCTCACAGGGCACTTAAAGTTTAGTTTACACCCTCTCTGTGGGTGAGCACATCTGTGACCCTCAAAGCACGCACGTGTGCGTGATTATCCACTAAGAGTTGCTGCCGCCTGTTTCTATCACCTAGCTACCACCCCTATTTAATCAGCTCCTGTTGTCAAGCTTTAGATCAGTCACAGTGCTTTTCAGGCTTTATGACCTAAAGTGATTTTCCTCACAGACTTCTGCTGCTGCACCATACAAGTGTATACAAGTTCACAAGTAGCCCCCAAAATAGCTGCGTGTCCTTGAGTTTCCGTCCCTTACAAGCTTTATCCATGGGAAAAGCACTGGAGCTGCCTCATGGTCAGATATAAGAAAAATAAATCACCTTATACATCCAAATCGAATGACCTGAGGATACTGTCATGTGAGTAAATGAAAGCAAGCAACATTACAGGTAGAAAGTTATGTTTTGGTTTAGTGGCATATTACATGGTACACATATTATTTGCCCATAATATTTAGTTTCTCCAAATTCCCTCTTTGTGTTTCTACAGAGAGTGTTTGTTGCAAAAATGTTTTGTCTATAATGACATATTTTCAAATGATTATTGATAATAACCACACGTTTAGACGATGGCTTTGGGCCTCCCAATTTAGCATCTCATCATGTAGAGGCCAAAAGATGACTTCACTCGCCTACGTTTGATAGCTAAACGAAAACAAGATGAATTTTCTGGCAGAGCAGATTGTCCCAGAAAGACGTTTGGTTCCCAGAGCAGAATAAGATGCTTCAGTTGCACACAGCGTCCTATGATGCCAATAAACACACAGGTTCATTCATTGGCTTGATATGTAAATCATAAATTAGGGATCTCCTTCAGCATATAAAGAAGAGAAATTGTAATACATTATTAAACTACTGCTGTCTGAGTAAAAACATATATAGTTGATTGTATTACACATCATTTACATATAATAGACTTTGCTGACTGGAAAAGGTCATTTCAACGTGCACAACAGGGAAACCCATTGAACTGGTCCTCGCCCTGAACAAGTAGAGCAGCAATGATTTGCGTCCTAGTCTCCGGACAGAGGGTCAATCAATGCGCTGCGCCAAAATGTCTTTCACTCTACCGGGACTGTGAGGGAGTTGTGAGAGGAGCTTCAGGCGGGCTGCTATGAATATGTTTGAAATTCAGAGGGGAAACCAATTCAAAATGATCAAGCGTGATTTTTCACTGAATGAATCCAATAACCACATGAACAGGGAGCGCTGCAAGACCACAAATGGTACTTTAGATTAATAAAAGCGCATAGTAATGATGATCTCCTTTGTTCTAACGAGGCACTTGTTGAACATTTGTTTCAGTGTCAGTCCACAACCAACCCCCCCCCCTCCCCTCCCCCACCCTTTGGACGTCACGCTCCTCGTTTCCCACAAGCACCCTGAACCGACAGCAGGGACACAGATCCTGACTTAGACAACTGGGCCTGTCACTTCCAGGCCAGACTATGGGCTTCATGTCTGAGAGGCGGCAGGCTACCGCTGCCCCTTCATCGCACATGTGACGGTGCTTCAGCGCTGCACTCGGGGTCGGCATGAATGGATGAAAGGAAGAGGTACTGGTGAAAAACGAGAGAGCTGCAGGAGATTGGATGAAAGGCACGGTTGTTTTGACTGCTTGAGCCCACGGGTAGCATGAGTCATACACACCTTTTTCCATCGCCTCTGCGCCGCCCTCGCTCTCCAATTGTTTTCTTCATAAACACATGACAGCCTTAGTGGGTTGAGTGAGCGACGGTACAATGAAATTAAAACTGCTTTTGGAGTAACACTTTTACACAAAACTTAATCCAATTGAGACCAGAAAAAGGTCTGAATGATTCTGTGGTCATTCAATACCAAAAACACTCTTGTGAAATGCAAGTGGACCGACTCATATTTGTCCTCTTGGGGAGTGTAAACCTCTTTGGATCTTTCACTCTAAGCAGAATAAACAAATCACATGAATTGGTCCCTTACGGCATATGTTGTTTTAGTATAACAGTATTAAACTTCATGTGGAGTATTGAGTACTTACACAGATTACTAATTACATTACACAGAAGGACTCATTGTACAAAACTACAGTTATGCTCTTAAAATTACACAATTATTAGGAATTATTCACTTTCCAAAATAGATTCCAAATTAATTGAAATGAAAACAGCTACTAGAAAAAGTAAACAATTTATTGGGGGTCAAATTCATGATGTGAAAACTGGAATGAGAGTCACAGTCTCCTTAGAGATATGTAGCAGCGTGGTTTGTAATTGTGTCGTTGATTTTGTTGTTTGTATTCTCTTTGCTTTCTAAGCATCTAAATACAGAGAATCACTGGTCTTCTAAAGTCTTCTCTCAATATAGTGGTATGTATCCGTTATGCATCAATGGGGCAGTAAAGTGCTGAATTCAGACTGAAAATGAAGAGTCTGACATGAATGACTGTACAGTATACGTGTACTTGAGAAAAGGCTGTGTTATCCACATAATCACACCGTGAGGGCCGTCAGTATTTTAGTGTCCAAAAGTACTGGAATGAATACATCCAAATTGTTATATGGACTGTCAACTTGGCAGTTAGAAAGCAACAGTATGGCATTAGACGTGTTTGCAGCGACCTTTGTAGGGTTTGTTAGACGTGATCTTCTTTGGTACACGTACAAAATAGAAGCAGAATCTATGATGGTGTGTGAGAGCCACCTGTATCAACCACCAACGCCAGAGCTGCAAAGTGCAGTTAACAAATTTACACATAAAGAATGTAACACTGTGGATATAGTGCCCTTCTGCTGGCCCCCCTAAGTGGATTTTGACTGGACCTCTACTCATGTGCATCTTCATACTGCTGTTTTCCCCACTTGACACCTCAGCAGCGCTATTTCCGTTGGCTTCAGGAGGGGTGAATGGCAACAATACCCGTCCATGCGGGGACATCTTGAACTGCAAAGTGTGCTCACTGGTCCGTTTGTCCACTACATGCTCTTTTCCCTCCAACTCGTCGACCAATAAGTCACACATCCACATAAGGATGATGCCACAGCCCCCCCCCCTGCAACCATGATTAGCTAATATCGAAAGGAGCAGATGAGCACTACATGTTACAGTTGAAGGATGGCGTCAAGGTCATTTGAGAGTAATTGAGAAAATAGCACGCGGTTTAAACAAAAAGGCATCTGAAAAGCCAGCAAACTGCGCCGCTCCTGTTATTCCTCTCACACAAGCGAATTCAGTACAGGCGGTTGACATTTTAATGTGTTTACAGTAAATCGGTGCCCGATCAATAACCAGCTGCAATCGTCGCAGCTGGAACGCACTCATCGCCATGCCAAACGCGCCCCGGGATCACGGCACGTGTTAGCGCCGCACAACATCAGTCTCAACAACATATTCTGCACACAACGTCGTCATGCAGGGTGCAAATCCCTATACTACTTAGTATCTAGTATCTATGGAGAACGTGAGTCCCTTTAAAACCACAAAAAAGTGCAAATATGTGAAAATACTGCCGCATTCTACATGCATGGATAAATACAATAGGGGCGAAGAAAAGTCATTTCAGTTCCTGCAATATGAAACATGATGAATTTCTATTGGAGGATGTCCAAGTGAGGGCTACAGTTGTTGGAGTACAGCGTGGCCCGTGCCGAAGCACCACTGCATGCGGTAGACATTTAATTAAAGGGCGCTTTACCTGGTAGCTCAGGATGCTCCCGGGGTCGTTGACGGGCTCGCTCATGGCTTTTTTGTGAACCCGCTCGGTGTCTCACGGAATACACAGGTGAGACTTGCTCAGGGGGGGCGGTCAGCCACTCAGCGCTGTCTTAGGACCTTTTGAAGACGCGCGGTCACGGGTTGGTAACAGCAGCTGCTTCTGGGTGCGCGGGCATGGTGAGTTTAAAAATCTGTTCCTGATCAGGGAATCGACGAAAAGGCGTAATTTATCCCTCACAGTGTTGTGATCATTTCCCGTCAGAGCTTGCAGCCTCCCTCCCTTCTGCCCGTGCTGTGGGAGCAGGATGCAGAGAGCATCGCTGCAGCATCAGCCAATCACAGCGCAGAGGCGCACAGCGGGCTACAACGCACTGCTGCTACCCAACGCGATACAGCGAGGCTTTTATACACTGGTGGAGGTGCGTTGCTCTATACACTGTCTAGTTTAGCAGCATCTCACATTTCTACTGATACGGGGTGCTGGATATCGCCATTGTGCAAAGTATTGCTGAGCATAGCTTAATACCTTGAACAACTCTGCGTTTATCCAAAGCCTTAAACCCATGCGGATCTAAGTTTTTTTCTCCTATTTTTATTTTCTACACGCAGGTCATATTTAATTTATTTGGTGGCCGGAAAAAGAGAGCAAAATAAAAAATAACGCAACATTTACGATGAGCAAAAGTAGAATAACGTATGTATATGTATATAAAAATGCAGTGGTATATGGTATTATTGGTACTAAATAATAGTTTTAATTACATGGAATGACATGTTTTTTTTGCCTCAAACCTTGTCGCTCGTATTAATAAGGAAGCAACAATTTGAAATTGAGTAACCTCCACGTTGGCCTCGCGTGGACAAAAACCACGTGACACTGTCCAGCTTTCGTGGCGCCGCATCGTCAAATGGTCGGGTGGAACTAACCCAGACATTTTTAGTAAGATGTGTCTACACATTTGAATGTGTATCGAATAAAAGTGCATGTATGTGTTACGCAACACGAGTAAAGTGCACCGAGACAGTGTTCACATTAGAGCAGGCTTTCTCAAACTGTGGGGTGCGACCCTCTAGTGGTCCGCAGTGGTATTACAGATGGGTCGCGTGGGGATATTCTCAATTGTTGTATGCCGAGAACTTTTTTTGAGAACTTCCAATATTACAAAAGTAAAAAGTACACGGACTGCTGTTGCCTCTTACAAAACTAGCTCAACCGTGAGAATGAATTGAAAGGCCATATTAAGTCTGCAAACCTGTTTAAAAAGGATTTGTAGTAGAAAGCCGGCTCATTGCAGCCACTAATACTGATAAACGTGTTTTATAGTGAAATAGTTTTTTCTGTTTTTCACAGGTTGCACTTTATTGATATTATCTTGAAAAAATGTTTTTGTTTTTTCTGATGGCACAATCTGGTTTGCTTGAAAGTGATTGCAATTTACTCATCTCCATGAGAATGACGTTTATTTACTGACGTTTGCGGAGATCTCCCTCCATGAATTGGAGGCCATCCGTGCGTCCTTAGAGTCCGCCAATGACAGGTTGTCTAAGTGGTCACATTTCCGTATTTCTTATGACAAAAGCTCTTGAATCTGATTCATTCTCTCTCCAAACTGATTCATTCTCTCTACAAAAATCTTCCTTTTAAAAATAGCGGTATTGTGCTATGAAACCAGAAATGTGAGACTCCGGAAAGGATGTAGTTAGATGACCAATCACAGTCTTGCGGGCTGCGTGAAGCTTGCGTAGCTTTTGACGCTAGTCTAGAGAAATTGGTCGACGCAAGCAAGAAGGGGTAAAAAAAGCACGCAAGGGGCTCTTTTTTGTGCATGTCCTTGCGTCTCTCTGAAAACGCACAACCATAAACTAGCCTTTACTCCCAGAACAATGGGTGCCTACAGGTTTTTATACAGATCAGTACATGTTTCTCGGTGAATATCAGTTGTGTTATCAAGTATTATATACATGCATTTCGGTTGGTTACATTACAGTGAATATAATCATAGCTGTGCATTGGTATTATTCTATTAATTACAGTTTCAAAATGACAGTGGTGTTGCACTATTCTCATTTCTTTATTGATTACATAGTTTCAGAATCATGGCTGTATCCTGGTGTACACTAAATTCATTTTATTAATTTATGAACCGGGTCGTCAGTTTATTTCTAATGGTCTACACTTGTTAAAACATTAAAACATGAATTTAATATTAAACCATAATAAGTAAAACAGACTAGATTGTGTTACCGTGTTCAAAGATTGTCCATCCATCTTCAAACCGCTTATCTTGCACACAGAGTCGCGGGGGGGTAACACAGATTTTTATCATGTTTATTATGCATCTATCCTCTAGGAATCACTGAGGCTGACATCCTTCACATATGCACGATAGACTGGAACACATCTTGGAGGCAACCTCCAAGCTACAGCTTGCATGCTGTCAGGATTTAGTTTTATTAAGTGCTCATGACATGACATAGAAGAGAACATGTATTGTCTGTATTTGTTTACTTAACACTGGCGTAAGAGCCTTTAATTAGAAGTTTGCATTGTTCTTACTCATGTCTTTCTTGATTACAATTTGTACATTAAAAAAAATAAAAAAACAAAAGAATGTACTGCTTTACTGTGGTTCAAGGAAGTGGTCATTTGTATGGGTTAACTGTATTGGTATTGAACACTTGAATGAAATAATCATCAAAGAACTTCAGAAACTAGGGCATATGTGAATAGGAATTCCAGTCCAAAACAAGAACTGTTGGCCATCATCATGTCCTGGTGGAGCATCTTCTAGTCTGGAAGTGGCTGGGGAGCTTCAATTTACATCATACATCATACACACCATGCATAGAATTATATCTTTACCCCATTTTGTATGCAGATTTTGCACCATCAATCATCGCCATCATTCACGTCAGACGAGTCTCAACAACCCCACACACAAATGTAAAGCATCTACAAATATGAATATAAATCATAATTTATTCATGTGTGCATTGAAATGTATTTGTAAATCCTTCAGTGTCCATTTGCAATTATTGAGACTGATCTGACCCCATAGAAAGGTGGTGGATTTTTTCATTGTCCTCCACGGTGTCCTGTTTCTCCTGGGTTAGGTTGTTGTGGCAACCATAAACATTCTGTGGGAGCATGGACGGTTGTTATGGGAACGGTCTGTGAGAGCGTGAAGGACGGGGGACTGAGCGAGTTTTTGGGCAGAGTGGTCGAGTCACTGCGGCGGTGACAACATAAGGTTTGTATAATATCGCTCAGTAAAACGATCGCAGCTGCTTTTGTTTGAGATGTAAATTCAGGGCAGTCTTTAATGTTTGACAGACGGAAGTCAACGGTCGTTCAACATGGATGTAACCCAAGCCTTCTGTTTACGTATTTCCTACCCTATGCATGCTTCTTCAAAAAACATATTCTTTCATATTATCTGATGATCCGTGTGTGCAAGCGCCCCTTTTTGCAAATGGCTAACTTTAGTCAATGAGAAGTTATGAAAGCCTCAGTCAGCTCTGTCCAGATTTAGATGACTCCTTCGGACAATACAAATGTGCAATGTTTATTCCTCAACAGCTGAGGATACCATGTCTAACAGTGAAGAGGTATGGAAATGGTAAGAAGGCATTTGTAGATCTATCCATCTATCTCTCTCTTTGTCTGTCTGACTGTCAGAACTGAGCACTGCTTGCTGATCGGCTGGACAGAGAAGTATATAACCATGCAACAAATGTCACGTAAGTGAATAGAGATCTGCTTTTTCAAATGCATCCAGGTGTTGTGCTCACAGTTAGTTATTTACTGAAATCAAGCAGTTTCTCTCTGCAACAATCCACAGTGGCTCCCGTGGAGGGGACGTTACATCGCAGAGTGCCGACCCTGCCAGCGATCAAGCCAGACAGGCTAAAAACAGCTAAAGCACTAGTGGCAAAAGCAGTCAAGGTGATTTTATCTACACGTAAGATGTCACTATAAGAACTCATCATTTCCATGTGACCCTTTCTGTCTCTCTTTCACAATTTCTCAGCTGAAGAAAGTGTTTTCAGTGCAGGGACCGTACCCTGTGATCCGTGCCGCCTTGTGGGCCAGAGGGTGGGTGGAACGTCGTGTCCCCCATCCGGTCCAGAGAGCCAGTCATTGCCATGGCAACAGGGAGGAAGATGGTGATGGCAGTGCTGAGGTTACTGGTGAGAGAACGGAGGACAAATTCCTAATTGGAGCACTAGTTTAGATGAAAACATGGATACTCCTACACAGGATGAATTACATTGTGTGCTACATTACAGACAGCAATCTATGACAATGACATGTACTCGCTCAACACACCCCTCTTCTCGTATAAGCCTGCAAGCAAGTGCGCGCACACACAGTCTTTCCTTATCTCTTTCCAGAGAGAGTGGGTGAAGGCGAGAAAGAGGAGAACCTTGATGACATGTATGACCTCATGGTAAGACAACCATCTAGTGAATCAACATCACACGGACGTCTTGAAGCAATCAAATAAGCCATGTTGGGTTTTTTTACCATTACTTCACCTCCCTTTGTATTTTTCCATAACACTATGTATTCTAACTCACCCAACTTAATTTCTTCAACCATTTCTAGTCTCGCCTGGTTCGAAATGAAACAACATATTTCCACTGGACACTACGTCGTGATTACGTAGACTTTCGCTCCTTACGGAATGAACAAATGACCAACCACTACGCAAATTCTGGGACGTTTACTACCAAGGTCTCAATATTATCTAATGACTGATGGCACATTTACAAGCTTAAACTTTGAAGAGAGGTCAGCTACTGCTGTGTCTCGTACAGTATGAACATATGTTTGGTTTCTTTCAGGTTGGCCTCTGTGTGAACCTGCGTAACCTTCAGTGGTTTGATACAGCAGATCCTGACACCTTCTTCCCAAGGTGCTACAGGCTTGGGACAGAGGATGAAAAGCAGGCTTTCATAGGTCAGCTGTACGGCTCTGTAACACATATCCAAAGATTTGCTATTATAGACTCAAAGATGATGCACAAAGTAACAAGTGGACTCGTCACAGGAGCTTTCGTAGTTTTATCCGTGATTCACAATCAACAAAACTAAATTCCCTTTCTCTCTTTATTGAGATCTCATTCTGTTTTCTATGACAATGAAGATGATTTCAGGAAGACAGCATGCACCAGCCTGCTGCAGCATGTGGTTAAGACAAGCAGATGGAGGAGAGATGGAGCAGAGGGTGAGGAGAAAAAAAATGCCCCAAACAGATGGTACATGGCCATGACTCTATGACACCGATATGTTTTCTTTCTCCACAGACTTAGATAATGTGGAGCATCGATTTGTTGGTCCGGAGCTGATTGACACAGCTTTGCACGTCTGTCAAGAGTTTCTCAATATTTTAGATCACAGAGACATTGATGTTACCGTAGAAACATCGGCTTCAGTGGAAGAGCAACATTGGGTGGAGTTTTTGCAGGACTACTACATGGTTGTGCAGTAAGTGTGTTTTCCAGGAGCTTCCTGGGTTTGCTTCTTATTCTTCTACTTAGGTAAAACTACCGTTTTATTAGATGAGGTTCAGCACTGATAATATCTTATCATACATACACCACATACATATGTGCATGGCTTTATACAACACTATCTATAATTAATGTTAAGACTCAGATTGATGTTAATTATAGAGTAAGTTTGCATTAAAGACATATTTCATAATTCTTAATTCATATTTTTGTAATTCTTTTCCATTGGGAATAAACATGATGTCTATGTATGTACTGTTACATAAATACCTTTCTGGAGTAAAGCATGATAGTAATATGTAGTGAATTAACTCATTGTGTGAGTCTAATGTTTGTGTATAGTAAAGGTGCATTGATCAGGGGTAGCAGTGTGTTTGTGGAGCGCTGCCAGGCCACTTTAAACAAAATGCAGGAGGCTTGCCCTCAGCTGGATACTGATGGACTAAAAAACATCTGGATCATCAAACCAGGTGCCAAGTCGAGAGGACGGGGTGAGGTTTTAAGAAAATAATAATGATAGTTACATAATCATCGATTGATAACTATAATAATGGTCCCTACATAGCTTATAGCTTTAGTATGACCAATAAAAGTGAGCCTAGTATTTATTTAGGAATGTTGAATGCAGTTTTGATTTGGTTAAGCCGATTGTGGGTCCTTACTCCTCTTCCATTTCCCCCCAACCACCCAGGTATTATGTGTATAAATCGTCTGGAGGAGATTTTGGCACTTGTGGACAGTGACAGAGCCCTGACAGAGAGTAAGTGGGTGGTTCAGAAATACGTTGAATGTCCTCTGTTGGTCCACGGCACCAAGTTCGACATCCGTCAGTGGTTCCTCATCACCGACTGGAACCCTCTGACGGTCTGGTTCTACAGCGAGTGCTACCTGCGATTCTCCACCCAGCCATACTCAACAAACACTCTGGACAGGTCAGACAAAAGAGAAAAATGTACTATTTACTTTCACTTTTCAACATTTCAATGCATGTTTAACACTTACCACCTTAATGGCCTCACTTCCGTTATTTTCATCAGCTCCGTCCACCTGTGCAACACTTCCATCCAGAAGCACTTTCAGCCGTCCTCTGAGCGCCATCCTGCAGTGCCGGTGGAAAATATGTGGTCGTGCAGTCAGTTTAGGGCGTATCTTCAGCAGCAGGGCCGTGGGGCAGAGTGGGAGTCAGTGGTGGTCACGGGCATGCAGCAAGCAGTGGTCCGTACCCTGCAGACAGCCCAAGACCTGGTCGAGCCCCGCAAGGCGAGCTTTGAGCTCTACGGAGCCGACTTTGTGTTGGGCCGAGACCTGAAGCCTTGGCTCCTGGAGATCAACGCCAGTCCGACTATGGCCTGCTCCACTTCTGTGACCGCTCGCCTCTGCCCAGCTGTGCAGCTGGACATTCTGAGGGTGGTGCTGGACAGACGGACGGATCCTAGTGCTTACACAGGAGGCTTCCAGCTAATCTTCAAACAGGTCAGAATGTATTTACACAACATGCAAAGGGCGTTCATTTCTAGGTGAATTACTTTGAATAATAGAAGTCTTCCTTCATCACCCTTCCAGGCTGCAGTTGAAGTTCCTCCGTATGTGGGAGTGAACTTGCTGGTGGAAGGAGCCCCCGTACGGCGATCCAGACACCGACTTCAAAAACAAACTGTTTTTTCTAGTCCAACTCTCGCTATCCATTTCTCTCCAGACCGGTCTTTGTCAGAAAAAGTTGAAATGACACAAAAACCATCGAGTCAGAGGTACGCACTCACCGCTTTCTGCCACTCAGGCAAGGAGAAGCACACCGCTGAAGAGAAAAACAGACAGCTGACCACATCTTTTCAGCGGGAACGAGAGGGGAGGACAAATATCCAGAACACCTCCTGTGTTGACATCGCCTGTCGCAGTCTGCCGTGTGAACACCCTTCGATGGTACACACTGAACCTCAGAGAAAAGCTCGACGTCTGGGTTTGGGCCTTGGTGCCAAAGTAGCAACTCTGGTCCCACGGAGCTTTTCCTTTTCCCTCAGCCCTCCTGTCAACACAGGCCATCAACCACTCGTCTCCAGATCCGTTCTTCCCCAGACAGCTTTTAAACTCCAACAGAGATCTCCTATTAGGGGCTTTCCTTCACTCCCGGGCCCTCTTCCTACCATGGAGGTCTTTAGCTTGCAACCGAGCATTGTGTCTGGTACCACTGCCTGTCGTAATCCACACTTGTCCTTTCACCACAGTGTCCACAAGCGTCAGTTATTCCGCTGCACGGAGGAACATGAAAATGATCGGTATTAAGTGTCAAAGAGACCGGAGCCTGATGAGCAACAAATAAAATATTTAAATCACAACCTATTTGCTTGTAGAATCATTGTAATCCTTTGAATGGCATCAGGTTTTGTCTGTAGAAACTTGAGAAAATCAGGGTGAGTGGCAGAGGTGAGACTCTTTCAAGTCATCCACATACAGGCCTTAAATTTACAACGGAAATATGAATACTTTTACATTGTGGCACACTATCAGGAGTTAAATATCAGACATAACAAACATTTATAGTGTTAAATTTGAATAATGTTTGAGTTTAGCTGACTAAACTGTAATTATATCTGTATGTTTTACAATTATGTTGTGACTGTGTTGAAGTTTATTTTCACAGAAACAAATCAAAAAAAGTTATTTAAAAGTGAAAGTTTCCAGTATTGTAGATATTTCAAGGTGGCTGTGACAAAAAATAGTACAACAAAACATCTGGTTTGATGCTCGGCAGATACATAATCAAAGGGATATAGGTATTTAAAATGGCCAGCAGGTGGCAGCACAGGCTAAATGATCAGGATGCATTCTTTTCCAAAGCCTTTTTAGCAGAAAAGCCTGTCAGTTATTACCCAGATGTTGCCACATATTTGCCAACATAAGTTTCCTGAAAAATTTCCATTCAAATCAATTCATTTACCTGCAACTTACCTGAGCGGAAAATGTGTTAAAATTACAAAGTAACTTTAAACTTAAACTTTTTTACTACCTTTTTACTGAGGTCCATAACTCCAAATCAAGTACTGAAATTGGCCAACTGTAAGAAATATTATTTCATAAGATGGACAGGAATAGAAACAGACAGGAAACAATGAGGAGTGGCAAGTATGACGTGCTTAAGATGCTTAAGCATCTTAAACTCTAGGCCTCAATTGTCCAACTTCTGAAATTATGATTAAATTATTTAAAGCAGCATCTGATTATGGCAATTGGTTAAACTAGCTATTTCCAGCCAATAAAAATGTTGCTGACTAGAAGCAGATGGATCCAGATGATTGCCTCAGGAGCTCAACTGGAACGGTTTACGCTCATGTGTTGTCACTTCATGTCGTGTTAGTGTGCACGTACACTTTACCAGCAGGAGAACCAGGCAACAGATGTGCCGTTCCGTAAGTGTTATCGGTGACATGCATTTTGTGACATTATGAAGTAACTGTTTGCATTTCATTGCTAAATGTTTTAACACACACTCTGCTTATCTTTCATACATACTGGCAATTTTCCACGGAAAAAAAATACTTTATTATTACACTTATTATAATGTATACCAACATTTATAGACAAAATATGTACAACAAACATCTTTCACGTAGGTCCTAAAATATAAAATCTCATGTACCTCTTTCTATAGAAAACTAGTCTTCTGGTAAAACGTTTACATTCAACTTCTGTTCTCCTCACCCATTTGACTCCAGTACTCATTCATAGTACAAAGAATAAACATCTGAGAGATTTATCTACTTTTCACAAGTAAAAGGCAACAGCACAAACAAACACCAGGTTTGACTTGAGCAGAAACAGATGTTGAGTTTGCAGACCAGGTCCAGCACAGTGCTACAGTATGTACACAGTTTTCTGAGTACACAACGTACAATTGTCTGCACTCTGCCCACTTCCCATCTCTCCTAATGGACCGAGTGCAAGAACAGGTATCAAAAATAGAAATGTACAAGAAGGCTATGAACAATAATTACAGGAAATCCATCTGAACGGTCTGTTTGACTTGTCATTATTTGTGGTCATGTGGTGGCCCATGTCTACATCCATGCATTCATTGGGTGTACCTTCACTCATATATGTCCACATTTGAGGAAATCCGTGTATCTTATGATGCCAGTCATCATAGTGTCAAAGGGTTCAAAGGGCATTCTCAGTAATGAGCGTGATGGTGACCTAAAGGACATGGTCAACAAACTTTGGATGAAGGGTTACCACAAAACATTTGGTGAAACACTTTCTAAAGTACAAAGATGGCGTGTCTCTATCGCAGCTACAAGATGCATCAGTCATTGGCGTTTAAACTTTAATAGCAGCATCTAAAACGTATCTTTCTTTACATTCAACCAAGTGTGTGTGTGTGTGTGTGTGTGTGTGTGTGTGTATGTAGGGCAGGTCCAGTTTATACGATACATTTATACCACTGGGCATTTAACATTCATCAGAGCATTGCATTCTGCCAGTGTGGACGGATGTAGCTTTCGCCTCCATCTCCTCTTGATCATATATAAAAGTCCTCCAGCTTAAAGTTTTAACTCCAGGCTGAGGAACGGAGAACAGGAATGCGGATGGGTTATGAAAAGGCTCGGCCACCTTTTCGTTCCTACCACAGTCTCAACTCCTGGGCACTAGAACAGGATCACCTCGTCGCCCTATTCTCTCAGTCTTTGGCTTCCTGGTTGAGGGGTGGTACTTGCTTTAACGCCTGAAGGAGGGCAGGGGAGTCCATGGGGGTCTGAGCAACGGCTGGGGCAGGTGAGCCCCCACCGGGAGACACTACCAGCTGAGGTGGAAGCGGTCTTTCGTTCTGCATCCCGGCTGCAGAGCCTCCCAAGCCAGGGTAGAGCATGGGCATGGCCCCGGGGTACCAGCATTTCTCCAGCATTGGCAGGTAGGCCGCAGCAGAAGGTGGAAGGAGGTAGAAAGGCATGCAGAGGGGAAGCGGGGGAGTTGGACGGTTGGGGGAGACGCTCATGTAACTGCCATAACTGCTGGAGGACGATGAGGTTGACGATTCTCTCCCTGAGAGCGGCTCGTCCTCTGGCGACTCCGCCCGGGGGCGTTTTTGGCGAGGCTCCTCATCCTCCTGCTTGATACTGGAGCTCTGGCTTTCGCCCAGCGCTCGCTTCAGCTGGCTCTCATGACCGTAGTAATCTGGGCGTCCCTGCTGCGCCCCGGAATCAGCCTTCTCCAGCTCGCCACCATAGCCGCTGTCTGTATCCGTATCACTGCCGCTCTGCTCACTGCTGATTGGAGCGTGCGCCCGCTGGATGACGGGTACGCAGTTCCTGCCGTAGCCCTCGCTGGGTTTAGGGGCTAAGCCGGCGGGCGTCTCCTTGTTAGGTTGGTGCTGGTGGTAGGCAGGAATTTCTTCACATTGTGAGCTGGGAGGAGTTCCTGGTTGGACCGGACTTTGCAGCACCTCTGCGGCCAATTTATGAAGGTAAGTGATCACATGGGATGGTGCGAAATCTCCATCAGTTTCATGATTGCCCAGATACTGGAGCATCTCCTTGGCGCAAATGTGGAAGCCAGAGCGAAACATCTCCTCTGACTTCTCCTGGTTGACAGCAGGCTGATCTGTAAAGAAACAAGAAACCACAGTCAGAAGTGCTGCTGTTTGACACAGGTGTCCTTTTTTCAATGAATGAAACTATATTTGAAGTCACTTAGTTGCCTGTAGTTCTAGATAATCACTCCATTGTTTATTCATCTTGGTCATTTGCTCGCTCTCCACTAAACCCATCCTGCCGCATGAGTATTTTTGTGAGTGCACAGCAGCTGTGTGTCAGTGGTCTGTAGCTCACCAATTTGCATGCCGTTCTGCAGAGCAAGGATCTTCTGCTGCTGCTGCTCCAGAACAGAGGTGAGGGCTTTCACGTGCTTGAGCGTGAGCTCTAAAACCACAGCCTTCTCCAGATGGCCCAGAGTCTGTGAGAAAGACACGCAGTCAGCACATCTTCAACTGTTATACAACACAGAGAATCTACACTTTACTGCTCCTGTTGACGGTCATACCATCAAAATTCTACAACAGCCGCAGTAAAAGGGAAAAATTAAGGGCAACATATACAATTTGATATGCGATTCTATGTATTTCATGTGCAGTCTGATTGACTGAAAGTTACGTTTTGTTCTTTATTGGATTGAATACAATTTGGAAACTACCCAGTTTAAACCAAGGCACGTGACAGAAGACACGTCCTCTTCAGTGTGAGCTGCTGACGCACTGAGCCGGAGAGGACGCGATACCCACGCGCGGCCACTAGGCGGCGCCTGACACTCGGTGTCCCGTTTTTCCCTCCCGGCCACAGCCCAAACTTACCGTGAGTTTCAGGTGCTCCGGTAATAAATCTTTCAACTGAGCGATACACTCGTTTATCCGGTCACGCCTTTTCTTCTCAATGAGCCTGTGAGGCAGCTTGTAGGTTTCCTGCGAGAATAAACAGCACGGTCGGTTCAATTGAGCGGATCCCAGACGCACGCGGATATAATTAGCTCTTAATGATGAGAGGAGTTATGTAATAACATAAACTAGGTCAACCATTTATGGTACTACGGGACTTTGGCTAGCTAAATGCATTCCTGGAAGTTCACTTCCTTTAATTAACATGTGGTTGTAACTGAATAAACAATATAATCGCGGACCTTGCTCTCCTCTCCTCTCTTCATTCCTCGTCTGGGTTTATAAACATACATCGGGAAATCCATCCTAAAGGAAGACAAAGAGGATAGTTAATGGTCAGGTGAAGATACAGAACATTAGCAGAATGGGTACGTGCGTTTGAGGAAACGCTTTTCAAAGTCTAACTTACCCCAGCAAGTCGGACGGATCCACCTGGAGTTTGGACAGAGGAGGCGGATGCGCGCTGGGGATTCGCTCCATTCTCTTCAATCCAATCGCATTCAATTTCTCCAATGAGGTTACAAATACAAACGCATGTATTCAAGAGTTCTGAAGGTTGACAGGGGTGGGAGCAGTTCGTAAAATATACCGAAATGCCGCAAGAAATATATATATATATATATATATATATATATATATATATAATCTGCAGCGTCCAAAAGGCAAAGCGGAATCGAACCGTTATAAACGGTGTTTTTACGCGTGAAAATAGTTTCGGGTTGGACCCTGCGATTTTCCACGCCGTAGTCCTGACGTGGAAGAAAGGCAAACCCTCTTGGTGGCGCGTTGGGGAAGTGGGAGGGGGGAGGACACAGCGACGAGTTAAATAAACCCTCTGACTCTGCGCTCCGCCTGACCCACCTCCCGCACATGAGGCTCACGTGTTGCGCGGCGCTGTCTCGGCGGCGGAGGGACGGCCCGCTGTGCGCCGGCGAGGCCCATTGGTTGGCTGAATGCGGCTGACGTCAGAGCAGGGGGGCGGCGCGTGTCCCATCCCGTGTACCACCACGCTGATGTGCATCCTAACCGGGCAGAGCGCGCCACGCCGCAGGGAACGTGTCGGCGGCTGGCGGCGGGCCTGAGACACGGGAGCCGAGTGGTGGTGTACAATGGGGAGATGTACAATAACACAATGCAAACCCTCTGGTGGAGTAGAACTGTTATTACTGATACAGCGCAGTGATGCTACAAAGGAGTACCGCGCGTTTTATCAGGCGGCATTTGTTTTTATTGTTTTGCAATCACAATTTTATTGAGTTAAAGTTGAGATTAGATCAGACCCTGATAAATTGGTAATACACGTGCACCATGTGCGTGGATTAGAGTGCGCGGTGGCTTTGTTGTCATGAGGCGATGCAGACTGTCACGTTGATCTCATGGCCCCGGCAGCCCGCTGAGCACGCGGGGCGCATGCAGCACACGGCGGCGGCCTAATGCGGTCTATAACCTCAGATCTCACACACACGCACGCACGCACGCACCTCGGTGGTTCGCTGCCATTTGCAAGAGAAAAAGGTGCATAAAGACCCAAAGCACCTTTACATTGAATTGTCACGATTCCTCACTCAAAAATCTCTTTACACAGCATACATCTATAAATCCTTATGCACGTGTTTAGAGGAGGTCCGTGATAACGTTATTTTTTCTAGATATTTTCATAAAGAGAACACAATAGGGTTTTATCTTCTCATGGCAAATACAATGACAGTTCCAAACAATTACAGGTCGTTTGCTGCACAAGGACAGATTATCAAGGTCAATAAGAGTCAGCATAATAAATCCCATTAATATTCATTACTTTTTCCTCTGGTCAAGGTGCAGATTGGGTGGAAACGAATATTTGATTACTGATATCTATTCGTTTGATCAAAATGAGTTGGACTAAATCAATTTAATCCTATTTCATGAAAGTTCTTACATAGGAAATCCTGCACACAAATAGATAGTTCTTCCAATGACTTATTTCTTTGAGTGCTGGATTGGTATTTCATTTAATTATTGCTGAAGTGGAATTTCAAGTTTTCAATTTATCTGTCCCAAAATGTCAGAAAATCCATTGAGCAAATTCTCTGCATTAACTGTATCATATGAAATCATGCTTAAGGAGAATCTTGTTACTTTCGAAACCTTCCCTTTCAAGACAGGAACAAAACAATGTTCTCTCATAAGCCAGATGAGGCAGAGAGAGTTGTTACTTCTCATTTAATCAAGAGCTAGAACATTTGGATCACCAGAGATAAATATTGCACATATTAGCTGTTAAGGGTTTTCACTTAATAGTCCTGATGATTGAGCTCCCATCTTCAAAATAGTAAGAAAGCGGCAGCTGTCACAATTCTTTTAAGAGCTATCCGACCTGACGACAAAGTTTTCATCAACAGATTTTTTAGTTTCAGAAAAGTATCTTTCAGAAGTGTTCAACAAACAAAGGTCTGTTAGAAAATTCCTGGAATATAATTAAATAAAAATGTGGCTTGCAACAGGATTCAATAATTGCAATATCACTTTAACCCATGGTTACAGAGATGCAGCCTTAATTAAATAAAAAAACAAGCTGTGGGAACGTGGTTAACGCACAAATAACACGATTAAATTGGAAATATATATATTTTTTTAAATCCTTATACTGGCACATTTGTTTTAGTTCACTTCTATAGCTTGACATGGTTTGTAAGCAACAAAAAAGGTATTTTCTATTTACTTTAACAACATTTTCTTCATAATGTTAAAATGTCTGATGTTAAATGTTTAACAAATTGCAAACAATATTGTGTGATATACAAGTAGAAGACCACTGGCACTGCTTGAATGTTAATGATTAATTAGTTAATCATTTGTGGATGACCACAGACACACAGAGTTCATCTGCCGGCAAGCTCCAAATGGACTTCCTTTCCCTTCCATCTGACCTTACCATGCTAGAAGCATGACGTTTTAAGCCAATAAGCGGATAAACACATAATACAACGTGCAGACGCTCTTTGTTTTACACACTCATTTATTTAAATAGACTTCATGAATAGGATGTACAATTTGGACACAAACCATCCACCGCTATAAAAGTTCAGTTTGGTCGAGCAGCACTCCAAATAACTAATCTACTATTTTCCCCCCTCGCAGATGCTCAAACACTCAGTCATTCTCAAGTGGATCTTATTTGTGTGCGCTACAGAAAATATTAGTGCCTCAGGACTAAATTAATGACAGATTACATAATTCAGTGCCAAATATGAAATCTAATATCTAATTTCAGCAACGATCTAAATTTTCTCCCGAATTCATTTGAGTTCTACATTATGCTTTCGATGGGACTCCACATCACTGCTCTCGTCAAGCACAACATGCAACCAGCTTTAGAGTGAAGCAGTCACATGATGTGCTCCTCCTTCACGGGCGGTCCAGGCTTTGTCATAGAGAGGTTACTTACAGGTCAGCATTGTTACCCCGCAAAAGCCTTTTTAATCTCAAGTGTCCTGGAGGAAAAAGAACCTTCATTTCAGATTGCAAAATGCTAAAGTGATAATGAACGGAACAAAAACTTTTTTGTTTTTTTCATTTATCTCCATATTTCAAATTTCATTATTTGAAATCAAATACTAGTTCCCAAAAATAGTCTATTCTTATTTCGACATTGCATATCATTAAGTATTCCTATTGCTGTCGGACAAAAGCAAAATGTGTCGCAAAGTTCATACAAACCTTTAAATATACTAGTGACCCGAGTTTGCTGGAGCAACACAGGATTAAAACGTCAGTAAAAGGCCACATGAGAGCAACACCTCAACAGGAACAAGGTGTGAACTTTGGCATCTTGTCAGCTTGGTGCGATGCAGAGGGCACTTCGGCTAGTAATGGTGAAGTCAGTGTTTTCATCTTCTAAACCCAGAGGACTTGCTTGTCAGGTCCCGAGGCACTTTGTTGCACACTCCGCCCACACAAACACATCCACTCTGCAGGCTGCCAGTAACGTACTCATAACTTTCACTTCACACGGACACTCTGGAGCAGGCATGTACAAACACTTATCGTAGGAGTTTGTGGTGTAGTACGCAGTCTGACATCAACCTAAATAAATACTGGAGACGGACATTTTTTTGGCATTCTCCTGTATAACATGTGGCGCACAGGCAGAAGTGCGAAGGCACCGGTGATACTGGCCCCAAGGGCCCTTAGGCAGGTTGCTGTGGATTGATGTTCATGTGCGGGGGATGACCAAGAAGACCAATTCGTTGCTTCTGCTTCCTCTGCTCGGTCATCTGCGTGTGAAAAAGGGTAGTATAAAGATCATTGCAATCTTGAAAACAATGGAGGATTCATACAGATACAAAAAAAGTTATCAATTAATGAGCTTTAGGGGGGCTTGTAGATGTTCTTTTGTTCCCTTTGGACAGAGCCAGGCCAGCTTTGCCCCCTTGGTTCCAGTCTTAATGCTAAGCTAAGCTAATGAGTATCTGACTGAACGGATACGAGAGTGGTATTGATGGTCTCATCGAACATTTGGCAGAATTCTTTTGCCAAGAAAAGTGGTTTTCCCAAGTGAGTTTTTTTTTTACCTTTTCAAAGGGCAGTTATCATTGCACAATGTGACTAAATATTGTGTATTTTTAACTTGTACATGAACAAACCCATTCAAAAAGAGGAGCAGCAAAATACTGAAAATAAACCACTTTAGGTATTAGCTTAAGCTGTCTGAGTCACTAGTTCCATAATGGTGATTGTAGAACAGTAAGCAGCCAATCCGCTGTTAGTCTTCATCATAATGTGGTGGCCTATAACCTTCCAATGGCCGTCTATGACCTGCCAATGGCTGTACCGTCTCAGACGCAGGGAAAATAAATACATCATGGGAGATATACTACAAAGTTAAGGTGTGCATGGTTTATGGTCTCATTCTCTACCTGTTCCTTGAGCTCAGTCAGCTGTCCAGACAGGTTAGAAACCAGCCTCATGGTCGTCTCAAGCTTCTCCTGAAGGTTCCTGATTTCATTTTGCTCCCCCTCGGCATCGCTGCTCACCAGTGACATGGCGCGCATCCTCGGGAACCAGTCCAGGTTGTGCTCCTGCGGTTGACAGAGCATAAAACAAAAGGAATAAGTCATTTCATGAGGTTGGCGCTGCAGTCAACAGAGGGCTTACATCTGAACTCAAAATTGTGCAGGGCATTGACCATCGCTGCACTTGTAACAGTAAAAGACGTTGATCAAGGAATTGTTTTCACGCTTTGGTTTAAGGGTTAGAGTGCAACTAATGTACCCTCTAATACAGTATTCCTGTATGTCGGCACCATTCTGTTTATGTCATTTAACGTGCATGACCTGCATGTCTGTCAGTTAGGGTTAGACAAGAGGAACGCATTATTGTCTGAAGGTGTAAAACACGCCTGTACATGTTTACAAGTCTGACTCTGCAATAAGAAGTTTGATCAGGATGCGCGTATTCAGGGTGTGTCTGTGCTTTTTATTTACCTTGATCATCTCCGCTACGTAGCTTTCTGGGCCTGTATATTCAGTGGAGTCCTTAACATTTACCAGCACAATAAAGAACAGGTAGTGCCACATGTTGTGCTCCTCTTTGATGTGCCCCTCAAAAGTCACCGTCTTGTTGTCAAACTTGTCACGCTCCAGGCCTGCAGAGGGGCAATGATGCAGGTTATTTATGCGTTGCATGTTTAAGCACGTTTAAGAACAAACACCAAAGCTGACAGGAAAATAGTAAGCTAGTCAAAACACATGAAGTCAGGCAGTCTCATTCAGGAAAAAAGGATGTTTTGCAAGAGAGACTGACGAAGAAATTACAGGACAAATGAACTAAGCTACACGCCAGTATCAATAAAGATGCTAAAGACACTCTTTTGCACAATGGAATTTTTTATATATATATATATATTTATATATATAAACATCATTAAGATGCATAAAATACACAATTACGACTGATTTATCTTTCTCAGGTACTGAGACAACGAAATGCAGTTTAGCATCTAACCAGAAAGTGCAAGAGATCAACAATCACTGCAAACAAGCAGTCAAGACAGTATTGGAAATCAAAGTTTCAATGCAACTATTCAACTATAAAGAAGTGTAAAAAGACCGGGTGCCAGAGAAGCATAGCCAGTGTTGTGTAGTTGAATGAGATGAAACTACATAATTTCTCATGCAGTGCAGGTAGAATCTTTTAAAAAGAGGTTTAACATGAGGAGATATTTTAGGTGGACTTGACCAGCGAAACCTCGTTAATATGTTCTACCTACTCTGGTTAAACTGAAGAGCAACAATTGCTCCGTACCATTTAAGTGAACAAAATATGCAATTTGATAGAAAAGTAAAATGGAATGTACAGAACGATATTATAAAAAGAGTATTGTCCTGTAAAAGTGACAATGCATTTGAGTCACACATATAGACCTCTTGTTTTATAGATCATAATAAGGAGTCTGGCAAGTTTGGTTGTCGGCACTTTGGCCTATAAAACCATTTCTTCTTTAAAGAAAAGACTCATCGGTTCCTTTTGTTTCTCTGGGTGCTATAAACATCCATATTTGGATAAATGGTAAAAGGAGCTTCTGTCTGTGCAGTAATAATATTATGGTTGAGCCGGGGATATATCCTTGGGGGGGGTTAGATTTAAACAAGCACGGGCTACCTCTATGTTTAGACCAACGTTATAAGACACCAAAAGAATAACTAACGTTGCAGCCTTGCGGTTGGTTATACGCCTGCGGCAGTCAGTCAAGTTTCAATTTTCATCCAAAATGTCACCACTTCATTGTTTTATCCCATCAGACATTTGCGTGTTACTGCTTAGTTAGCAAATTTATTCCTGGGTTATTCAAACATTGTTTTTTGTGAGATCCCAAACCCAACTGATGTTAACGCACAACTCATTCACGTTAGCTACAGGCCGACATGCTCAGTAATCCTTCATATTAGTTATTAATAATGATGTGATGAAATACAAACAGCTCTTTTGAGACATTCAGTCAGTTGCTCTTTCCCTTCTCTATGCATAACGGAGAGTGAGTTTAAGCATGAATCATTGAAAAGGAGCTACAAGTAAAAAAAACAAAGCTGCACAGGAAATTCCTGATGTAAATCACTTATTGGCCGAAGACCTAAAAATCCATACGAGCCTGAAAGAAATATTGATGGTTTATAAAACGGAGCCGGATGGATGAGAGACACTTAAGCCCGTAGAGGTCGGCTCCTAATCTCTGCATCTCCTGTTCCCTTTGTGGTTCTTGTGGAAACCATAGAGACCGCTGCTCCCCCTGGGCCGTGGCCTTCTTTAAAATGAGTCAGCCAGGGCTGACGGTTGGCTGGGTGACGTACTCTTCTCATTCCAAATGTTCACCACTTGTCCTGAGTGCGTGACCCAAACATATGTACGCACACACAAGCCTACCTACAATAAATGTACTGCTGGGCTCACGTACGTGTACTTTAAATGCACATATATGGGAATGCGGACATCGCATATGGCTCATCAGTATCAAGTTGCACAAAAACATATGGGGACAAAAAAAGAAAAAAAAGAAAAGGACTTTCTGCTTGTGAGTAAAGTGGGAGTAAATGTCTCAGGGTGTGAGACAGACATGAATTATGGAGGCGAGCAGAGCAGTGGCAGGAAACTCATGACTCAACCTTCTTTGGAACGACAGCTAAGTGAAAGAGAGGGAGTGGAGGGGGAGGGGCCTGCAAGAAAGTGCGTGCACCTTAACAGCCATACCAGAAACCACAAACGCACCATGAAATCCAACACTCTGAAGGGGGATTTTGGACCGAGCGCCACGAGATGGATTGAGGTACTAAGAGTACTAATGATGCACAGTCTTTGAGTCACAGAGCACGGCCCAACAGGCCGATTGGACCAGTAATTCTGGCACTGGAGTGTTAAGAGGTTCGATTTACGATAGACGATATCATTAGGAAAATATTCCAATACAAGTGGCGGCAGAGAACTGTGCCACACATCATGAAAGTGGCAGTGATATATTAGCAGTAAATATATGCTTGTCTAAGTCACCGTGCGATGTAGTCAAATTTTGGGAAGATCAATATAATTAATATAATGTCGTCTTCGTCTTCAAATTGCTTATTTTGTCTGATCAAAACAACAAAAAAAACAAAGAAAATTGTGAAGCGAATACACTTACAGATTCATTTGAGACTAATTGAATAAACAACTGATAATTTGGTTTCATGTGAAGCAACTGGAAAAAAGGCAAACGGAAACAATGGTGCTTTCGAAAGAGATGCAGAGCAGACTCACCGCAGATGAAGCAAGTAGTCTTTAGGACTTCTTCTTTCTTCTGTTTTTCACTCCTCAGGTCAGCAAAAGTGTCAATGATTACGCCAAAGATGAGGTTGAGAACAATGATGATGACCATGAAGAAGAACAGCAGGTCGTATATCACTCTGGCTGCAAACAGCGGCTCCTGCGAATGGACGTGTTCACTTACTTAGTGATTAGAAAAGTCACTTACAAAGTACAAACTACTTGGAAAACAGGGAACAATTTAGAGTAAATTGAACAAAAGAGATATGTGACTTTATTGTGGTAGACAATGACCCATAGGAAAGAGCCTCGAATAAACATATGTGTAGGATGTTATGAGTTTAAAAAGAGGTTAAGCTTAGTCGTCATGGGCGTTAATGGAAACACAAGACCACAAGTGAAACCTGCCAGATGCTACAGTAACAGAGCCGGTCGACCTGATGCAGCCTCGTCCCGTCCGTGTAGCACATCATTAGCCAATTGAGGCACAATGGACGTCAACGTCCACATAGTGTGCTATAAGTGCATTAGTGAATTTAATTTACTAATTTTCCATTTGAGTTAATCCTTTCAAAGTAATGGTCACCAGCCTGAGGAAGTGACACACATTCAAACACATGTGGGTCGCGCTTGTTTTGAAGCAACAAAGTACTTAGCCACCCGCCCACCCATTCTGGATTTTGTGGGTTGAATATGCGACTCTTTGGCCTGAGTTGCTCTTTGAATATGTGAGGCAGATATTCACATCCTCTTTCGAAATCATTAGTGGGGAGTCTGAATTCGGTGGAAATCTATCTTGAGGTTTGACTTCGACAAAAGGCGGAAGAAGTGCAGCTGCAAGGAAACGTTGTGAAACCTTTTTTTTCTTCTTTTAAAAAAAAAAAACAAGTTCAGCACATTGTGGGCTCGTAGCCAGCTCACATGACCCTCGCTCTGCAGCTGCGGGTGACCGACTCACACACACGTCCTATCTTTAGAGCTACATTTACCTCTTTGGAAGGCTTGCGGAGTACATCCCCTACACCTCCTCCGCTCCTCAAGCCGTGACTCAGCACAGTAACGATGCACATAAGTAGAGAGTCGCACGTCCGCTCCATGTCACTGTCCTCCTCACTCTCAGCCACCAAATCTGCAGAGGCAAAGAGGAAAGTGTGTGTATATATATATATATATATAAAGAGAAGGTCATTTACACCGTAATGCTTAGGACAACTAGGACCTATTCTTTTTTTAATTAATGTAACATCAGAAGCATCAAACTGTGGCTCATTATACCTATTAATCTAACTCATGTGATCCAAAATTATTACGCAGGGCAATTTACATTTCACGTAATTTCCTCATCATGCAGGTAGTACTAAGGTTACTTTTATTCAGAAATCATGATGATTTAATAGTTAACTATGTTATTTTCCACAACAATGTAAACACCTCATGCCATATTCATGATAAGTGTAGTGTTATAGTATTCAATGATATGATCATAACAAGCACAATATACCGGTATATCAAGCATAGACCCAAATGAGTTATGATAGACAATCCAAGCAGAAAACCTCTGAGTGGAAATGAATATTAGACATCTGCATGAACAAGGTATGAACTGCTATCGAAATATCCTTGGTTTATTTGCTAAATGTATCATCTGTTGGAACTTTGTTTACCTGTTCGGGTTCACAGTGAGACGAAGGTTAGACAAAATATTAAATATTTAACTAATTTGGTAAAGTTTAGAGTAAATGGACAAATTACCGTGACTTGGTTAAATGGCCCTACTAACATGTGTTCATCATTGGCCAAATCATTAGAGAGTTTTTATGACTTGGCTTGAGGCCGAGGGAACAAACAGGGTCACATGTTGACTTTATTTTAGGTCCATTGAGGTCACATGAGTTTTTTGGCAGTTATGTGACAGTTATAAGGAGTCACATGAATTCAATTGTGAATTGGTGTGAATCTGCAGAAAGAATGCAACTAAAAAAAGGAAACCTAGTTTTTTCCTGAAAGGGCAATGGATGATTCCCCAAAACTTCAGGGTGATCCTCAAGTAATTATTCCAGACAACATGAACAATTCCTACATGAACCACTTCACCTTTTAAACACTGAACAGCCTAGAAACTTTCACCCCGAGCTTTTCTAACCCTGCAACTAAAATAACCACATTATAAACTGTTCTTTTCCAAACTGTCGTTCCCCAAACTACTTTGTTGTATGATCGATGACACGTAATCCACAAAATAACTCATAACATTGAAATACTTATTTTTACAATATGATTTGCTTTTAATTATTGAAATATTGAAATTTTATTAAATAAAACCCAGTGTTGGAGTTGTCTTCACCTTCCTGCAGGGCTTCCGTGGTGCAATTCTCGTCAGTTCCTCCCGGACACATTCCTGCAGACAGGAACTCACCGGCCAGACTGGCTCCATTTTCTAGAGAGTAGGATCAAAAGTTGTACAAGCTTTCTCGTCTTTTCAAAATTAAAAACCTACAATCTGCGGTCATGTCAGAATTATTAAAAGCCATCAAATGTGCCCTCACTCAGAGTTGTGTTGGGAATACGATCCACCTCCAGGATGAAGTCGTCTTTGAAGAAAATGTAGCCAACGATGGAGAACAGGTAGACCAAGATGAGCGCCAGCACGGCGGTGAGCACGATCGAGCGTCCGTTACGAGTCACACTCTTGATAACATTCAGCAAGGTTTCTTCTCTGTATACCAGGTCAAACAGCTACAGAGGCAAAACACATTATGAAACAAAAAGGACATATATCCAACACTATATTCATGCGAAATTGAGTTTTTGTCAACATATGGTGTATTCATTTGGTTTACATACGAACATCTTTTACCTACAAGGAAACCAGCGTTTGCTACAAAGCTACAATGGGAAGTTACACAAGAAAGTACAAGTTGTAAGAAACACATTTGTTTGTTGGATTAATTTTGTGCCTTTAACACTTTGTTTTCTTTTACAATGAATCCTCAGATTTCTGTCCGGCATAAATGACTTGTTATTGAAAATATGTCCCAGTGCATCTGAAGAGGAGCTGCTTGGCCTGGCTGGTTGGACGACCTTTCAGTGTTTGCATTTTCGGTCTAACATGTTATAAAGCAGACCTGAGGAAGTGAACTACTCAACAACAAGGCAAAAAGCAGAAACACCATTAAATAAGGCAGTTAGGACTGGTCGGGGAATCCACCGAAATGGGAAGCTATGGCTTTTCAGAGAAAAGTAATTCTTGACTTATGGTTTTACACAAAATCTGCTTCCCTTTAGAGTAATTGTGTGTGTGTGTATTTACAGTGTGTGTGTGTGTGTGGGGGGGGTTTCTCTCACCAGCAGACTGTAGAAAAAGACGTGAACAAACACTCCCAGTGAGCAGATGATGAGGTAAAGGAGGTGGTAGAGGAACTCAAAGTCAAACACCATGGCTCTGTAACCCCGCGTGAAGGTTCCTCGGTTCCCCACAAAACTAATCAGGAAGATGATTTTATTGCACACCTGGAAGATCAAGTCAATGTATGTAGTAACCTGCTTATTGTTCACTTTCTGCAGTAACTTGATTTAACCTAGTTAACTTCACCACCCTGGATGCATGCCGCAGGAACCGGAACTACTCATCATTATTTACACAAGTTTCTGAAAAGGATTTTCTTGGATGCACATGATACATTTTAATGAAATGTTCCGTCTGACTAAGAATGATACTGACACTATTGGGTGCTATTTGAAAATCCCACACAGCTGCAAAGAAAACGAAAACACATGGTTCAAAAATGTCAAACACACAATCAGGGAGACATCTGACTACTGACCAGCTGCGTGTAAACTAGATTTGAGGGTAACCTGGTTACTGCAGTCCATGGTGACGTGCTCTCTGATTCCCTGAATTAACCTGATCTCTCACAATAACCCAGTTTATTTTGTACAGGTCAGTGAAGCAGTTAAAGCGAGGGTTAATCCAGGGGTGTGTGTGTGTGTGTGTGTGTGTTAGGAGCACATCTAGACATCTCTAGTGGGTGCAGGAGGGGTGTTGCTCTCGCTAAGTGACGCACTTCACGTACTGCCAAGAGGAAGTATGGTGCCAAGGGGGCATCACCACAGGCAGACGGTGCACCAGCCTGCCAAGTGGGCATGTGTGTGAAAGAAGAACTGGAACTAGTGCGGTGGAGGTTTCTCAGCTTGTGAAAGTACATGTTGTAATGTGTGTGTGAGTAGGGAAAAAAAATATGTAGATACTCGTTCCAATACAGACGGTGTAATTAAGTATTTGGAGTATCCGTGGACACTGTTTCTGAAAATAAATTTCCATTTCAAAATCTCAATTCATTTTGAGTGAATGGAATGTCTAAAAACAGGAAGAACAAACTAACTTCCAGAAATCCTCACATTTCAGAAGCAGGAAATAGAAATAATTGCGTGTTAAATAAGCAATTGTTTCAGCTCCACAGAATTCCATTTCCTTCTATTGAATCTGAGTCGCAACACACATTTCAGAGATGGATCTCTCAACATCCTGGACAATAAACCACAACTAACTGTATTACATTACAGGTCATTTAGCTGACACTTTTAGCCAAAGCGACTTACATTACACTTTAAAACCATGGCTTTTTCACATTTTTGCCTGGGGAGCAATTAGGGGTTAGGTGTCTTGCTCAGGGACACTTCGAATTGAGACATGGGGCAGCCGGGACTTGAACCACTAACCTTGCGGTTCCCAGCGCACCCGCTCTACCCCCTGCGCAACGACGACCCAATATGATGTATGTATGACGAGTAATCTGGGTGAACTAACTATTTGAAGCAGATCACTTACATTGAAGGAGCCCAGAAGGAAGAGAGTGGGCTCCAGGCCAACAGAGAAGATGAGACGCAGGATGCTGATAATGACGAGGGCGCGGATGCCCAGCGGTTGGGGCATGATAATAACAATGGCCAGGGTTGCCAAAACTCCCATCCACAGCAGGGCGGACAGGTGTGTATCCAGCATACCTGCAGAAGATCGATACAGGTATTAATGCACATGCAAGCATTTACAGACACTTGCCACAATTGTGCTCTTTGACAACCGTGTATCAGAGGGAATAGGTCATACATACAATATTAATGATTGATATTGCAAGATTACAGCACAGCTTGCCCAGATGTTGCCTTGGGCCTTAATTAGTGTAACTTTGAACTCGAAGAGTCAGTTACACTTTTTTTGTATTTGTGGGCTTTAAGCTTTGGTGAGAGCCGACCTTATGCTTCCCTTGATCCCAAAGTAAATCCAGGATTAGTGTGCTAGTCAGGGTTTCATGTGGCAACAAATCACTGACAAAAACCGGTCAGGTTTGATCAGCCTAAAAAAAAAGCCTTCTTCTCGGTTACTGACCCCACTTTCTTAAAACAAAGGGCTAACATGTGCGCTTGTGTCAATGTTAGTGAGCGCCACATGTTCACTGGCCAGAGTGCTCGAATAACAAAGAAAAAAAAAAAAAGAAAAAAAAAAAGGTACATGAAAGAAAGTGTTGATTTTGGAAAGAAAGAAAAAGGATCAAAAGATAATTGTGAAAGAAAAAGAAAATGGGGCAGAACTACGAGGTTTAAGAAAAACCCATTGGGTGGGAGTGGAAGTGAATGAGAAAACTTGCGGATAAGGGAACAACCACTCCTTTCCTCCCCTACTTCCTCTCCTCCCACCTTGTCTCCTTCTCTCCCACCGTATTTCTCTCCCATCGAATCCCCGTGGAGATCACATGGCAGGTGCCACTTACAGAACTGTCATCTCTAAAAATACCTCAGCTGAAAGATTCATGAGGAACTGGCCGGGGGCAACACACGGCTCCGGTGCTTACGTGCACTCATAAGCTTTCTAGCTCCCTTGCACTGTGTTTATGTGCAGATGGATAATAACTCCCTGTAAAATCACATGTTGTCTATGTTTTACATTGTCTAGAGACCAGTGGGAATTTGAGTCATGTCAACATTTCTCTATGATTGTTTCAACTTTTGAATTATATTATTTTTCAATGCAGTGCTAACATAACACTTTGTACTTCATACAAAGATAACAGAGCATAGCTCACAACTCCAACAGATAAGTGGATAAGATGTCAAATAACTTTAGAAAGTAAGCACCCTTGTTCACTGGCACATTTTGAAATCTTGATTATATTTTTGAGGGTGTAAAACGACAGCGACATTAGTATCGTATTCATCGTGAGTCATCATGGCAAAATATGACCTGGAGACACATACTGAAGCGCCGATTTTAAGCACAGATTGAGAACTGTGATAAAGAGGCAAATTCATACCTAGTGGGACTAGGCACTAGTCATACCCTAGAATGATTAGATGCACCCATCTACAGACCCAACCACACTAGTAAGCTTTACAGGTGTGTCTGAGATCAAAATGAGCTTGAGGCCATGTAAGCGTTGTTGATGCAACTTTAAAAGGTACTATGAAAGTCAAATATGTGCTCAGGCTTTGAGAACACGGGTTGAGTTGAGGATAGCCTGCACGGGTGCGTCTAAAACAAAGGTAAAGGCCTTCATAAGTCTGCTCCTGGTGAGCAGATCAGAACACTGTAACAAAAAGGAGATCAGGAGGCCCATGCTGAGGCTGGATGGAGAGTTGGCTCTTTAAAGTCCATTTCTGTGGATGGTTACCATTATTACATTACGTGCCATTTATCTGACGCTTTTATCCAAAGCAACTTACAATAATTTAGCACATGTTTCATGGCTTTACAGAAGAAAAAGTTGAAATCCAAATGATAGAACTGGAATTAAGCGAAAACAAGCAGTTTCGCTTTGACGTCTTATTTCTGGGTGCAGAAACTAGTGCTGAAAATTCAATAAATCCCATCACTGTATACCAAGCCTTTTCAAAAAGCCATGTTAGTGCAGACTGTAGAATCTAATAGGCAATTAGTAGCAGAGAGAAAAAAAAGAGGTCAAAAAATGTATGCAACAGCAGTGCAATAAATACACACATCTGCATGAAAAATGTCCAGGGCTAAACGGATGTCTACTCTGCAGCAAAAAGCACACAGACATTGAAAAATGTTTGAGCCACTAGAAAAGTGAGATTGTAGTGACAGGATGTAAGAGGGGTCAGGGCTGAGTTTTAAAAAGCATGTTCTGTCACTGGTGTCTTCTCGTATGCGACTGACCTGCATGTACACCTTCCAGGGGGTAGAAGAAGCAGACCAGCAGGTTCATGAGCACAGCCAGGTTGAAGGAGACGTTACTCCACACAGACATGTTTCTGGAGCACCAGTACAGCACCGGTTGGGCTGGGGGGAGGTAAAGTGAGAATTTATTTTTGCACCATATGATTTTAGATAGATTTTGTTAAGAAATGTTGTATTACGTTAGTAAATTCTAGGATTGCAAGGTCACCAAAATTGTCCAAATATAGTTCAAAAGCAAAAGATGATCCATTGAAATGATAAAAAAAACACAGAAAGATGGAAAACACTCACATTTAGGAAACTAGGATGAATATTTGTAATGATGATGATGAAAGTAATTAGTTCATACAGTTTAACTTCTGTTGAATGTTTGGTCAATTAATTGTTTTAGCACTAAATTGATTATTGCATAACAAGCTGTTGGTGTGAGAGTTGACCTTAACTTGCTCGGTTCTTCCTCTACATACAGAAAATAATGTTGCATCAAGTTTGGATTTTTGACAAAAAAAAAGATAAACCAACCAACATTAATGTTTGAGATGTCGATAGTAAAAACAATTGAGAAAAATAAATAAAACACTTTCAAACACAGAAATATTTTCTGGAGGAGGTAAATAGAAATAAAATGTTTCTATTTCCCTGTTCTGGAGTCTTGTGCGTGCATTTGAAGTGCCGCGCTGTATATGCAAGTTTGTATAAGGGAGCGCACACGCTCTCAGTTGTGATTCATAAGGTTAATGTACAAACGTTTCACCACTCACAGCATGTGGAAAGCCCCGGTCTGCTTTTAGACAGTCTCACACACACACATACACTTTTGTTTTCCATAAATGAGGTTAGAGATCTGTCCCAGCATGCACACGATACACACTGGACATCTCACCAGCCTGTCAGCGGCACACGCAGTCACCCACCAACATTCCCGCCGACAGTTAACTGGAGTTTCACGATTTACCAAAGCTGCACGTCTTTGGACTGAGAGGAAACATGCAAAACACCAACCGGTTTTGATGATTTAGTAATATATCAAGTTTAATTGGTTCCACAGTCTCTAAGGTGAGTATTTTTTACAGTTGAAGTAATATTCATTACTTCAAGACAAAATACAGAATATATTTATCATTTTTGATTTTCAAACTAAAAAAGAAATAATACCAATAGAATTTTGTGATGTGGTGAAATTACATTTTTTTGCTTTAAATATAAACCGAACAAACTAATTTGTTATTAACTAATAATAATGTGGATTGAGCATCATTTAAGCGTGTTTGCACTCCTCACCAAATACTGTCCTTCAATTGTTTGTGTAGCACCTAACAAGAGTTTATTCCGTCAAATCGAGGTGAGCGATGAACCTCTGAATTGTCTATTTGTACAAAGGTCGTCGGGCCTCATTTGACATAACTGACCACTATGTGCACAACACAAGCTCCATCTTGATCCCACCTCTGAGTTTCTTCTGCCAGTTCATCTCATTGAAGAGGTCCTCGGCTCGCAAGAAGAAGTCGTTGATCTTGCTGCCCTGCTCGTCTCGCTCTGTGGTGAAGTAGATTCGCAGCTTCGACTCGGAGGTCAGGAACTCACAGATGTTGGGCACGGGGAACACAATCTCCTCCATGGTGCGGTCCTGACGCACAATCTGAATAGAGATACACACCATCATCTTGGCATCTGTAGGTCAACATTGTTGTCATAAAAAAACAACAACTGTAGAATATGTGAAATTCTACTTCAGACTCTGGGACAAGAGTTGAATTTTATGACCTCTATCTGAGCGGTATGTTTGGCGTAGAACTCCAAGGCCTCATCTCCCTCTCCACTGGTCGCTCCTGGCTTCAACATCAAGGACAGCTCCTTATTATGACGCGCCAGCTGTACAAAAGAACACACCAAAGGGAGCGCGTGGCTTAAAAACGCCCAAACAAGGAGTATCCATGTCTCATCACATTCCTGCATGGATATGGATGATGGATGAGAAATTGATGCATGAGAGGAACAGCAGACCTGGTGAGCTAAAATGTAGATGTTATGTCCAACATTTCGGGGTGAGGCAGCATCGTGTTCTTCCTCTTCCCCGTTATCATCCTCCTCATTTGTGTCCTCAAACTCCACCTCTCCCTGTAAATAGGCTTTCTTTATCACCTCCACCTGGACAGGGAAACACACACACAAACACAATTCCGTACTCTGTGGCGCTGAGTAGCTAAAGCGATAGCCGTTAGCGATAGTTGTATTTGTTATAGAAAAATCAACCAAGAGAAGGACAAGATGTACAACATCATCTCCTCACCAGCTCTTTAGGCCTCATGTTGTACAGGATCCTCTCGGAGTTCTCACTGTCGTGACGGCTCTCCATAATTGCAAGCAGCAGCTTGGACGCATTATTCTAAAAGTGGGACAAAAGAGACTAAGCAGGCGGAGGAAAATAGCTGCAATACTAAGAACTGTCAGTTTCTGCATTCAAGGAAAACTGAAACCCTGATGCTCTTGGAAAAAGAACTCAAATATTTGCATTGGAAGAGCAGCGCACCAGTTAGTGTAACTCAGAGAAATTAATGCCCTGCTGTTATATACTAAGCAGTTAGTTATATTCCATGCTGCAGGGAAAAGAAAGTACTACAGTTTATTTTTTCAAAAATTTTTGGTGCACACTATACACTAAAATATAAGGAATGGATTGTTCACATTAAGCCTTTCTCACCTTGAGCTCCAACACCAGGTCCATCCGCTTTTTCCCGAGTGGATTGATGTCATTCAGGATGAGGGCGATTATAATATCAATTCCGTTGGACTCGTGTGTGGCAATGCAATTCTGAACGACATTAAAAAATCATAAAAAAAAGATGGCTAGAAGCCCTCATCCAAACACCGCCCCCTGGCACGGTGTCTTTACCTACCTGGTTTTCGTGGCAGGGGCCTTGGCAATACTCTGTGAGACTTTCCAGAGTTTGGTTGATGAGGGCTACGTTCTTCTCGTTGATGTACAGTCCCAGTAGGCCGAGACCCCCCGTGGTGCTGCCGCAGATACAGTCCAAGAACTGAAGAGTCTCGCACACAAGGTTGTAGTTGTTCTTGTTGTTTTGACAGCGAAGGAAATTCTGAGGAGATAAAGTGGTTGGGTTGGTGTCACTGGGATTGAGCGAAGTGGATACAAACCAAAAATAAATCAATCAAAACCAAAGAGTTTTTCACTTAGTTACAACTCAGTTAATGTTGTAGAACCAGTTTGCATCCGTAAGGCTTTTTTTGGCTGAACTGTTCCATCAGAGCCAGAAGGCACTGGGCACACATTTTGGGCTGTAATTTTCCCACAAAGATGTGTGCACCGCCTGAAACATATTTTCTTACAATATAAAAAAAGTAATGTTCCACTTTTTTTTAAAGCGTTGCCACAGAAGTCAAACAGGCCTCTCACACACAGGACAACGATGATTAAGGGATTTAGCATTGGTAAGAAAACCATGAGACCTGCAGCAAAGATGCAAAAGAATGCCTGTATAAGATAGCAAAACAATGGTTTGTTAAAGGAAGGCATGGTAGCCAATCCTCTCTAATGAATATCTGACTGAAAGGGAGTTTGTCCCACCTGTAGGTCCCGGTTGTGATTCTCACAAAGCAGCTGGAGGAAGCGAAGGATGGGCTGCATGATCACAATTACAAAACTCATTTCTCCCTCGTCCTGGTTCTTGTCCCCAGTGCTGTGTTGACCATCGGCGGAGTTGAAGTGGTCATCGGGGTCGGCTTCACGCCGGTATGAGTTAAAGGCCTTCTTGGTGGCAGTCGAGGCCTCCAAGAGCTGCTCTTTCACATCCTCCGTCATGACCACCGCTGAGTCTCTAGCTAAACAGAGACAGGCAAAAGGAAAGGAGTTGAAAGCCATATAAACAAAGTTCACCTGGGATATAATTGTAGATCATCTTAGCATCCTGTGTTGGTGACAACCGGACTTAAATTCATAAATTCAGACCACAGTATGTGACCTCTGACCTTTTTTGCGTACAGGGACGTCTTTGTCCTGGCTGTCATCATCTCTCTTTCGGTTTCCCAGGTCGCTGGTATTTACCGTCACCGTGGCTTTAATCTCAAGCTGGGCCAGCTTCATCCGGTCATAGAAAACCCTGAAGAACTTTTCGGATTTCTTGTCTTCTGTCAGACGGCAAAATAACGAACGCTGGACACAAAAAACAAGGACAGGAAAATGAGAGATTATGGATCTCATGGTCTGCTGAAAGCAATTTTGCTAATCGCTTAATCATGTCAATCATTCTTCAAACAAAAACACAAGTTCTGCTTGTTCCAACATCTCTGCATGTGAATGCTTGTCACCATTTCATACCATTTTAAAAGAAAAAGTTAAATTTCACCTTTTTAAAATGGTAAAGATCTAAAACTAATCTCTTATCTAAATAGCCATTTGTTGCAGCCTTAATATCAATTACCAAATGTATTACATAATCAAAACTTGATTTCCCCCTGCAAGTTTGTATTAGGACACTGATGAGTTATATAGAGTGCTGGGAACTAAGGTCAAAATATGAAAATGGAAACATGGACTTTAAGGTCTGTTTGTTTAAACAATCTTGACTGGACCTTCGCAAAACATCTAACTATAATGAAGCAAGTCCGGATCTACTAACATGGGAGGGTTTAAACGCTGCAGTTACGGCTGTTAGAAGGGGGTTATACAAAGTTGGAACATATTTGAGCCTGCGAGCGCAACATAAAACCATGTTTCAGAGACAGGGCGGTTGTTGTGATTATGTAAGAGGCATTATCTGCTGCAGTCTACGGAAAAGGCTTTGACCAACAGAAACACCCTCGCCAAACTTACTGTATGATAAGTGACACATGAGGGAGACGTCCGGCGTACTTACACAGATAAACAAACAGGAATGGTGGGGACTGGGAAATTTAACCAGCAGGCGAAAAACAAACACCAAAGAGGGAACAAGGGAGTGAAAAAAGGGAGAAAAAAAGCAGATGATTGAGAGAGAGATATGAAGGGAATGTTATCAGACAGCATCTAGGACAGTGCTCAAAGTCATTACATAATCATCTGCCTTTTCAGGTTAAATGTAAAACTGTGCTGTTAAGGAAAACAAACAAATGAAAGTCACAAGGAAAACGTTAAGAAAAATGTCCAAAACAAGCTTCGCTTCTCCTACTTCAAGGAGACTGTGGCTGTTTGTACTGATCATTGAAAAGCATGAAAAAAGCATTTTTCATTCCAGATTTAGAATACTGACAAGCCAATCGAGTTGCTTAAACTAGACAGCGTATGCAGCCAATCAACAGGAATCAGAGCACAGCTAACAACGTTTTCAATTCTTTCTACTACACTGTGTTGCTTTCAGGAGAAACAATGACATAATTCTCTGCTTGTGCGCCAAAGCAGATTCCTGAGCCTCACCGTGCCCCAACCCGGCCCTCCACCACGGAGCACTCTGCTTGCACGTACACACTCTGCCAAGCCGGGGGGGGCTGCAGAGCGAGGCCGTCATACAATTACCAGCCTGATGACAGTGTGGCGAGAGTGGAGACGGGGATTAGCTGAACCGCTAGCAACACAGCTCACATCTCACAGCGTGCCTGAGGAGGGAGGCGATGGTCATTCCGGTCCGTCTCTGCTCACAATACAGGCGGGCCTACGGGCCACTAAAAGCGTGGGCCTTCGTACCTCTTCCATATGTAATCACATTCAGTCTACTGCCTATGCTTTCCATAATATTGCAGACCGGACCACCGGGATTCCCCGGGTTAGAGCGGTCAGGGTTGGCAGGACTAACACCAGCAGGCCTGTTTCATCTCAGCGATCAGGGTTGGCTGAGCTTCGATGTTTCACTGCGGTAAAGTTGAGCTTGTGTGATAGATGGAGGCTGAGAGGTAAACCTCTTGGTTATGTTGCACTTATTCATTATTGTGTCCAATGTGGTCCAACACAGACAGAAGCACACGGAAAGAATATGTTTTTAAACTGTCTGTTTCTAAGAACTGAGCTGAACTCACAGCTTGTACATAAAGCTGGAAAACCTTAACGAAGAATACTGTAGAACACTTTTCATTTCGCTATCATATCGTAGAATTTTCTATGTGGCGGTGTCTAAAATTGACTAAATGAAAACCTAAACCTTCACGTCTAACCCAATCGCTGCATCTCAAGTGTTTCGATGCTGGTCATTACACACCCGATGACTGTGCAGCCTCATCAAGACACCACCTGCGTTTCGTAAAGCAAGGACGAGAGGGGCGTGGGGAGGGATGACGTTATGGATGAAGTAACACACGCTGGTCAACAAGAAAATGGAATAAAACTAACTGCGGATGAAGGAGAGAGAGGAGCATCTCAGCGGCCCCCTACCGTGTTGGGTAAACAGTGTCTGTCTGTATCCATGGAGACAAACCCTGAGCGGAATGAGACGAAGAGGAGCGGGGAAGGTGGGGCGGATAACACTGAAAAACAAGGTCATCACGCTTTCCCTTCTCTCCTTCCGTTCCGCCACTTGGCATCAACAAAGGGATGTTATGCAACAGCTATTTATACTCCCGCTCCCTCTCACCCTCCCTCTCATGTCAGGCCACATGCAAACCAAATGCCGCTTGGTTCTCCTCTTTTACTTTGTCGCCTCCGTTCTTTGCTGTAGTCACCTTTCTATTTAGTTATCCCTCCTGAAACGGTGTTTGTCTACTGCATTGTGTTGCCTCTGCAATATCGGTTGAGTGCACCTGCAACGCAAGACCTTTGGAGGGAAACAAAACAGATTGCCCCGCGGTTGCACAACAGATGGCTGCCGAGTGAAATGCCACAAGTTGCTATGTCACAACACGATTTACAGCTGTTAAGAGATCTGTTATTGCTCCCGCAGAGAAACTGGCATGCACCAGAAATAAAGACGATCGGCGTGAAGCCAGCAGTATCAAAAGCACTAAAATGCACTGACTGTAAAACATCCAAAACCTCTAAAAAGGCATTTATACATTAGCTTTGCATGACAGCAAAATAAACGAGTGTGTGTAAATGAGTGACTGCGCCTGTAATCTTGAGTTATTCTGTGTGGTTTATTTCTGTGCGTCACAAGTAAATAGTTAACTGTGTTTTCAGAGGACATGATTTCCAATTGATGCTCAGCATGTCAGATGAACACGCTGACAAAAACGCATTATTCCTTGAGAGCTTTCTTAAAGAAAGCACAGAGCAAAATTAGTTTTCTCTTGAGGTAACAGAAAAGGTTTGCGTGATTAATCAATTTGAACTTTTTCTGCTCATTTTACACTTCTTAGGATTCTTTTTTTTTTAAGGAGATTGTCTGGTAGCTGAAAAAACAACAAATATTTGTGCCATGTGGCACATTCCTAGCACAGCGCACAGAGTACATTCCCCCGAAAAAAACATCCATTTTCACAGCCAACTTAAGAACGCACGGGTGAGAGCAGCTCCAGTTTCTCCTCAATCTCCTATGCGTTCCCCGTCCCTCCTCCCCATCTCCCCACTGCCCCAGTTCCGGAGGCCCAGCATGACCCAGCTTGGGCCGGGAAGAGAGCGCAAAAAGGAGCGGGAAAAGCTGGTATGCTCTTTGGGCTGAGACATTCCTCATTGTTCATTCACACAGGGCTTATGTAACGCAGACGGATCACGTGACGTAGCGCTGCAGCGGCCGTGGGAAGCCAGAGCATTATCTTCGCCACAGTGGCTTCCTCGCTCTAATCTGATTATGCAAGCCCTGTGCTTACGCAAGGACACACAGACGGGGAGACAGATGGGAAGACAAGGGGATCAACAGACAGACCGAGAGACGCGGATAACAGACAGACAAGGATATCAACAGACAGAGCTACTGACAGAGGGACAGATCAACAGACAGAGACAAATTTAGTTAAGAGTGGCTCAAGTTAAAGCGAATAGGAAAACAGCAGTATTTGAAATTGCCTAATGAACACATCAGCTCAGAGTGCGAAAATTCACAGCACTTTGTAATGTACGGTTATAAGCAAACTGCAGACTTCATAAAGCAGCTGGCGAGGCCCTTTAGCTAAATGATGGTTTGCTAGATTTGGGGCGCTCTTGTAATATATATACGTGCAGCTGTGGCAGCCCAGTGACCCACGTACTGTAGATCTGGTAATGAAAACCATCCATGCCATATTGTATTCTTTTCGGGATCACCTGCACGATAAGCTGCGCCTTTACAGAGCAGCCCATGCTCTTTAGACACTGCAGATCAGTTACAGTAAATTAAACAGGTAAGTGTGTATTATGTTACGATAATATATATTCAGGCATCTGGTAGTTGAGCTTTTCAAAAGTAGACAATTGAGACAAGTGTGTCCCTTCAGTTCCCACATGTTTATGGGAAGAGATTCAGGGGGTAACTGACCTGGATGATGGTGTTTCCACCTTCTAGCAATGCAATTGCCAGAAGGATGCTTTCTTGGAAAACTCGGTCACTAGTGGTGTTCATGATGAGGTCAATGACCAGGTCAGAGGCTCCCTCTTTGTCCAAGTGACACTGCACCTCTGCCAGGCTCATTTCGGCACGACTCAGGCCCCCAGAACCCCCTAATACTGCAGAAACAGAGACGGTTTGACAGGCCAGCTCAGAATCAGATGCATGAGGTAAACAGTTTATACAATTAATTAGTTTCCAATCAAGGTCCACATCATAAATTAGATCGCATCAAATATAGTTCCAAGAGCTAAATCTGGAGCTAAAATTATTATGTTATTAGCTTAGCAATAGTTCCAGATGTTAACATATGGGGCAGATTAATTGGCAAAAAATTCTAAATCAGTTACATAAAATTGGATTTCTATAGCTGTGGTGGTTGTTTAACTGTACATTATTGTGTAATTCATTGTTCATGACTGTTAACATTTCCCCTCCGAGGCCTCATCTTCAGACTACATAAAGAATGATCAGCCCGGCCCTTACTTCAACAGGTTGCAAAGACTGTTTTCGCAGAAAGTAGCAGCTTGTCACCTAGCAACAGTGAAAAGCGGATCATTCAAGGGGAGGGCAACATTTCCTGTGATCTGTTTGCCAACATCTTGGTGCACATGGGAGAGATGGTGAACAGGGAATCATGTTAATGTTTCTGTGTCATTGACCACAGTTAAAAAAAAAATCAACATATGTATTGGTCATCACAAATATAGATGGCGTTTTATGCAGCTCAAAAGGCTGTCACGCCAATGTTGCAATGAATGTGAAAATACTGCCTTTCATGCCACAGCAGAAGCCCAGACATTGTGGTTATTAGGTTGGTGTTGACACTGAATTTATATGAAACCCCCCTCACAGCTCATACCACTGGCACCAACATGTCCTCCAAAATCTCCATCGAAATAAAATGTTACATCACACATATCAGAACCAAAAGCTCAAACACTGCACAGAGATTCCATATTTTGACTGCACATATAGTTACAGAATGAAAATGATATCAGGCAGGAATAAGAATGTTGCGCTCCGAGTGCTCGAGAGGCAGCTCATGATGCAACTCTAGAGCTGATAACCGGCTCAGGGCCAGACAGATGGATTCCAGTCCTAATATAACATTACCGGGAAGCCGTTTTACTATGGCTTCAGGGGAAGAGCACATGTTAGCAAACCAAAAGCAAAGGTCCATCTAGTTTTTGCTCTCTGATAGTAGTTGTTGTCATTACTGGCACAAACGCATGCATCCATTTGTTAGCTGTAATCAACAGATGATTGTGCAGTCTCAATGGGGAATACTTCACGTAAACATAGGCTGGTTGGGAGATGTCAAAATTAGTGTTTTCGTGGCCTAAACAACTAAACTTCACTTATTACTTTCTGCCATTAAGCATTAAAGAACAACGTCCCACCTGATGGATTTTTGCCGGGTCCTCCTGGACTGCGGGGGCCATTGCTAAATGACGTCAGGCTGTCCCTCCTCCCACCACTTCGATGAAAGTTGCCATAGTAACGATTCACCAGAATCTGTCTCAGCGCCTCGCCCTGCGAGAGGGAAAGAAATGGAAGGATGTAATGACGTGAAGCCAGCAACGGTGAAGGGCGAAGTTGTATAACCAGGATAAAATTGCATCATCAGGGAAACGGTCAGCATTGCACACAAAGACACCAAAACAGACCTGATTGCCTCAGAAAATGATACCGACCACACTCAGAAAGAAACATTTCAATTTAAATATTGAATTTAAGGAAGTGACAAACATTTATGCCAAAAAACCTTGGAAGTTTATATGATTCACCACCCACACTGATGCGTTTAACAACAACAGCAGCAGCAGCAGCGACCCTGTGTAGTGACAATGTGAGGTCCTGGGGTTTACTTAGACAGACCTGGGCCGGCCCTCCCCCACTCTGACTCATCCACTGTTGAGCCGTCAGCAGCACAACTTTGTTGTTGTTATGGCAACCGCAGCCCATAGCTACCTGCCAGACGTCTTGTGGGTTAATGTGAGGGGAAAGGGTATTTTTTGGGGGGGTAATAATTTTAAGTAATGATTAATTGTGGGTGTTCCATGCAGCTTTGTGTAAGCTGTGCTACCACAGCTAGGAGGTTAACCTCTGGGAGGTTGAGGTGATGTTATATAGTGTAAAGAACCATTATCATAATTGTCTCGTCAGGTTAGTCAGCTGTATGCATCGTGTGTACCGGATGGTTGGATCAGCTGTAGTCAAAATATGATTTCCTAGTCTTAATGGGGAATACTGCTCTTCAGTCATGAGTCAAGAATAATTAGTCAAAATTGACATTAAATTAAAAATGTTTATATATGGCTTAACCAATCAATATAGTTATTCTGGAAAAATGAATTAAAGCACGGCTTTTTAACAGAAATACCCGATCCATTGTAGAGTCACTGTATTGAAATATAGGCATTAGATGAAGGAGGTACAGGGAGATGTGGTTATTAAAATGATTTATTTTTCTTCCTTCAGTTAAATAGTAGTTAGTTAGGTGACATTTAAGCTGGGTAGGGGAGTGGTTAGAAACACAAAAAGCAGGCAGGAAAAAAAAAAAGGAGGCACAAAAACGCTATTTTACATTCAAGATTGAATGCCTGTCTAAAACTGGACGTGTCACTGAATCTCTGAAGTATTGATGTTTTAAGCGAAGCTGCCATGCTGCCGCAGGTACCTACCCTCTTCTGGTCCTCCAACAACTTCTCAGGCTGGTTCTGATCCAGCTGCTGGGCGCAGTGAGGAGCGTGAGCACAGTGGTCCAACAGATACAAACACAGGGTTAGTACTCATGCAGGTTAAGGGTCAGGTGAATAACCACGTGGTGAGCCTTTTTAACGGCTCGCAGTGACAATGCAAAGGTCTGCTCGGTGGGTATTGCCATGCATTTACTGCCATGTTAGACACCAGAGAAGCATTATGGTTGTGGCTGTTTTAGATGGCTGAGATGCACACAGTGGCAAGAAGATTGACTGAGGTCTATCAGTTCAATCACAGCTAACATCGGGCGAGGGAGGGGGAACCACCGCCCAGCAATCACAGGGGTGACAGAGGCAAACAAACAATGACTCACACACACCTACAGAGGATTTAGTGTACCACACAGAAAGGCCGCTGGATGGTTTCAAACCGAGGACCTTCTTGCTGTGAGGCGACGATGCCATGCCACTCTGACAAATATTCAAGGTTGGACTATGAAGTCTGGTGTTTTACCAGGTCGGCTTTCTACTTTCCGTAATGGTTCACCCCCCACCCAACCCTGTGGTATCCAATTTCCCTTCATCAGGGCACAGCAATCATCAAGGGTATAAAGAAAGTGGTAAAAGGCAATGTTCTACATAAATTTAATGTAAGACGACACACTTGGAAGGACAGGCAAGAGGAGAGAATTGGCGAGGGGCGACGGGGTTAGAGTTACATAAACACTCCAAAAGGAATCAGGTCACTAAACCATTGACTCAGAGCTGCTTACAGTGACCATCTGTCACCAAAAACACAAGGGCAAGTGGCAGGGCAAGTAAACGACAGAGAGGATGAGAGAAAGAACTACAAACAAGGGTAATAAGAGACCCTCTGCAAATTGTTTCACAAAAGAGTTTAGCCAATTCGACCGCCAATCACGATGTGCATCGCTTTGTCTCGGAGATGAAGCTTTTATTTCTCTTTTCACTTATCATAACCTGATAAACCCCCCTCACACACAAACAACACGCTACCATGCTGGAGAGTTAAATAACTTGGTCTGTAAACCAACAGAAAATGTTGAACATGGCAGCACATACGACACATACGAAATACAGTTTCCTCAGAACGCTGCAAGAAAACGCTGGGCTTTACTTGAAGACGTGAAAGTGACAGACATCTTCACAATATGTGACAGAAAAAGGGGTAAAACGCAGACTGTCAAACACTTTAGAACACTTAAAACTAATTTCAGTACATATCAAAGCCACCTTTTAACTTTAATCAACTTTCTCATCATTTCCAATATCTCCAGTACTTTTATGAGGAGCAAACCTCGTGAGCTTCGTACACGTCACCAAGTGAGACAGCCAGAGACACAACTTCTGTTGTGTTGTTGGTTTTGTGTCAGGACTCAAGGACAGCGTAAGGCAACGTAGTAGGGCAGAGTTCAGTAGCAGGTCAGGGAGCCAAACGCTGGAGGAGCAACATCTTCCAATAGTCAGCCTCTGAGTCACAACTTCCAACCACAAAAGAAATGTGCTGATCGGAGTAGGTCGGTGCAGCTTATCTCCCCGGTCTGACCACAGACACCACAGGGTAACCCCTCACAGCCACCACATCCGCCCCAACTATAGAGCGTTCCACCCAACTGGAAACTCCCCAGGGCAAACCCCTGATCAGCCTCACAATTTGACCACACCCACCCACCCACCCCCACACACACACACACACACACACACACACAGTTTGTGTTTGTTCGGAAAGTGTGGAAAGAAACATGTTTTTGAGTCTTGTAGGCTGCGAGTGAGTGAGAATTTACCACATTACAGCGTTAATTTTAAACATTGCTTCATCATTTAATTGCAACGGACCTATAGACACCAGCGCTGTATAGTCATGTTTGTCCTGACAGGATAAATCATTGACGGGAATGTTGTAGAAGTTTCTTCAGGGGTTATAAAAGGGAGTTAGCTTAAAAATCTAAAATATTCTTCTTCATTTCATCCAACAAGCCCGCCAAGGTCCGAGGCACGGAGGAGAAACATGATTTACTACAAACAGCAAGGGCTTGCATAACTGCTTCGACACACACACACACACACACACACACACACACACACACACACACACACACACACCTTATATAACCCTGACAGCCAAACAGCGACAAAATCAGCAGATAATCACCTCCCTGACACTTAGCAACGCTGGAGCACGTGTATACACACATTGGGCAGGTCGAAAATGGCACTACTCTCAATGTGTTGATAATAGCTTATTATGCAAAATACAAGTTTATTAACATTCCTTATGTGACGTCACCAACCTCACTATAAATCATACTATAGTGCTTTACTCAAAAGGGTGACGAGAACCAACTACGCACTTTCATATAACACTTGTACAAACCCTCACAGCCAACCCCATTAAGTTTACACAGTGTGGGCGTGTGTTTGCATCCTTGTGAGAAAAGGTGTGAATGGAAGTGGGGTGTATACATTTTGAGTAGTTGACAAATTGTTTCCTAATGATGTAGCAGAAGCCAGAAAGGAAAAAGGGACAAGAGCAATATGGAGATTGGCACATCGCGCTGGGGACAGGACAGAAATGTTTAACAGGTGTGTGTGTGTGTGTGTAGGGATCATCTCTCTCGCCCAATTCCCCTCAGCCCCAATGATTCCAACTTGCATTCTCAGAACACACACACACACACGTGTGGGTAAACAGCTCCTCCACACTTTCATTGGCAATTACTGCTGAAGGTCACCCATCAGCCGAGGGGCTGGGTTCCAGGGAGAAAAAAAAAAGCCTGGTTCTTATGTAACCTCAGCCCAGATTTGGCAGCGGACCAGGAATCGTGCAGCGCTCAGGCAAGGAAAACTAGGACACAGCCTCAATAACTGCCACAGCTCCTTACGGTCTCACACACACACACACACACACACACACACACACACACACACACACACACACACACACACACACACACACACACACACCTGAGAGATATGCAGGGGAAACACCCTTTGAAAAGCTGAGCATTATCTTGAAACAATACAAAAATATATATATGAAACGTCCCACAATATTTTATTGAGAGGTCACTAATCACTTTTATTTATGTTCACTATTTTTTTTATGCCTTCCATTTCTTATTGATATGCGCATGTATTTATTTTTATATTCGTCAACGGCTTACATGCACTGGGTTTAAGTTTAAAATAAAAGCAGTAAACTTGAACTGGTGTATAAATATACAGCAAATATGTTCCAGGTTGACTTTTGCTTGATGTGGTGCTTAAAAAGGTATGCAAATGTAGCACTGGCGGTTTGCCCGGACCGCACGTGACTCACCTTGGAAGCTGGAATAACAACTCTGTTGAGCAACGTGCAGTCAGCCACAGCACACATCTCCCTATCGCCCTCTGTCTCTCTAGCCCCCCTCCTCTTTCTCACCACTTTCAGTGGATCTGCACACCAGTGTATTGCAGGAATCAACCGCCCACTATTTGTCACCAGCTGTGCACAGAGCATCCCCCACCTACAACACACAGCCACAGCAGCTGCTACAGGACTGATGAAGAACAACAACAACTAGGAGGTACACAAAAAGCAGCTGAGGGAAACAAGAGCACAAGTAGAAGAAAAGGAGAAACAACCTTAGGCATATCCATCTCATCATCAAAGGCCCTGAGCTGAAAGAGAACACAGGGTTTGCAGGGTTAGATAACAACACAGGCAGAAGGAGGCTAAAGCAGCGGTCATGACTTGTAAGTCAAATGTTATAATTGTGGATATTTACCACAGTGAGCAGAATTAGTGAGGTGTCATACAGTGGTGGGTGCAGTGAGTAAGTAACCGTTCCTGCCCTACTGACTACAGAGGTGACTGACAGGAAGAACAAGCCAATTCCCTTCAAAATCCCTTCACTGGGGACGCAAAAAAAATACAACTACACCTACATGGATCCATAATCTGATGCTCCAGCATCAAAATCCCACCCAACAAAAAATTAAACCGGAAATATATTTCCTACTACTGTATGTATGCATTTTATTTGACACAATATACAGTCAATGTACAGTTATACAGTGCACATGAGGTAAATCACCTCACCATGTCCACACTTCCCCCTACCTTCTCTCCATAACCACGGTCTTTTGTCATCATCTCTCGTAGCGTTTGCAGAACTTTGATGCACAGTCTCTCCTCATTTTCCTCCAGCAGCTGCTTGGTATGTTTAATGAGCCTGCAGCAGGACATGACTACATGAGTCTAGTTCATAATGGAAACACCATCAATAGACCTATTTTGCTGAAGAGGATATTAACAGTACTTACTTGCATATGAAACCTCCGCTCTCACACTTCTTACGAGAGTCTGTGTTTTCGGGGAAGAGCAGCTCGGGTCGATGTAGCACGTCCACCAGAACTGATAACTCAGCCTGGACCAACGGACGCAGGCGGTCCTCAAGAGCGGACACGATATCCTGCAGTGCAGAAAAATACATGCTCTAACAACTTGAAGAATTTGACACGCACCAGTGAGCGGAAAACATCACAAAAACAGTACCTGCAATCTCTCAATGATGTTCCTGTAGTCCCGGGAAGCAGTCACCACAGAATCCCTGCGGGCAGCATTGCGAGCAGAGAGTCTCCAGCTCATGGCTGTCTTCTGGACAATGTTGTTGGATTTTACAAACAAGTTGTTCACCTGGTTGTCCAGGTCCACAGGGATGGCTATCGCTCTGCCTTTGGCTGGCGGGTACAAACAGATAGGTACACAATTAGTGTGTCGTGATAAATCAGCTCCAGTAAGTTTTTGCTCAAAACTCTTTCTAGTAAATGTGTGAAATTCACATGAACCAAGATACAAACAAACAAATGGTTGCAACGGTGTATGATGGACCGATCTACACCGTAAAAAAAAAGGGTTCGTGAGAGAGGCGTCGACATAAGCAAGGAGGATTTTGATCTTACCAACATCAGAGAGGACCTTGATGCAGTTCTCAACAGAACCCTTCTGGACTGGGACCAACCAGTTACAATGGTAGACCCTGAACACTGCCTGCAACAGCTGCACAAACACTGGCTGCCTGGTCTGAGACCAAGAAGCAAGAAAAGCATGTAAATTACCATACAGAACTATCGGCTCTAGTCTTTCAAGAAAGAAATAGGTCCCTCGACAACATGCAAGCTATGCATCTGTCATCCACATTGCAACCAACAATCTGGGCCAGCGGCTTTGCCTTTTAATATAACAAACCCGCACCTCCCCACACAGTGATATAGATTAGTGGTGTGACAGCAGCTCGTGTAGAAAGAACCCCATGCTGACTCAGTGGAGGTTTGTTACTTGTTACAGGAGACCCTGAGCAAACTCAAAATATTTACACATTAAAAAATAAGGATATTTGCTCTCACACCGCAGAATTATCTGAAACACCAAACTGTGTTTTATTTGCTGAAATGAACAAATACCTGAAATATTTTTCCCAACAGACAGGCCTGCAGCAGAGGATACAAGCAGTGAAGACATAACACAGTTCGTATGCATCACAGAGTTCTAAATACTTTTTTAAACTGTGACAGTTTGCGTGATTGAAAAAAAGGGACACTTTGTATGCATGTTCAAAGGAAATGATTAATGAGCACAACAGGATGCCAACAACCACGACTAACTGCTCTTAACTTTGTAACGTCTGATTTGACTCCCCGGGATCATGACCAGCATTACTCTGATAAACACGAACGAATGAAAAGGACATTCATTCTCCTTCACTCGTAATTATGTTTCTGTTAAGACTTCTGAGAAACTTTGCGGAAGCACTGACTTGACGACACGGAGGCACTTAAGGTGAAAACTTTGCAGTGTCTATAATCTTAACAGACTTTTGAATAAGGGGTTTCATTCTGTTAAAATATGCATTAGGTACCCCATAGAATTATAGCTAACTGTACCTGTACATTCTTTGGGACTGACACCTGCAGCATGACAGTGTTTACAGTGAGGTTAACGGCCATCAACGTCTAGATATTAAAAGAGAAAAACGCCCCTACCCAAACCTTACTTTCTCACAAGATTATCTATTGTGAGTGATGGTCAGGATGTGGTCCTTTAAAAGTGTTTTAAGAGAATAATGACCTTTTAATAAGTTGAGGGGAGATGTCAGACATGCGGCATGACTCAGACATAATGTCTACAGGGAAGTTTTATAACAACAGTTTGACAATATCGACCTGCAATTAAATTTAACCTTTCCGCTATTGTGATCAGGCTATTTTTTCTTTTTTTCTTGATGGTTGCATACCTGCAGGCTGGTGCTCTGGTCAGAGAACGGTGAGCTGAAGAAAGTCGTTACAATACTCATGACCGTCTCCGTCACGTAGCGCTCCAGAATGATGTCTGCGTGCTTACGGTCACTTGTATTGTTGCACACCTGCAAAACATTTAAAAGTACATCATTGATTTCATAAAATTGATTTAACAATTGTGATTTCTTAAGTAAGGTAAAAATGATGTCGCTTACTCTACAAATGTCCACCAGGAAGTTCTCAAAGAGCTTCCACATGTGGTTAGAGGTGTAGATCTCCTTCATTTCCACCTCGGTGTCTACATAGCAGTGGTTCAGGAAGTTGATATAGGCGATCTTTACCTGAGAGAATCGGATAAACGTTAATACAATTTTCCATTGGTTGCAGAATTATTTAAATTGTGAAATACAGATGCACTGGGACTTTTTTGTGACACTCTGCTTTGTAACTTGCTTGTTGCTGTTGGCAAAGTCTCAGCACGACTCAATCTCACCTCAGGGATGCAGTCCTCATGGGTCACCACCCGCACAATGTCATCAAGTGGTAACAGGCTGTTACACTTGATCTCTGTGTAGACGTTCTTTCCCTCGGTACAAACAGCCAACAGCTCCACCAGGTGTATGTGGTACATCAGAGGACTGTTTTCATCCATGCGGTCCCGCTCTGAGCGCATCATCTGGACCAGAGTCTGGAAGGACGCCCGGTCATTATAGAAGACCAGAACATCTTCTCCAGCATTTACCAACTGCAGGAAGAAAACAACATTGAAGGGGACATCAGTATATCAGGAGAAAGAGCAGCAGCATTGTTAAAACATTAAAAAGAGGATTAACAGGGCGTGACCTCTGCCATGACGATGTCCTGACACTTTTTGATGAATTTATTCTCTGCTTTGACAATAGTCTGAAGGAACTTGAGGTACTGCACATTGCGGCCGTGTGTTTCAATGCAGTGGACAAAATGCTGAACCACACGCTCATTGATCTCACTGCACAGCTGGAAGTTGTTCATGAAGATATGCTGCATGGTGATGGCCTCTAAAATCTGAACAGAAGGAGAAAAAAAGAGCAGAGCATTAGAACACAAGAACATTGCTTAAATAGCAATGTGTGCATATCGAGTCGTGCTTGTTAGGACCGCTAACCCCCGGGTTGAGGAAAAGATTGATGTGCTTGTGCAGCAGGGCTTGGTTCTGCTGGTTTCCCGCACAGAAATTCTGTAGAAACTGATGGGCCAGCTTCATTATATCCTGCATTCGCAAATCTTCACCCTGGAGGGGAAATGGTTGATTTAGTTATGGTTTGTTCGCTTAAACGCACACCCAAAATGAACGCCACTGAAAGGGATGATTAATACCTTTTCGTAGGGGATCTGTAGGAGCTCAAGGACGACAGCATGCGCCCCCATGTTCCTTAGCAGCCTCTGCTGCTGTGTCTTGCTCTTCCTACCTGACAAACCTTCTTGGACACACAGCCGGCTGAGCCGCAGCAGGATCTGATAAAGGCAGAGAGAAAATGGCAGAGCTGTATGGAAAAAGACACGACATTGGCAACAAAAGGCAGATGCAAAAGAGCTTGTCACCCCGACTTATAGGTGAGATCGTTACCTCCTTCACCACCCTGTAGTTGTAACTGCTGGTGCTTTCTGCTTTCTTTGGTTTGTCTGTGCCCCCTGAATTGCCCTACAAGGTACGCCGGAGACAAAGCATGAGAGAAAATGGTCTTCGGTAAAGGTAGTGTTAGAGGCAGACGCCTTTTAGGCGTCAGCGTGTGGTTCTTTTGGTGTAAAATATAATGCACCTTTTTATGGTCTGGCTCAGTGGAGAGCCCCTCGCCCCCATCCATGCCCTCGTCTGGCCCCTGCCTCTTGTACACCCAGAGCTCAGACTTCTCTACAATAGAGCGCAGCTGGTCCAGGTCAGACTTTATCTGCTTGTAATTTTCCACATCTTGGCTGGTGACCAGCAGCTGGACCTGTAAAAACATGCATGATAAAAGTTAAAGAACAGAGCAGAGAAAGGGTAGACGATACCGATTCCACATGCACTTTTGTTTGTATTTATTCGTTCATAGGCAAATAATAATACGTGCAACACATTTTAGTTTATTCTGTGGTTTTGCTGTAGCTGAAAGCTGCATACCTGCTTAAAAGCTTGCAAGACCTCCTGCCTTTGGCTGAAATGCTTGAAGAGCAAGTGGAGGGCTCTGGACACCAGAGGAGGATAGTCATGCATGGTCAAGTGGAGAAGGACCCTCAAGAAGGTACGGCCACCATGATCGTCCAGGTCCAGTGGGGTGTTCTCTTCACTAGACATACACAGAGCGCTAAGTTGAACGCATCCTCCTTGTATTTTGTGACTTTTCATTTATGGAAACTGGGATTACCTTCCACCAAATATCCCCTCTGCTTGCTCTTCTATGTTCTCAAAATCCAAAGCCCCTGGAATGAAAAGAAAAAGATATCTGTAATCAACAAAGTCTATTTCATCGTAATATACAGCCTTCGTTACCCTGACCTGGCATGTTGTTGGGTCCTTCCACTGACCCAGTTAGAGAAAATTCACTCTGGGAGTTACTCTCATCAAACTCCCTCTTAAATATTGACAGCAGACAGGAGATCCTGTAGTCCAAGCGGACATTCAAGATGAACTGCAGGACAGGACAGAAAATGAATGAATGCAAAGTTTTTAGAGGAGAGTTCATTGTATGTCAGCAGTAATAAAACCAAGGGAAAAGTTCATTTAGGAAGCTAGAAAACACAAGTCATATAAAAAATAATCAATCAATTAAATCCATTTACATATTTGGTGATTACAGTTGACACCTAATCCATTAATAGTCACACCTGCAGGATCTCAATGATCTTCAACTTGGTATCCATAACCAATATGTCCTGTTTCTCAGGTTCAGTCTGGGTCTTGACTGTGACTCCGTTGGTGCTGGTGCTTGAATTGGTGGGTAGGAAGCCCCCTCCTCTTAGGACCACTTGGGACATCAGCTCTCCTACTCCATGAATGGACCTCATCACATTGCTGCCTGGAAACAACCACACATCCATGAGTACACAAATTCACTTCATGTCGATCAGATATTTGGTCCGACATTAACCAAACATGGAGTTCATACCGCTGCTCTCCTCTTCTTTGTCCATTTTGGTGAAAGGGAAAATTGTGCTCACATGGACACAGTCTAAAATGGCGAGCAGGATCTTGGTTAGTCTAAGCAGGTCACTGAAGTTGTAGAAGCCAAAATAAATCAGGTTTCTGGCCAGATTCACCACCTGAACACCAAAGATGGATCAGTCAAATAGGTTTGCCGGTTTAACCATCAAAACGTGACATGACTGGCATAATATATCGAGAATGTGCCAAACTGACCTCAAAGGTGAGCTTGTTCTTCTCTTTATCTGCAAAAGGGAAACTCTGGCACACGACGTCTCTCAGATAGTTCTCAACAAACTCCATAGTCTGACAAAATCGCTCCTTAATTTCATCTTTTGATGTTCCATCATTGTCATAGCTGCAATAGGGTTAAAAAAAAGTGGATAAAACTAAAACATTAAAAAAAAACACATCTACAATGAACAATCCATGACATTTGTTTTACTCACTCATCAATGGCAATCTCTGAGGGGATTTCAGACCAGAGTCGAGCGTATTTGACGGGCGTAACCTGCTCCTGAGGATCACGATCTACATGCATGTGCAGCATCATGCGGCAGAAGGAGGCACGCAGGTCATAGGGCAGATCTTCATCTGACATGCATCGCAAGATCAGGTCCACGTCCAGCTGGCCAGAGATCTTGTTGATTGCCAGGTACTGGCGGTCCAAACACATCCTGGCAAACAGGTTCAGCTGGTACCTATTAAAGCACAAACACACTGGAACGTCATTACTTACATTTGAAGCAGCAAAAGGCTTTTTGGTCTTTATGTTTGTTGCCAGATGACTTGTTTTGCGTTCACAAAAACACCATCACAACTTTGCTGCATCTGCCCCCCGCTCAACGTCAAGTAACTACCAGTAACTACCTGTAATAGCTGATCACCTCCTGGTCCTCCTTCTGGCCCTCCTTGGCATCCTGAGCCAACTCTCTAATGCTTTTGCTCCGGATCTCTTTAATGCTGTCTTTCCAAAACAACCAAACCTCCTCCTCATCCTCCTCGGACTCCACAGAGTTCTCCCCGAGCGGCGCCCCCTCGATCTCAAACCTTGACAGTACGAGTCTGCAGGGAAAACAAGATTCTTATTTCTTCAAATGCTGATATAAAAAAATAAAACCTTTTTGACAATGTTAAAATGAAAACCATGATTAGGCTACAATGACTGAATTATTTTCATCATCAGCAGCAGCAGCTGTGCCAAAAATTATGCTATAGAGATGATTCAGCGCATTAATATATTAAAGGGAAATTGGAGCATGTTGGCATCAGGAGGAGAATAGACGGATGGTGGAGGGAGGGGGGGTCTACTCACTTAGTCTCTATGAGGATGTCTGCGTTGGTTGGATCCAGCACTGCGTTACAGATGAGCTCCTGTGTCACAGGGATGGACTTATTCATTGACACACACAAGTCTGACAGGTAGTCCAGGAACCTGGACACACAAACACACACACACACACACACACACACAGACACACAGAGACGCACAAGAAATACAAAATTCAATCATGACATAAAAAAAAACTCAGGGTCACCTCTAAGTATACAGTATACATACACATAGATATACATTTCCACATATAAGTTGTAAACTAAACATAACATTGACTCCCCAATTTAGCAAGTTGTTTGTATTCATACAGAGAGGCGCAGACAGACCTGGGCTCGCGGTTCTTACGGACCAGGCTAACAAATGTGTCGATCTCTGCGGCAGTGATGTGCTTCTCCAGCAGCTTGCGGTTGTTATGGAGCAGAGCTGTGATCGTGTCCTCAGCCAAGACATCATAGCCAATCTGTTTCTGCATGAAGCGAAACTGTTTGGCGATATACTCCTGCAGACAGACAAGCAGTTTGACCTTAACAAACCTAAACAAGATGGCACAAACTCACTGTGAAAAGGACATTATTAATTTAGCCGCTTCATCCTTGTTTCTTTACATACTCTATTGGGACTAAGAGGCATAATGTTATTTGTATCCATTACTTATATTGACTGGTCATTTTGGTCCTTGTTCGGCAAAACCGAGCAGAGCAAAAAACAGGCTGCCTCCTACTTAAACATAATTAAATGAAACCCGTCTAATAATTTCAATGTAATGTGTTTAAGAGATTTTTTGTGGGAAATGGGCATGTTGGATTTCACATTAATTAGCATTTGTTATAGCATGTGCCTGACTCACTGTGTGGCTCTGTGTATTAGCAGATGATTTGATTAAGAGCTGAGCAGAATGCACGGGGACATGGGGGGGGGGGTCAGTTATCCCTCTCTAACACGTGTCAAACTCACGACCCGCGGGCCAAATCCGCCGTCGGCTGTCCATGCAATACCCCCCACCCCCCTGTAAGTCTGCGCCACCCCCACCTCCCCCGTTGGCCATTGCATTGTCCACGCCCTGCACCCCTCCCTAGGATTGTAATGGTCTGGCCCGCTTTTCATTAAAGTATCTGGCCCGAACCTGAAATGAGTTTGACACCCCTGCTGCATAATATCAGGGCTCCCACGGAGACAGAGGCCTCTTTCACTTGCTATTAAACTTAATCCAGAGATTAGATTGGAAAGCACCTTTGCACAAACTCCAGCAGCACGTCAGCCATGTCGTACTGTGCCGGTGCCCCTCAACAGGCCGCCGGGCCTGATAAACCGTACCTGGTTCTTGCGGTAGTCCTGCTGAGAGTGACGCAAAACGCGGTAACAAAGGCGGCAGATGTGTCTGAAGGGGGCGTGCCGCTGGTCGGCCAGCTCCTCCAGCTGCAGCATGGGCCCGTCGCCACTGTCTGTGAATGGAGCCTGCAGCAGCTTGAAGATCTGTGTACGAGGAGAACGTTGTCACAATACAATACTGAAAGGAAAAAGAACACGGATAAAGATGTGGTCGGCAGGCGAACTGTTCCCCTGTGAGTCATTTTCACGAGTTTAAGTTATGTGGAGTTCAGTGAGGTTTAAACCCGTTCACTGGATTACCTGTTTGAGAATATTCTGTTCTCTCATGAGTTTCTGTCGTTCTCGGTTAGGTTTGTTGACCATGATTTCTAGAACATCCTGTCCGTTGTTAGGGATATCCACCACAAAGAACACCAAATCCTCCAGTAGCTTGGTGACAGCTCTGATTGGACATGCAAAAGAGAGAGAGACAAAGCGATACCACGATATCCTCTTTCCCGATAGAATATGACAATCTGGCACTGATAAGCAATTTCTACCTCCTCTCATTCTGTGTGATGGTTCCTTTTTCCAGCTTTCCAGCGATGGAGGCTAGCACTTTACTGGCATCGTTGGCAAAGTCAAGGTCTCTGACTTCAGCCGGGGAGACGGGCACAATGGCAAAGGCCTCTTTGTCCTCCTTTAGTGCCGATGTGCCGATCTTCAATTACAAAAAGAAATCAACAACTTCGTCATCCATCAATAGGAAATATTTTCTTCTCCAGAAAAAGACTTCTCCAGGTCCTTTTGATGGTCCCTTATGGAATACTCCAATAGTACATTTACTTCTTAGTATTTACTGTGCTAAGAAAAAGGTATCCGGAATAATCAATATCAATATTTTACTTCTGAAAGACTCCCATAACTTCACAGCAGGCAAGAACAGGTCACCGGGGACAGAATTTCTCCTCAGCATTTGTGCCAACAATTTACTTAATATACTGTTACATATTAATGCGAATGAACCGTCACTTACGCGCAGCATGACTGGCTTTTCCTCCTCCTTGTCAATTGGTTGGTTGGTGCTGTGAACCCACGTGTTTGTGCACAGGTGCCTGAGGCGCACATAGGAGCTCCTGAAAAATAATTTTCATGTTGCGGATTTACGATAAATGATGGATGTTTGGAGCTACAAACATTAACAAATTTGTAAATGTACAATATAAAGCAAATATATTGCTTGTAACCTCGTTTGAAAAATAAATTAAATGTGCTGCCAAAGTGCCCTTTTGGATGCCTTCATGAAAATTATAATAAAGTGCTCTTTATTTGGCTAAATAAGCAAGAAAACATGAGTTGCCCTTCACCAGGAAGCAGTGCACTAATGGACACCATTTAAATCTGTATTATTTTACTCTGTACAAATCATAAACATGTTAGAAAACAGGGACATACACATAGCGGAAAACTGGGTCAGGCTCATTAACTTTTCGTGTTTATCTTTGATTAAAGAGACCAGACATTTCCAGCTTTCCTTGGTTATAATGGAATTTGTTTGTGCTGTGAATAGTCTTGGGAGTATAGCACAAGTTCATTACTGGAGAACGAGAAGAACTAGATTGATGGAGCAGTCCATCAAGGTTCATGAGGAATATATACTGCTCTGTTGTGTTCCAACAGGAGAGGAAAATCTCTTTGGCTTGAATTAGAATCTTATTTTTATTTATATTTTTTTTGTCCTTAAAAATACTGAATCAATAAATCAACAAATTTCTGTTAAATATCTTCAGATTATGATGAGACCAGAAAATCGTCAATGATCAACTGACATTTTAAAGTGTTTTGGATTATGAACGGTAACAGGTAACGCCTCTTCAGCAGTCAGATATACAAGAGACTTTTACAGTGCATCCGGAAAGTATTCACAGCGCTTCACTTTTTCTACAATTTGTTATGTTACACTCTTATTCCAAAATGGATTAAATTCATTATTTTCCTCAACATTCTACACACAACAAACCATAATGACAAAGTGAAAACTGTTTTTTGCAAATTTTTGCAAATCTGTTAAAAATAAAGAACATGTACATAAGTATTCACAGCCTTTGCCATGACACTCAAAATTTAGCTCAAGTGCATCCTGTTTCCACTGATCATCCTTGAGATGTTTCTACAACTTGTTGGAGTCCATCTGTGCTAAATTCAGTTGATTGGACATGATTGAGAAAGGCACACACCTGTCTATATAAGGTACCACAGTTGGCAGTGCATATCAGAGCATAAACCAAGCCATGGGGTCCAAGGAATTATCTGTAGACCTCCGAGACAGAATTGTATCGAGGCACAGATCTGGCGAAGGGTACAGAAAGATTTCTGCAGCATTGAGAGTCCCAATGAGCTCGGTGGCCTCCATCATCCGGAAATGGAAGAGGTTTGGAACCACCAGGACTCTTCCTAGAGTTGGTCGCCCAGCCAGACTGAGCGATCGGGGGAGAAGGGCCTTAGTCAGGGAGGTGACCAGGAACCCGATGGTCACTCTGACAGAGCTCCAGCGTTGTTCTATGAAGAGAGGAGAACCTTCCAGAAGGACAACCATCTCTGCAGCACTCCACAAATCAGGCCTGTTGGGTAGAGTGGCCAGACGGAAGCCACTCCTCAGTAAAAAGCACATGACAGCCCGCCTGGAGTTCACAAAAAAGCACCTGAAGGACTCCATGAGAAACAAAATTCTCTGGTGTGATGAAATAAAGATTTAACTCTTTGGCCTGAATGCCCAGCGTCATGTCTGGAGGAAACCAGGCACTGTTCATCACCTGGCCAATACCATCCCTACAGCGAAGCACACAGCCAAGATAACAAAGGAGTGGCTTCAGCACACCTCTGTGAATGTCCTTGAATGGCCGAGCCAGAGCCCTGACTTGAACCCGATTGAACATCTCTGGAGAGATCTGAAAATGGCTGTGCACCGACGCTCCCCATTCAACCTGATGGAACTTGAGAGGTTCTGCAAAGAAGAATGGGAGAAACTGCCCAGAAATAGGTGTGCCACGCTTGTGGAATCACACCCAAGAAGACTTGAGGCTGTAATTGCTGCCAAAGGTGCTTCAACAAAGTAATGCGCAAAGGCTGTGAATACACATGTGATGTTTTTGTTATTTTATTTTTAACAGATTTGCAAAAATATGCAAAGAACAGTTTTCACTTTGTCATTATGGGTTGTTGTGTGTAGAATGTTGAGGAAAATAATGAATTTAATCCATTTTGGAATAAGGCTGTAACATAACAAAATGTGAAAAAAGTGAAGCGCTGTGAATACTTTCCGGCTGCACTGTATGTCATGTTTAAACAAACGTTCAAACAAATGATAACTATAATTTAATTATCTGTCACTGTGCAAAATAATTCTGCACACATAATAAGATTAATAAATCTACTTAATCTATAATGTGTGTTTTCTTGTCAGTGACACCACAACACTTTCATGCTACGGCATTCCTACCTGGGTACCAGTGAGTCTCCTCCTCTTAATGTCGTAGGGTCAAGCTCAAATATGGAAGAGATGTCGTTCCCATCAGGTACAGACACAAGTGTGTACATGACTTTGTCCTGGACATTTCTCAAACGGGCTCTTAAGGCTTCCTGCTCCGAGTCCAGCTGCAGGTGAAAGTTAAAACAGACGCCGTCAAACCTCACATACAATTTTAGTTTCAGCAACTAAGATTATCCGTCACATTTGTGTCCAGATAAGATTTTACAGTTACAGGGTTAACTAGAGTATAGCTGACCTATATTCAGTAACCTTATAGGGAAATTAAATGCAGTGGAAAAATTCAGAATTTCCCAAAATACCTAAATGACATCATCAAAATCAGCCTGAACATGAACTCTATTTCCTTCTTGTTTTGCCTAATTTAGTCCTGTATTTTTTGGCTGAACTACAATGAACAAAAGTCATCAGAACAAAAAGGCGGACTATTTTATTTTGCCTAATATCTCTAGTTCATACTTCAGATGCTTCGGCTATATTTTGAATTTGTCCTTGAAGCAAGGCAATGAACTCAGGAGCAGAGTGTCACTGCCTGCTCAGCAGATGTGGACAGGCTCAGGTTGACGAAGTGCAAACTCAGTGAGCCATGGCACACAACTGGAACACAAGTAAGATGCATTCACAGTGAAAGGCTTCCATCTGCTGGTGACTGACGAGTAATTCCGCCTCATGCTGCAAAAATCATTTTCGGCCATCAACAGTTGGAAATTCTACTAGCTATATAGCGCTCATATTTCACAGAGCATTTACCCTCTTCGCCTACAGAACAATCAAAGACGTTTTTTTTAGGTTTAAGCTTGGTGAGTTTCACCAGTGAGTAAATGCTTTGTAAAGAATACAGGGAGGCCGGATGGAGGGCGTCCAGATGTTCCGTGTAATATGCCAACCAATCAGAAACAAATATTGTCTCGCTCAGCTCATTATAGTTAAATGCTACATTACATTACAGTTAAGATGGGTAACCACGAGACAATAAAGGACAAACTTGACATACAAATGTTGCTCACTATAAAGTCTTTCAAAATGGGCCACTCACTGAGGAGCGGGACTCCAGGCACTCCTCTTCGTAATCTGGATTCACCTGCAAAAATACAAAGGGGTTCCCCAATCGGAGTATTTTTGTTAATTTAAATATTGTTTTATGTAATATTAACATAGCTTAAATTAGTGGCTTCTTTACGATGACTTTTTATATAAATACAACACCAATTGCAATAGAAATCCAAAAATATAATCAAAATATATTGACAATATTTTCTCACAGTGACCCTGTTCTAATCACAGCGACCCAATATCTGTATCTGCTCCACTGACCTCTGCAGCCAGGTAGTGACCAGTGGCCAGGTGTTTGAATCGGAACAGGCTGTTCCAGTAGCCCGCCCCCCCACGACATGGATCATGCTGCACAACCTGATACCAGAGCAAACAGCAGTAAGATCGTACACTCATGAATAGGGTGCAGTTTATAACAGGTGCCGTGGACTTAATTAGCTGGGGACAAACATATTAATGTCTTCCCTACTGGAAAAGAAGAAAATTTAGCAAGGCTTACTTTATGTTTACTGAGGACTAGACTTTTAGTTCATTAAAACCCAATGCTCTTTAGTTTATGGCAAAATCAACCAAAGCAGCTCTGAAAATATTCTTCCTCACCTCTATCTCCCAAAGGGCTTTGCTGCTGGTTGCAGAGGTAGCGGACTGCCGTCCAGTAGTGCGAAGGAAAACATATTGTTTTTTTCTGTGATCATCACAGGTGAGGAATTTCTCCTGCTCTGCATGAAATAACCGTACCACGTCGCCCTGGAGAAAGGGAGAACATTTAGCCCAAAATAATCTGCTTAAAAAAAATCAAACAATTACTCTGAATATGTAACAGAGGATGTGTGCCAATAACAGGTTTCAATACCGACAAGATAAATAAATAAATAATAGAAAACCCAGAAGCTATAGTGATTCTTATTCACTAAATAATTGAAATTTGTGGACCTCATTAGATCAATGTGGGCTCACACCAACTTTATTACTTCAAATATGTTCCAGGAGCGCCACAATTTAATTTATTCAAAATGTTATTTTTTATGTTAAAGCTCCTTATGTAGTGTTGTTGAATAACCCACACAGTACATAAATAAAACTGAACTGAAAACACCCACTTAGACAACATTGTACAACACCTCTTCTATGGCAGTGTGGAGTTTTAGAAATGTTTGAAAGAAACAACTGAACCCTGTTAGCATTATATTTGCCCTTGTTTTCCCCCATTACATTTAATCATATGTGTATTGTCTTTTGTATTATATAGAAACATAAAAAGGATATTTTTAGTTTTCCTTATAGCTACAAACCCCTTTTAGGTTGATCTCTCGATTGTCGCTCCATTTCATGAACAAGACAATCTTCCAGCTGGTGTTACAGTTGACAGAGTTCACCTGAAAACAAACAATCGGAGCTTGAGGTGACTGCAGGTTTAATCCCTCTGGGAGCCTTGCTGCACACAACAACCCTGCCAAGATTAAAGAAGGACTTGCTGAGACAAAATCATCGATGACTTTTATTCAAGAGCGTTGCCTAAAAAAATAAAATAAAGATTACAAACAAAATATATCTACCTTTTCTTTACATGTGCCAATGTCAAGGCAGCAGAAAAAAATAGTTTATGTTGTTAGTAGCTGAGAGCAGCTTAGTTGTATGACAGAGAAACAGGACAGCCTTCCATGCAGATTTTAACTGGGATAAATTTGGAGGGCAGTAAAACAATGCTGTAGTCTCTCACATCCGACAGCGGTGAAGAGAAAAAGAGCTATAATTAGTTTCCAATACTCCCCCAGAAACATCTGAGGAGTGAAAATGAGTCTCATCCGCTCAGCCAAACCTCGTTGCATCCTGGGTTATCCACCAGCTGGTGTGTGCTGGCATGCAGCGGCTGACCAGCATTCACCGGGTTAAGGACCACCTTGTCCCCGATAACCACCTGCAATCGAACGCCAAAATAGATCAAATTAAAAACAAACAGGTCAATGTTAATAAGGAACAGAGGTCAAGTTATTTAAGAAGTGTAAAACAACCAGGACCACGATGGTTGATCAAAACAAGGTGTCAGAATGCACATTGTGAAACAACTTTTATATATTAAAATAATATAAATATATTGAATTAGTATTCTATTTGAGAATAATGTACACTCTTACCATGAGTAAGGTGCAAGTACTCAGCATTGACTTCTCTCTTTGAGTCTCTCTTTGCAGGATACGGTCTTTTAGTTTCTAGTCAAGCTTAGGACTTATGCCATGACTAACTTGAGAGGGGTTTAGCAGAGAAGCCAAATGTTGGATGTGGGTCGTTTTGTCTTTAGGCCCACTACTTCCTGCTTGATGAAAGACCAGTTGGTGCCAACGAAAGCTTTCTGATTAGGCAAACATCAATTGGGTGCTGGCAAAGGTCCATGAAGGGATATATGTGAGAATTAGATGCCTCCCATTGAGGCTTAAGTAGAGACGACTCGTGTTATTCTGCAGTCTTAACCACGTAACACTCATTTACTGCTGTATATGTAAATTAGCAACTGCTTTTAAAGAGAGAAGTGGCCTACTGCTACTTCAATTAAAATGTAAACATTTAAAAATGTAAAATACGCATCGTCCCAGGCCGGATTCAGTCTTTCTCTTTGCCTGACGTTGATGACACACTGCATAGTGATTCAGGACTCCCATAGACGTGTGCATGACGACTCACGCTGTCCCCGATGGAGCGTAGCTTGTAGAACGGCTGGATGTAGAACCAGGAACCCTCGTTTCCAGCAGTGTCCAACATCACCCTCATGGCGTTCTTCTCCAGCAGCGCAGGCAAACGCTTGTTTACCGTCAGGTATTTGTTGCTCTTCAGGTGGAGGAGCTGAGCCGAACAATCAAGATACAACATGAGAAACGACAACAAACATCCAGAAATGTGAGTGAAGCAGTAAGAGCTCCTTAAAGTGTAATGACTGGGAGGAAGCAGCTTGCATTTAGGGCTTTCCTAGAAATGGTTCTGAAACTGTCTGACAATTTAATACGGAGGCCTCCATTTGACCCACAAGATTAGACAAGACTATCAGCAAGAATACTTCATGCTTATTATCGGAAGCACCGGGTCAGATTTGACGCAAAAATCATGCACATTCTTCCGAAACTCCTTCAGCCAAGTCTAAAACGCAGCCTCCTGCAGCGACGAACTCCCCATGTGTTATGCAACACAGATAGACAGTATATTTGTATTCTGCAAATTAGTGGTTTGAGTATGACTGCAGGAGGTTTTAAAAAAAATTACAATTCTGCCAGTGTAAACTAATTTTATCTGACTAAAGACCAAGAAGATGATTACAGTTCAAGAAGGAACTAACCTGAATTACATTCCCGTACTGAATAATGGATCCAAGCAGCTTTTTGTTCTCAGAGTCATTTTGCTTTTTCTCCAAGTCGGCTGCATGCTGGAAGGAAATAAGATCAAACGGTATATCATGCTAATAAAATCTCAAAACACTGTATGTTGATAACAGTTGGACACAGTGATGTGGTCACAAGCCGAAACCATATGCTTTAAGGTTTGAACTGAAAATTCTAGCCATGGAAACGCAGGAAAGATTGCAGTCTTTTCATTGGATGACTGGGTGCTTGCTTTAAATTGTGTTGCATCAAAAAAGTTCTGTAATGACAGAAAGGGTCTGGAGTGCAGAAAGATGGGAAAATAGGAGTGAAATGTCTATAGAAAAGTTCATTTAAGAGCAGGCATCAGTTATCATTATGCATATTCACTACAGTAGGATTTGTAACTTGAACTGTAATTCAAAGTGAACATTTCTACACAGTCACTGTGCAGCTTGGCATTTACTTTTGACCAAATTTACCGTTTTAATTTGAGGAGTAGACTAAAACTTGCCTTTATGTTTACCCTGTGAGGCCCGAGGACAGATCTGTGTTTGGTGTGAGAGCACAGCTCTGCAGTGTGACGGAAAGGAGACATGTTGCCACTTCATGTAGTCACTTCACTTACATGGAGCTTGTTGAGGAGCACCGTGTCCGTGTTCCCTCCAGGCTTCGCCGCCTTCCAGAACTGCTTCTGGGCAGAGTAGCGGTTCATGGGACACAGTCTGAACAGACAGTCTGGGCACAGAGATAGAAATACAGGGGAGAAAACACACGGATACAGTTAAAGAGATGGAGAAGATTTTTCTGATGTATATATTACGACACCTTAATATCTCATTTCTATACAAGTCACAGCAACGGCGTAGTTGCTAAAATAAGACTAACAGAAACAGGCTCGGTCTAATAAATGAGCCCTCTCGCACATTTCATTTGAAGACCTAATGACCCAATTGCATAAACACAATATACACACACACTCTTCTCTGTAAACATTTGCAAGTGTGTTCTTGCAGATTTTCACTATTCTCCTGAATGGAGATCAAAGGGCTTCGTCTGACTCGGAGAAGTAATGAGGGACACGAACACACAGGTTGCGTGTGTGCACCCGGCTGGGAATACAAGTATAGTATTATGTAGTTACATCCTGTGGTCAGACTGACGGCAGACAATAACCTCTGTGTGTGTGTGTGTGTGTGTGTGTGTGCGCTTTGATGTGACACAGCATAGGCTTTGGTAGGTCAAAGTGCGTAACCGCAGCAACTATGAGACAATGCGGCCGTCAGCAAGATCGTGCCGCTCATTTTCATAGACACCATAGAAACAAGATTTGCATGTGGACACAGTTCTAGAATAAAACCCTGCAGACTTCCTGTTCCTCTTTAAGCCGCACGAGTGCAACTGAAGCCCAGAGACACTTTTACTCCTGGCTGAAAGTTTAGTGTTGTGCTTACGGTCAACCAGTGCACATTAACTACATTGACAATTTTCCCCGCAGAGTTAAACGTCTGCCCATCAGCGACTCCTCCCTTTGAGAGGAAAAAAAAAAAAAAGAACAATCTATCCATCCTTCCCCCTTTCTCTCGCTGTCCTCCTGCTATAGACGAAGCAACATGACCAAATAAGGCCAGCCAAGAGAAGGGGAGTGGGACGAGAAGAGGGTGGGGACTCCCTATCTTCTCCCCTCCATATTCTATCATCCCTCCTTCTGCTTTCTGAATTCCTCCGACCATTTCACACACCACCCGCTCTCTCACAGTTAATGGTCTATATCTTGTAAATCTTCCCCCATCAGGCCCTCGTCGGATGTAGTTTACTTTTGTCTGACCTTAAGTACAGCAAGAACAACAGGGAACAGGAAGTGAAAGAGGAATGAAGAACACAGAGAAGACAGTGAAAGAATGCAGAACAGAGATAGGGCTTACAGGGCGGGGGGGAGGAAGATGAGCAGCGGACCCATTGGCTGAGTAAACGCATCCCATATATGATCATACGAACAGCTTTAACTCAAGTTACTTCACACCACAACTGGTGTACTCCAGTATGAAATCATAGCACACAATGCTCAAAAGAACATCTTTAAAAAGGGAAAGAGAACACACATCGGTAAACTAGGAGCTCTGTTTGATCAAACTCCAAAACACACAATCGCAGCTGCAAGACAAGTCGAATGTGTGAGAGATGAAGAGCCCGCACTGAACATTTGCCTTTAATCCCAGTCAGCTGGGAGAGAAAAACATGGCAGTTGAGTGAAACGGATCCGTGGGTCGAGAATTCCGTTTGGGATCACTGGGCAGGAGAAGTGGTGAGATGGGTCAAAGGGGCAGAAGCTGAAATGATTCACTAAACATTCCTCAAAGTGGAAACAGTCTTTTTCTTGTTGGCAGAAACACCACCCCATATATAATATATCTATATCTCTCTCAGGTTAAGCACTCGAATATCTGTCCATGTTCATAAACAAAAGCAAAACACTCGACTAGATCACGACTCTTTGCTGTCCTTCCTCCGAAATGGTGGAACGAGCTCTCTGAAGACACCAGGACCGCAGAGAGCCTTCACATCTTCCGCCGTAAACTAAAGACACACCTCTCCAGACTCTACCTCGACTAAAAGACAAACAAATTGTAGCACTTAAATTGCACTTATAACGCCACTCATCTATAGCAAATTGTAAATTGGCTTATTAGAGGAAATTGCACTTTGTTTCTTGCTCTTCTGAGTTTGTATCCCTGTGGTTGAATGCACTTATTGTAAGTCGCTTTGGATAAAAGCGTCAGCTAAATGACATGTAATGTAATAAACAAAGCACATCCTTGATAGAAGCTGCCCCACGTGCATGTAGCCCTGAGGAATGCATATTGCAGTTAAACATTTAAAGTTTTGTTTATGTCTTTGAGAGCAAAGAAAATCAAGTCAAAAGTATTTTGGACCAAGTCAAATGTTTTAAATTGCAGGCTAATTGAAAGTATTTTGGGCCACTAAATGCCCACCTATGTTAATAGTTTTATTTGCAGAGTGCACAACAAGTACTTTCCTTGCAAAGTTTTTTTTTTTTTTTTTTAAACGATCAAACGATTGTGTGACGTCTTCCTCGTCTCCGGAGGGATGCTAGGAAAATAATCATGATGATTTCATCATCATTGAGTTGCTTTATTGGTGGTGTTTTTGGAACATGACCCATAAAGGACATTAGAATGTCTGTTTGGACAGTATTACCCGTTTAGAGTTATTGTAGGATTTTGTAATCGCTTATGAAAGTGTTAAAATGTGTACTACCTCTTTAAAACCTACTTAAGTAAACAATATCATCAGCATGAAGTTTTTGGCAATTTCTTTACAGCCCAATATATCAGGGACCGTCTGCTTTGAGTGGTCTTGGACCTCCAGATGTCTCTGAGAGATCACGAACACCAGCTCTTTCAACAGAAAGCTAATAAAAGAAATCCTGCAGTCAAACTTCACCAGATTTAAGAGGATAGGAAGGAAGATATTTGTGACCCGGATGACCACAAAAACTACGGAGATGAGGTTAAGTCAGCAGAGAGAATTTGCTGAACCTGTGCGACAGGTTTTATTAGAGCAAATAAAAAAAATGGGGAACAAAAAAAAAAATCTGATACTGTAAGAGGAGCTAGAACACATCAACACAACAACTTCCTGCTCTGTGTGACAAAACCAGGCTGCGTAGTGCACATTTTGATAAAAACGTCATGTTTAGTGCAGAACAAGATCAAATCCTGAAAATCAGATTTCAACATTGTCTGCTATTCTGATATTCAAGCAGTTGAACAACAATCCTGATATTGACCAATTAAACAGTGTTACCCCTAGTTTTTCAGCCTTTGAGGGGTGGGGGAGCTGCATACGCCGAAATGGCACAAAAGGAACAATCTGCCACCATTGGCAACTTAAAATGAGACATATGGTATATCAAACATATGAAATCACATATGATCCCAAAAAGCATATTTTAAAACCACTAATAAAAAGTGCAGCTTTGTGCAGTCTGCAGTCAGAGCTGCAGGCTCCCGACGTCTCAGCGTGCACATACAGATTACATGAGTGAGCGTGTGATCGTGTTCACATGGAGGAGGAAATGTTGTGCCTCAGCAATGACACTATAAGGCTCAACATGTGCACATCACTACTCTGGCCTTGTGACACAACGGTGTCACTCAAAACATTTGAGGGCGCGTCCCAAACGAGAAGAACGAGATGACTGTTTGCTCGGCCGGAGGAAACCCCGAGGACTTGAATTAAAAGTTCCCAGAGAGGTTTATGCAAGTAACCGAAGACAAACTCTGTTTTTGTATTTTTTTTGATTGTTTGGTTGGAGATGTTTTACACATCTTGGCAAATTCCAGCTGGTAGGCAAATACTGAATACATGAAACAATGTTCTCAACATCCGTACACAATTCTACTGAAAACAGAACCTGTGAATGTAATGTCTACAGACTTCAAAAGAACACTTCTGAGTTTACATCCCGCCTCATATGCCTTTTCCGGAGAGAAGAAACCACATTATCTCCATTCGTTGACTGCAACATTCCATTATTCCCTTTTGTATACGATTTGATCCGGATATACTCAACACAAATCACAAGGGCCAATTACTTACTCCAACAGAATAACATCTTTGGAAGGACATTTAGCACTTTCGTTGGGCCGCTTAATCAGCAGCACCGTAATGTGGCCGTTCTGTAGTTTACACAGCAGATATTTTAAAATGTCCCATTTATAATAAGATAAAATGGCTCTGTTCTACTTTCTTATGGCGAAAAGGGAAATCCCAAAATGAGCATCATCATTTAAAATGATGAATTCATGATGAATAGAGAGTGAGTTTTTAAAAGAATGTTCAAAATTGAACAGGACTCATTGGAAATTCTGACTTTTAGTCGTAACGCTCCAAACACTACATTTCCCATAATGCAACCAAAGGCATGTTCATTATATCCTCCGTTTGTGTTAAAGGACACATTTCTCAAACTCCCTTACTACAAAACTCTTCCTGCAACCTCCATATGATCCTATAATACACATGTTTACATAGGTTGAGACCTCCAGAGGCCTCTCACAGTGACATAGAGGCCTTTTCTGTTCAAGACCAGCGGACACAGTGAAGGACTCGCCATTGGGTTGTAAAGACATGGTGTTAAAAATGAATCTATTGAACAAAGCTTCAGCCACAATTTCATTTTTGTTTGTATTTTTTGCCCAAATTTTGAAAAACACCAAATGGCAGGTTGGAACTTCTACAACAGATCTGCAATATCCTGCCATAACTTTAGTTAGTGGACGGCCGTGGGGCAGATTAGGAACGGGACTGCATCTTTAAGTGAACAGTACCATGTGATGAGTTTTATTAGTAACTAGGGGGGAACAAAGAGTGTATGAGGGTGGAAGATTAGAGGAGACAAGAGGCAAAAGATGAAATACACTTGACAGAAATAGAGCCTGCAACAAAGACAGAGCAAAAAAACCCTCTCCTTTTTGTTGCTGCAGGAGGTTTCAGTCTGCAGCCGGTGTTTATCGCGGTGACAGTAATGGTCTCTAGTGGGAGATAACCTGTCCTGGGACACCGTAGAGCCCCTGGAGAGCTGAGTGCGTGGGTGCTGTTGAGATCAAAGCTATCAACTTTCTAAATGCGGTAAAATCTTTATACTCTAGAGGCAGCAGATAGCACCCTAAATGCATAGCGACAGCGTCTGTGTGATGATACGCTTCAAAGTCAAACTGACCCTTTGAAGTCAAGCTGCTCGACATTGGAAAATCAGACAGACATCTATAGCCAAAAGATTATATATATAAAAATAAATAAAATGTTTGCACCCCTGCTCAACCAAAACCATGATGTTGTGTTTCCGGATTAGAATATTACAGTGAATATTTAGTTTTTAAATGTTGGATCATCAGCTATGCCACACAAGCACACTCTGTTCATTGTGGGCCAGGCCGCTCCATGGAGATATGAACCTCCAGCCTGAGAACAGAGATTCATGAGGTCCACTTCCGGTATGGGAGCTAAAAATAGCAAGTTCACCCATAAAGGCATCTCAAGGTTTTTGTAAAACAAAAACAAAAAAAAAGAAGAAAAAAATAAGTGTGTTGAATCTTTATCAGCCTCGATCTCCACAAGCAAAGTGTGCCACACGCAGCTATTAAGACATACTTGGATGCATAATCATGTGCGCACAACACGCACACAGCATAAACGTCGTCAACGGACGTCCTGTTCGAACTCCAGCGGGCGTGTATTGTGGCTGTCACCAAAGAAACACAGCATAACACATTGAGCAGTGTCTCTCTCACGGAGCCAGCAGTATAAACAGACAGCAGTTGGTGTGATGCGGTCAGGCCTCGGCGGGACGAGGGGACTCTGCTGCCTCGCTTACCTCGGAACTTCTTTGGAGGGTTGTTGAGGTCTCCCGCGTCAGGTTGGACGACACAGCGGTCATCCACCAAGCTGTGGATGTAAACACGTAGTTACGTTAACATCTATCAGAGTTCTGTGTTCCAAAACCTGTGCATCCTATTTGACATATTGTTAACATTGACGTGGTTCAAATATATTCTCTCTTTATTTTCACTGATGCCCCAGTGTACTGTAATGAACTAAAATACTAAAGTTGCAAGTTATGATGTTTTGTTATTTCCTCTTGAGTTAAAGAAATGTGTTGAAACTGATGTTTATTAATAGTAACGCTACCCTAAATTACTGGGGAATTATTTTTTGATAATAAAATCGGATTTTAAACAATTTAGTATTCTCTAAAACAAGTAAATTGATGAATTTGACAATCAAATGAAACAATTAATAAGACGTCATTTTTGTCTTTGAAGCACTGTGGCAAACGTTTTTGCAAATGTGTAAATATTCCTTATAAAAGAGCTACTGTGCACCACTGCTGTAACGTGAGATTGTGTGCAAACTGCTTTGGGGGATGATCATACAGTGGTTGTGGCTAAAACAAAGTCTCCCATCAAAAGCTTGTTCCACATGTTCCAAACTCAACTCCTGTTTCCTATTTTTATAAATCCATTTCAACTCTCCACAATAATGAAATAATTCTGGATTCGATGACCGGCGAGCATTTGACTTAAACTGGCTCAAAAAAAAAAAATCACTCTGCTGGACACAGGCCAAATCCCACATCCATTTCAGGCCTTTTCCCGGGGAATGTCTGCATTTGTCCAAACAGACCGGTCTACTGCTCCAGTCTATACACCTCAAGGAACCAGGCTGCAAACTTAAAAGACAAAAGTGAGAAAACATTCTCTAGTGTTTGGAAGAAATCCCCCAATATGTCTGTGTGGTCAACTGCATGGGCGAAATATGCACATTGTTTTCTAATCCACCTGATAATTAGCAGCAGTTGCACTTATCAAACAGCTCTTGCTGCACTGTACAAAAGAGGATTTTTTTGCTCCTGATACCAGTCTCCAGTTTCGAGCTGGGAATACTGCGGAGATGGAAAAGCCATAATGCCCAAAGAGCTTTCTTTCTTCTTACAGGAGATCTTCTCAGGCCAGCTGTTGTGGGGAAGACTGCAGAGTTGGTAGTTGTGCGTGGAGAAGATGGCTCCTGACCAAATCTGTCATGATAGTTTTGTAGATATGCACACTTGTATATATGTGTGTGTGTGTGTGTGTGTGTGTGTGTGAAGCATGGGAACTCGACAAAGGCCACAATATGTCAGTAGTGGGTTTGCTGTAGGTCATTCCATAATTAATGAGCAGAGGGGGGTCATGGACAGTCCAGATAGCATTAGAGATTCTAGACACAATGCTTCTTAAGATAAATATAGGTTTAGTTGATGAATATGCATATTACTTGTCAAAAGTCAGAACTGCTTTTATTGTGTTTCAAGAGGTAGAACTAATGCACAAAAACAATAACATTTCTGCATGTGTGGCTGGCTGGAAAAAAAAGAGGTTTACTAGCATCTAGTATCGTATGCGGCACCACCCACATTTATTTCCCTTTCTATCAACACCATCAGTTGGGGGGGGGGGGGGCAGCCAATCGCCAAAGCAACACTTCAATAGGCCTCCTAATGTTTCCACGGCTTTCTTCTGTGATAGAATTTGAACTTACATCCATGTATCTCTTCATAGTTGCTTAATCCCATTGTGTCCTCAAAGGGTTTCCCACAATGCATGCAAATGTTCACCAGGCACACAAAAACACATAATAGAATAAAATGCCATTGCTGAATATATGAAATATTTGTCTTTCTGTCACTGCTACGGTTGTGACGTCCTTTCTTCCAAATACTCATGCTGCAGTTTGACAAAGAAAAGTGTGAAGCGGCCCTACAGACATAATGTTTGGGAGGTGAGAATGGACGTACCCCAGGGTGCTGATGAAGCCATTGGTGGATCCTTCTGCGTACAGGGAGCAGATGTCCCCGATGTGTAGGAAGCTGGACATCTTGTCGGACATGTTTTACACACAGGGAGCAACTTAGGGAAGAGAAGGAGTCCAAATTAGTCACACAGTATTAGTGTGAGACAACTTCAACTAAAGTCTAAAACACAGCAGTTTGGAATTCAGTTTAGAAAATATCTGGAATATTTCGGATATTGAGCTACAATGATATTTGTTCATAGACAACCCCATTGGTGGATTACCATGTGCCCACTATCACTTTGCATTTGAAGATATGAAAATCAACAGAAATCCACACTGAGTAACCAGTGACTCGGCGGTGCAAAAAAGAAAAAGAAAGAAAAGATATGGTTCCCTGACAGGTTTACACAACATAGCACCTGCAGACATTTGCATAGAATCTGCAGGGAAATGCTGTGATGCCACCGTTACCCGTGTGTGTGTGTGTGTGTGTGTGTGTATGTGTGTGTGTGTGTGTGTATGGCGGCTGAGGATTGCAGGACCTAACAGGAAGGGTAAGAGCACCTGCAACAGGTCGTGAGGAAGCCGATAAGCCTCCAGCTCCACTGCTCAGCTTCTCCGCTTGTTTTAGAGGAGCTGCCTCTCACACGGATGTTGATAAATCATTAAAAAACATTTAAAGAAATATTGGTGGGAAGCTTTGGCAGAGCGCCGAGTGTTGCAAGGCTGAAATGTTGACATAAATCACTGGATGGTAAACTGTTTCACGGAAGAACTAATCTTCCTTACATGACAGTTTATCGGACTAATAAATCACGCTGGAAAACAACGTGTCCACCGCTCTTCTGATTCGCAATCACAGTTTCACAGTAATCCGAAATGTTCATCGCTCTCGTTTTCCTCGATTGTTGTGGGGCTTTTTTTTGGACCCTGTTGTGCACACGACGACATCACACGCGCGGCTGATGAGATGTGAGCATTTTGTCAACCATTTAAGGAGTGCGAACCAAAAAAAAAGACCCGTGTTTCTCCGGTAGGAGATTAGAAAGAGAGGATGGCAAAACTTCAAACTTTACCTCGGTCGCGGTGAAACGCGCTCGCTTCCTCTGGAGCCTCCGGGCTACGACAACATGACTGGAGCTCTCCCTCTTCACCGCCGAGCCAAAGGGGGGAGAGCCAGCTTTCAGCGACTGAAACCAAGGCACTTATTTCCGTCAAGTCGCCCACCTCTCCGCGCCTGTCGGTGCTCCGGGCTGCGCTCCCTCTGTGCGGCGGGCCGGGCGCTGCTCAGCCGCCTCCTCTTCTTCTTCTTCTTCTTCTTCTTCTTCTTCTGCTTCTTCTTCTTCTTCGTCTCGAGCGGCCGTAGTGTTGGCAGCTGGGAAATGATGTCCATGTGGTCCCATCCCGCCTCCAGGGGTAATTCAGGAGGGTTTATGACTCGCACCCTGGAGCTTTACATTTCGACGGTGCGAAAAAAAAGTGTTTAATATAAAACGTTTACTCGTTTAGTTTTTGTTTGAACAGTATCTTGAACGGTGATTGTAAAGGACGCGATATTATTTACATTAAAACAGGCATCTGTTATATTTATAATCCCTACAAATAATTTCAACAATTTTCCTTCAAATAAAAAAGAACAACAAATACCCCCCCCCGGGCAGGAAACAGTTACATCGCACCCAGCTGACTGACCACGTGACTTTACGGAAGCGAGTGAGCGACAAACAAAATGAGCGGATCCTGAGTGTCGTCCTGCATGAATGATGCGGTTATTTTATTTGTGCCTCGTGTTTGCTAGTGTGATCGGGGTGTTGTTGATCCAGGGAGCAGCGAGCTGCGGCTGTGACAAGCTGAGGAGAGACGGCGCTCAGCAGCATGCGGAGGAGGGTTCGGATTCTGCAGCGCCTGCACACAAGTACTCAGAAGGCGCTAATGGAAGGCCGCAGGGTCAGGTATTCCATCACTGCCGTCTGTTTGTTTTGACATTGTTGAACAGATCACAGCAGGGCAGACACTTGGGCCAGATGGACATACACCATTTCAAGGGAAATTATAGAAAAAAAGAAACACCTATAGCTATAGCCTATACACTGACTATATTTGCATGGGTGTACAAAAATGTAATCGAGTAATGCGATAATAGTTCGATTTACTATTCCTATAAGCAAAAATAAACTATAAACTATTATCAAGAAGTCTAAGGTGGCATGAGCTTGGCAGGAATGATGCGGTTTTTGCAAAAAAAATCATTTCTGTTGTAAACATGAATATTCAGTTGAAGTCAGAAACACCCTTTTAACCTATAAAAGGATTGCAGAGGCTGTAATAGTAGCATACAAACAGCAATTAGCATATTAGCATTCTAGCCTTCTTGATAAAGACACACTATGAAACTCCATTTTTAATTAATTTCATCAATGCTTGCCATTTGAAACACGGCAACGTTTGGAATGATGTTCACTTTCAGCTACAATCAGATTCAATGTCTCCGACTGTTGTCCCATTGTAGGGTTGTGTTACTGGTGAGTTTACCTTTTGGGAAACAAGAGTTTAAGTCAGACTGGGCTCCCAGTGGCATGCTCGCTTTTTTCTTTTTCAAACGTAAAATTCCTCATAGAACTACTTTTCTTCTCGAGAAAAATGTCAAAACGTTTTTCCTTTCTTTCATACAGATGGTGCTGATTGCTGGAGGACCGTTCTGGATGGGAACTGACGATCCAGGCATCCCCCCAGATGGCGAGGGACCTCGCAGGCTGGTGCACGTTGACTCCTTCTACATGGACACCCAAGAAGTTACTAACCAACAATTCCAGAGCTTTGTCAACGCAACAGGGTATATTACTGAGGTATTTATCAAAATATTTAACGACCAGCTGTATTTTCTAAATCAATAGAAATGTATTTATTCAAATAAACCAATTAGTTTAAAAGCAATTCTGTTGTCATGGTTATTTTGTTCATCCAAGTTTAATAGACATCACTGTTCAAACTATTTTTGACCTCCTGATTTCAGGCAGAGAAGTTTGGAGACTCATTTGTATTCGAGGGGATTTTGAGCGCGGGTGTGAAAAACCAAATCACCCAAGCGGTAAGTAGGAATTGTCAACTCTCGCCACACCTGTACGGCTCACTTCTTTACACTGCATCACTATTGGAGCCATGATTATTGGCCTCAGCCTTCTGGAGCCCCGTAGAAGAAACACTTCAGAAATGTACACATTGCTCACTCTTTAGCCGAGTTTACGCTTCTGCGTTTTCAGAGCGACGCAAGGACACGCAGGCGCAAGAGCCCCTTGAGTGTCCCTTGCGTGTCTTTTCACACCGCCTTCCGTGCGTCGACCCCTTTTTCTAGGCTTGCGTCGAAAGCCTCCTGCAGCGCACAAGCCTGTGACTGGTCTGCTAACTACGTCCCTTTACGGAGTCTCACATTTCCGTTTTCATAGCCCGATACCGCCATAATTAAAACGAATGATGTTCACGAGAGAACGGATCAGATTGAAGAACTTTTGTCGGAAGAAATCCGTAAATATGACCGCTTATACAAGCCGTCATTGGCGGACTATAAGGACGCGCGGATGGCCTCTGATTCATGGAGGGAGATCGGCGCAAACGTCGGTTTGCCGGTCAAGTTGTGCAGGAAAATACGGGACAAATGTGTTCGCGATGAAAAGCAGCAGTGGCGATGCACGGGGCAATAAAGTCTATGATAAATAAATAAACAAACAAACAAACAACTTCCACACACAAAGACGTGACTCTCTAGGTCGTCTTCGACAAAAACACGTTACTCCACCGATTGTTCTGGAGGTGAATTGCTCTGCAACACATGCAAGACTTTTAGAACCATGAATTGAAACGAGTGCGTCGACACAACGGTGCGTAAAGACGCAGGCGCCAGCCTTACGCAATTGCCTTGGAAATTTGGAACAACTTTAGGCGAGGAGGATGTCTGCACGTCTGCCTGTATGCTTCTACTGCTTCAAATTGAATAACAACATAATACAATTAACATCAGTTTTATATTGCTTCCTAACAACTATGAAATGTACTTATTGCGGTAAACACCCAGTTTTTAACTGGCACATGAGCCATGTAAGAAGAAGAAAAGACTCCCTGCGTAATGTGTAAGAAAAATGCAATTTTTACATATAAACGTTGATATTATTTTGATGTCTCTCACCGTAATTATTTTTACTATTTGTAGCGTAATATTTGTGCACCAAGCTGCCGGGCACATTTATTTTGTCTTTATATAGACTCCGAGGCACTTGTTGTTTGAGAGTCTTGAGAATGTTCACAGATTATGTAAGAGACGTGAGCACAACAGGCCTCCCACAGACAAAAGCCAGACATCAGGAAACTTGCTGCTTCATCTCAGCTGTCATGTGCAGCCTGATTATGGGGCTGAGAAGGCGCTGTGTACCCATTAGTGTGGCAATGCTGGAAACTATTAGTATAATTGAATTTATTTCTGCCAAAGAAAGTGTGTCTGGGTGTTTAAGAGTATTAATGAAGCTTTGTATCAGTCAGTAACAATAGTTTATTTCACTGTGATTTTAGGTGGCTGCTGCCCCCTGGTGGCTTCCAGTGAAGGGGGCCAACTGGAGGTGTCCCAATGGTCCAGACTCCGACATCACAGACATGTAGAAAGATAGTACTTACATGGGGAATACCCAATATGACTACTAATCCCATATTTGCAATGAGGACACAAAATGTAAAGCATACTTGGATATTAAGTGGCGTATTATCCATATAACAAGACAACCGTAATCATTTATTCAACACAGATCTATCAAAGAACTACAGAATTAAACAAGAGGAGATGCTGCTTAAGTCGCTGATAAGTTCCCGATACAGCTGTTGTCAAAAGTCTCTTATGCAGAACCTTGACTGTAGATTTTGTTCCTATTTGGATTTTGTTACGCCAGTCCTTTATCGTTGCAAAGTGAACTGAAACCAAATACAGGCTTTAAACTTTAAACCTATTGTTTGCAGCCCGGACCATCCTGTTCTACACGTGTCCTGGGCAGATGCAGGAGCCTACTGCTCCTGGGCCAACGGGAGACTTCCTACAGAGGCAGAATGGGAGTACGCCTGCAGGGGCGGCCTAGAAGACCGGTACAATGTTTACTCATTGTGTGACTGTAAAATACGTCTATGCTGTGGTTTTAGTAGAGTTTGTCACATGTCAATTTTCTGATCTAACGCCCCTTTATGTAGACTTTACCCCTGGGGAAACAAGTTGAACCCTAAAGGACAACACTATGCCAACCTGTGGCAGGGGGATTTTCCCAACCACAACTCTGCAGAAGACGGATACATGAAATCTTCACCGGTACGAAAATGAAAGAGGGGGAGACGCCGCTGTTGTGGGTGTGTTAAAAGTGTTTCATGATTCAGGTTAGGGAGGAATCGGGAGACTCATTCATGAGCCATTGCCACAAAACTAAAAACAGGTTTATAATTGAGCCAATATCCATCAAATCTGCAGGAATTATTTGGTGCTAAAGATAAGGGCTTGTTTAAGAAGCCAGTAATGTATAATATTAAACCAATCTCTTTCTCTGCAGGGGGAGCTTTAAAGTCTCGCTTCAGAGGTATATCAATCATGAATATATGCACTCTCGATTCTTTCAAGGGTATGCTGCGTTTAAGTATAGTGTATCTTTCTAATCAAACACAGGCATGTTCATGCCTCACTGATTTATAATGATACAAATGTGTTACTATCTCATTGAAGCAGCTATTCGTGTTGGGAGGAAAAACAGAAAGTACTTGCTGGAAATCCAGATTGAACACGCAATTATTTATGAGTTCTTGAAAGGTTCCCTCAGTCACATGTGCATTCTGGTAAACGCAATTACAGGTGAGGTCCTTTCCCGCCAATGCGTTTGGTCTGTACGACATGGTCGGGAATGCATGGGAATGGACCGCAGACTGGTGGGCTGTGCATCACACCACAGAGAGACAACGTAACCCAGTAAGAAGACGATGCCTCCAAACCTTTGACTTGTGCAGGTTTAGTTTTCGCCCTGATGTCTGATCATTTATCTCCCTTTCAGACGGGTCCTCCATCAGGCACAGACAAAGTGAAGAAGGGAGGCTCTTACATGTGCCACAAGGTAAAAAGAAACACAACCAGTATTGTGTGTTTCAGCAGTTTTTCTTTTTTTTTTAACATGAAATTAGAAATTGTCTTTCATATTTGTGATTTTACTTTCCAATTGTTTGATTACAAAGGTGAGATCTTGCCTCCTCTCCTTACTTCCTGTAATGTAAAGTCGTTTCCTTGCTAGTGCATTCTCATTCACGTGGCCGCTTTGTCAGTGTCACTTCTGGATTCAAGAAACCTGAAAATTGTGAAATGGTGGGGAAGAGAAAGCTGGTAATAATCGATATGGTGCATTTATTCTATCCCCAACACCATCTGAGCCGCCGGTTACCATTCCAGTTTGCTTACCATAACCATTGGTTGCCATGGCAATGTGACTAATTGCATGCAAAATAAGTCCACAAAGGTCTAGTTTGTTTCATATGAATAACTCATTTGAGGGAGCAGAGAACATCAGTCAGGTGGCCTTAGTCAAGATGAACAGGCTGAACTAAAATGCTTGCTGTGTTTTGTTTTTTCTTTTCATTTATTTTTTTCTGTAGCATTCTGTAACAAAGCAGTTTCCATTGCTAAAAAAATTAATTCCAGGGTAAATTTTGTTGTTTTCTTTCCCCCCTCTCCAGTCTTACTGTTACAGATACCGATGTGCAGCACGTAGCCAGAATACTCCGGACAGCGCAGCCTCCAACCTTGGTTTCCGATGTGTCGCCGAGGGGAAAACGTGACCTGAAAAGGTCCAGTCATCTTAAACTGAGGCTTGTGGAGAAAAACAAGGACAGGAGTTTAATATGTGCCATCTCACTGACGGGGAGTTGAGAATATCTTCTGTTCCAGCAGATATCCTCAGAAATGTGAAACTTTTTAATAAGAATTCCATAGAAAAAGCAGTATTTTTCTATACCTCCGTTCTCTTTACTCCTCTGGGTACATTGTAAAGAGAGCACTGAATAAGTCAGCCTCTTGTTCGGAAACACGCAAGTTGTTGTTACAATTTGCTGCAAGATTATTGTTGTATTTACAATCACTGATAAATCTGGATGCTAACCAATTAAATGGATCCTAACCAAGCCCATTTGTTGCCTTCTTTGTGTGTTCTAAATAGTTAGGTTAATAATTTCCGTTAATTGATGTTAAATCTCAAATTATTGTGTATTTTATCAGTACTGACTTGCATGACAACCATATGAAGATGGCTTTTTTGTAGTCAAAGTGTAGCATCCACCAGAGGGCAGCACACACTCTAGTAACTATATAGCTGCGTTGCTATTTGTATCTATAATGAATGTACAGTAGGTGTTTCTCTCAGCCACATAGTGAGAAGTTAAGCTGACAGGGTATAAACTCTGTCAGTAAGGATGATTCAGGGAAGTGAGCACTGTAATGGTGTAAAGCCGATTCAAACTGTTTTGGACTGAGTTGAAGTTATTTTAAGATGTGAGTAAGACTCCAACCAACAGCATGTGTCATCAGGGATGGAAAGTGCCTTTCTGAAACGGAAGTAGAAGATGAGCATTGGAATTGAAAAAAAGGCCAACTTTCTGCAAAAAAGACAAAAGGTATTTATTATAATTTCTTCAATATACAGAATGCATGTGAAAATAATAAACTAGCCAAGAAGTGTAGCAAAATAGGTGAGTAAAAGGGGAAAGGGTCAAAATGTTTCTAGTGCACCTTAGTAAAAAGACATATATAAACATTTATATTTCTAGCATTAACATCACATTTATCAGCAAACTACGAAAGCTATTCGCTTGCAATTTAATCAGAAAATTAAAAGGTATAGTTGATACAACATTACTGCACAATTGCTAACATTCAGTAGACAGTTAACAAGTCTAAACCACGCTGTCAGCTTTTAACTGAAGTTCATAAAAACTCTGCAACAGATTAGAACCACTGATTGCTACTAATGCGGTAAGAAGACCATAGGATCCTCCTGCTATATTACTAACCCAATGGAAAGTATATAAAAAAATGCACCATGGAAACAAGAGCATAGCAACTAAGACAGCCTGGAGGCTAAATACAGCTGCCAACATGGAAAGTCCAAAATAATTAAGAGAAAGAAGATTACGAATCAAACAGAGGCGATACGCTATACTAATTCAAATCCTGTCCTTGGTCACTTTGCCTCTTATTAGCAAAGCTAAGAATACAAAAAAAACATTTGCAACTTCGACTTTTGCCCCCAAATGGCAAAAGTGTGTATTTTGTGCTGCTGGAGAGGCAGCCACGGCCTCTTTACTGAGTCCTCACCACATGTAATAACTACGTGTGGTATCAACAGGAGACGGTTTGCCCTCTGCACCGCAGTCTTTGTCCTTCTCCCCGTCAATCTCCCACAGGTTGATGAGCGGAGGGTAAAGCTCGTTCAGGGGGATGGAGGACGTCTTCAGCATGTATTTCTTCAGAGAGTGGTGGTAGCTTTTTCTCTTCCATCTGCGAGCTACGTAGACGCCCACGGTGGCCAAGCTGAGGAAAGCCAACATGGTCGCCATAACAGCCAGCACGGCCGCACTTGGGTGCTGGTCCGACAGGTCCAGGGCAAAGGTAACGCTACGTGTCGTCACATTGACACATGACTTGTGTGTCTGCAGGTGGACGTTGGAGACCGTGAGGCATACCTCGTACTCTGTGGATGGTTGAAGGTGTGTGAGGTTATACTCGTGGACGTCTACGGGGACGCGCGCCGTGTAGGTGATGTGCGGGTTGTCAATCTTCATGGTGGCTGAGGCCCACTTCAGGTTGGAGGACATCACGTTAGAATTGATTTTCCAGGAGACCAGGATGGAGTGTGACTCCGTCTGCTTGACGTAGACTTTCATCACCTGGGCGCTGTCGAGCAGGGTGCCATTTACACGGATGGTGGCGACCCGCGTGTCAGCTCCTTCTGTGTTCTGGGCCACACAGGTGTAACGACCTGAATCCTCCACCTGAACATGTGACAGCCGCAAGGACCCCTCATTATTTAAGTGGTAGCGCTCAGACACCGAGTCTGTTGTGATTTTGGTCCCCAGAGGAGTCACCCAGTAGATCTCAGGCTCTGGCTCAGCCATGGCCCTGCAGTCAAGACTGAGAGTCATGCCCAGCTCCAGGTCCAAGTGGCTCTGGAAGGTGTTCTGGGAAACGAGGGGCAGGCATTGCTCCGAGGACTCCAGCAGCCTCAGCTGTCGAACCTGCTTTCCCCTGAGTTCTGGTGGGGTGGTGCAGAGCATGGCCAGGGGCTCCATGAAACGTACTGTGGTCCTGTTGGAGCTCATCCACTGAATGACACAGTCGCAACGCAACGGGTTGCTATGCAGACTGATTTCCCGTAGATTAGGCAACGCCTCCACAGTGTGCTGGTAAAGTGCAGTGAGGGCGTTATTGTTTAGCATCAGGCTCTCCAACGAGGACATGTCCCGAAAGGCTAACCTATGCACATAAGACAGTTTTGGGTTGTTGGTGGCCTCCAGCTTCGTCAGCTCTGGTAGGTTGTCCAGAGCATACCGGTCAATTGACACTAACTCCATCATATTGTTGATGCCCAGCTCCTTCAGGTGGAACATGTTCCTGAAATCTCCTTCTTGAATTTTGTGAACTGGATTCTTGTTCAAATCCAAGAATTTCAAATTTAGAACTTTTTGAAGCGCCAGTTGAGGGATTCTGACCAGTTTGTTGTCATAGAAAGAAATGCTTTCAAGGCTATCCAAACCTACAAAAGCATTTGCTGGAACGTCGGTGAGGTCCATGCCGGCCAGGACCAGGCTCCTCAAGCTCCCGAGAGGCTTAAAGTTCATGTCTAGGAGGCCAATAACTGGGTTCTCCCCGATCATAAGGATCTCAAGATTTGGTGTTTCTTCAAACCAGCGGCTGTCTATGACATGGAGCTTGTTGGAGTTCAGATGAAGGCGCAGAAGACTTTGCATGCCTGCAAATGCCCGAGGGGAGATGGCGCTTATCTGGTTGTGGTTGATGTAGAGCTCCTGGAGATTGGACAAGTTTCCGAGGCAGTGGTCTGGCAGCTTGCTAATCTGGTTCTCCTCTAGATGCAGGGTGGTCAAGTGGTTCATGCTTGTGAGGCCCACTGCTTCCACGGTACTGAAGTTATTCTGGGACAAGTCCAACTCCGTCAAATTGAACAACGACTCCAGCTCTCCGCTGGTGTGAGAGATGGCGTTACTTTGGAGCAGTAACACCTGAGTATCCGTGGATAGGTTGGCAGGGATGTTCAGGAGCCTCAAGTCATTGCAATCTACCGTGGTGGCCTCCTTGTATGTCGACTGGGGGGTGAACCAAGGGCGGATCTCGCAAACACACAGATGTGGACACGCTTTGCCTTTGCCATACACGGATGACGGAGAGGAAAGAAACAATCCCATAAACAGCCAGAGTAGAGGAGGCCACGACTGCGAACTGACCGCCATCTTGTCTGCTCTGTCAACTCACACAAAGCTTAGATGAGAGGTTGTTTTGTTGGGAAAGACGTGGAGGGAACGTTCATGAGCATGAGTCTACTTCACTGCTTGCTGAATGCTGTAGGCACTTTCCACAGTGGAGATTTATTATGCAGGAGGAAGTTGTTTGCAGAAGATCATCTGGTCCAAACTTGACCGTTGGATCGCTTTTTCTCACTTCCTCACCTTCAGGTTCGAGCCTAAAAAAAGACGGAAAGCAAGTGTAATGTTAAAGCCTATGAGACATACTTTTTTGATACCATTTTCAATTAGAAGAATTAAATTATATTAAAAGAAAAAAACGCTGAACTGAGAATGTGAGACAGAAAGAGCTAAACATGTGTTTTCCCTGTGAGGGTAATGCATGAAGCAAGAAGCAGTTTTCCGCTGTGCCAATCCACAGACATTTGGGGGACTAACTTGACGTGTCCAACAGGGCAGAATAAATCTGTAAAATGCGTCTTGTCGCTCTGCTCTCAAGTAGACGTTCGTTCCCTATGTTTTAATGAGCTCCTATGCAGCCAGACACAGTTGGAAAATAAGAATAAGTCCGAGAGCGTTACTTCTGCATCTTGACATGAAATTGAGAGGGGCCATGTATGTCCAAAGAACTTCTTAAACCATCATCCTATTCGCTTTCCCATTCACTGTTTCACGAGTGAAAGTGGTCACACTGTTTCAGCATGCAAATCTAGCTATAATTTAGATATTCCATTTGCAAAAATGTCAATTTCCCCATGAAAACCATGAATTAGCGGATAAAATTAAGCAGTTTTTTCTCAATATCTAGGATGATAGGCATAATATTAGCTCTGCTTCCCTGATGCGTTTCGTGTCCGTCTCCTCAGAGTTTACCAACACTTTTTGTGCTCTTGTGCTGGGTAGATTATCTCCATACCAGCTTGTTACCAGTGATCCTCTTGAACAAGTATGTTTGTGTAGCCACAGCCGGCAGCTGCGGCTGTGAGCCAATTACACAACGGGCTTAATACACAGGGAGTGTGTGCTCTTCCCCGTTGATCACTCACTTCTTTATGAAACAGGCCCATGGGAAGCATACAACTCATGTGCAATGAATTAAGCATTTTTGCATGACTCTTCCAGCTCCGGTCAAATCCATATTTATTAAAGTCTTGTATGGTCAAAAATAGATGTAATGACTAAACATTCCCGTGTGAGCCGGCATGACTGTCAGCATTTGTGAAAGTGTGTGCGTGTGTGTAAGTGACTAATTGTGCGTGATGAACGAGCTGGCAAAAGTGCAGATTATTATAACAAACTACTAAAAGGAATAATCTGGTTTTGTCGTTACATTAGCAGAAGACAGAGAGACTCTTGGCGTTCTCTCGCCCACTTAACGGCACGACGCCGGCTTCTAGTTTGCCTCATACAAGTTCACATTTATCCTCATTAATATACTGACATTGAGCGTTCGATGTGTGGGCGTGTTTGTGTGCAACAGAATGAGATATTTGGGTGTACTTGGTTTCACATAAATACTGACAGTTTTCTCCAGTATTAACATACCAAACAGATACAGATTTATTTTGTCTCCTTTACCGTTCTGCCTGTTCCTGCGGTGTGTTGTGACACATCCTCACAGTTTCTTTTCCACATTTGCATGTACGATCGTATAAAAGCAGCTCAGCAAACACGAAAAGGAAAACTATGCTGCAGAAAAACAAGATAATGAGATGTTTCTAGAAATATAAACATGACACGAAGCAGCAGCTTTGCAGCTCGTCTCATATTCAGTAAATATGCAGCTGATACTGGAAGTGTTCAAGCGTGACAGCTCATCCGTGTTTCTTTTTTTCTTGTAAAAACAGGTATGGTGTTTGCTACCAACTGGCTGGTCTTTGCAATTACTTGTTCACACTGAAACTGGTGTAACTGATTCTCTTAGTGTGACTGAAGTATGGCAGCAGGGACCTCCGCCTTCCCTTGACTCTATGCATAGATCCTAACTGATTATCACGTGGCTCCTCCTTTTGCCTTGAATCCTTCATTATTAAGTTTCTCAAATGATCCATTGAAATGTCTTTTAATTCACCTACAATTTTCCGTGCCTTGGAATATAGAGATTAACTCTGCAATACTTTTGTCTGTCCTCTCTCTTCCCCCATGTGTTGCATTGCTCGGGTATTAAATAGGAGAAGACAAGCGGAGTAATCACTGCTTTCATGCTGAGCCCATAAAACTCAGACACCTGTCACCAGGTTTCTGGCAGTATGGAAGCTCTGGGGGGGTCTGCATCCGTTCCCACATTTCTGTCACTGCGTGTTCTTGTTGACCTCTTTGACCCAAGGAAGCTCTACTCAGCCCATATGCTCTTTTCACAGATGTTTTTCTTCACACTCACCGCGGTATGCAAATACATACTAACAAGATGCCCAGTTGGGCCACATATAGCATGACGCTGGCCACAGACCAGCTCCACTAACGTGGTCGGAGTTAACTATTGAGTTTAACCCACAAAAATACTGTCCATTTGCATTTGAATTACTCACTCAGTGAGCCTGCTCAAGCGTTGGACTGATTTGTGATTGAATAAGTAATGTTTTAGTGAAGATGCATTTGTTTGGTAGTAATGAGCACACTACTGGATGAAGGAGACTTGGATTATACTGCACAAGTTGTGAGAGATAACATAGCTGATGTTTTGATATAGTTTAAGAGTTAAATTCAATTCTTCCAGACTCTTGCCAGGTATTTTTTCTTTATGTGCCATTTATGATGCACAAATACACATGCATCCACACTGTGACCATGTCACATTTCCACAATGCCAAAAAATCACTTCACACGCTGCGACAGGCATGCGTGGGCCAACTACTGGACGGAGGCAGAAAAATATCCCTCAACAGATTGGGATTATCCAGTTGACTGTCTGAATTGAAGCCTCCAGCAAGGGGGATTTAGTGTCTTCACTGTCCAAATCCTTATGGGGCTTTAATTTAAGCTCACATTACACATTTAAAACACATACGTTGTCTCACAAATTCTCACCTAGGAGCTGATGTTTCCACTGAGTTCTGTTAATCCTTCAGAGGATCTCTGGCCCTGAGGTTTGCAACAAGACAGCGATATGTAATTGTGGCATAGGCGTTGCTATTATAGAAAGGTTATAACTTATCAATGGCATAATACAGTGAGCAGTAAAGACGATTAGAGTCACTTGAGGAATATATGTGCAATGCAGTCAGATGGAAGGAGCATTCCTCTTTAGATCTGTGAAATGAAGGCGTGTATGTGCGCAGGCGGTAGTTATTTTTTAAAGAGGAAGAAGTAAAAAAGACTCTTTGCTTTGGAGGAAAAATGTCTCTGAAGTTGGTTTGAGGACATTTCTACAAGTTTTGATGCCATCTGCTAATCCTATATTTCACCATGTGCCACCAGTGCTGCCGGGAGGAACCTCGCTTGATCGCACACGCTGCATAATTTTTCATAGGAGGCTTTGGTTTTATTTTCTTTAGTTTCTATTACTAAGGTCCTTTTCACTGGGTGCAAAATGTAAACGGATTCAGAATCGGCAGCCGCACAACAGGCTCCCAGACATGGTATCACCATAGCAACGGCTACGCCACGGGCATGTTTGTTCCGTAACCAAATGAGAAAACATGGGCAGAGCTATCAGTGCCATTAGGCAGCTAGAGGAAGAATGTCAGGGAGAATTGCTACTGGTATGAAACCATACGATAAAACAACAGTTCACACAATCATGTCCTCCACATTTGCTCAAAATTCAGCATGCACCCCGCTGTGATAATGTATTTCTAGGTTTCTGCAATGAGGCGCCAGTATTTCTTGACAATAACTTTCATCCCAGAGTTATCGTGTGGTGCCGGGAAGCTGAATGGTGGTGTCCAATGTTTCCTCCATGTGCTGACCTGCCTCACAGATATCCTGCTCCTGCTCCATTAGTATGCAAGCGTCTCATTCACACCGCACAGGACTTTGTTGCAGCTGCTGATGGCAGAGGTGCAGAGTCGGGGAGGAGTAGGCTGCGTGTGCACTCAATCAGAGAAACGAGGAAAAGTAAGGAGGCAGAGGATGGAGAGCTTTGCTTCCTTGAGGTGGAAGGCCACAGGAGGGAACGGCAACCCGACAGGGCTGAAGGTACAATGACCAAACTCAAAAGAATGTATGGAATGGAAGAAAAGTATGCTTAATGCTTTTACAATGTCTTTTTAACTGCACATTTGGCTGGTTGCTTTATTTCCCCTTAGAACTGAGCTGATTGTGGACTAAATGTTAGCTGGCGCTCGGTAATGTTTCTCACTGCTTATGCCCTCATCCTCCCCCTACATCTCATCTGTCCTTCCCAAAGTCCCAATGCTGATAAAGAGACAATTTGTTGTCATCGGATTATCGATCAAAAACACTGACGGGGCGAATCTCTAATCTCAGGGGAATCACAGTTTGAAAGAATGCAGAGGAAGATTATCTTGGATCAGAAAAAGATTGAGCCATGAATGATGCTTTTAAATTAGATTTCCATAAAGGGCACCATAGCATAGATTTCATCTCTGCACTGGCCTGGGAACACCTTGGGATCCCCCAGTCAGAGCTGCTAGATGCAGCCTGAGAAAGCAAAGTTGGGGTCCCCTGGTGGAAATGTTCCCTTGGCGACCCGACACTGGATAAGCCATGAAAGGTGAGACGATGAGATGAGACGATGAGATGCACCATAGCATAAATCTGATTGAATTAGAAATTAGAAAAAAAAGTAACAGCGCATTATCACTGTTTCGGTTAAATCTGACCTCATCATATCCTATAACGCTAAAGATCCATACACCTTGTCCATTGAAAATGAAAGTAAGAATGAAAAAACAGCTGATTCAGTCATAACATCTTGACTAAACCTTACAAAGGCCTGACGTGTTTCCATGTTCCCCTTCAGATGGCAATCACAAAGGGAGAAGGTCAAGCTGTTGCACCCTTGTCTACACTGCTGTGGGAACCACTGACACATGTCGCTGTTGTGTGTGGCTCACACAAGACGTGACTTTGTTTTGCATGTTCTCACACTCCCCATCACCAGCTGAGGAGGTACGTCACTGTGCCTTGTGGAGTTTGGGGGAAGGTGCCAAGGCTTCCTACACATATCATTGGCTCATAGGGTGACATCTGGATCAATTGTCTGCTTTTTCTCCCAAGACAAAGTGAACTCCATACAAGTGGTGTGGTTGTGGTTTTCAGAAAGCCAGTGGGAAAATCACGCCGTGACGAACATATAACTCGATCATTTATTTACCAGTATACTGATCTAATTTGTGCTATTAGTGGTCTCAATAAAGAGCCCATGGATAAAGGTGACCCTAAAAATACACACTCCACCTGCTTTCTCAAATGTCCCGAGTAGAAATACTGAAACCCTGTCCCTCTCTTTTGTCTTCCCATCAGAGACATCTGACAATTTCTTAGGCATACAAATGGGTTTGATGGAGCATATTAGCGCATTGCTGCTGCAACTCAGCTGCTTTCGGCAGCTCTGCACTGGACAGTGAGGCTGCAGTTTGTGTAAATGTTGCACTTCACTGTTAGATGAACCCGCAATCACAGTGCAGTGAAATGTCACTGCTGGCAAGACTGCTATTGTAATAATAAGCCCTGTAGTTCACCTGGATGATGTTCTTTTCATGGCTATTTAGGTAGAAGTATGAGCAGGCAACGTACCTAAATACTATCACAGGTATTTTTGTATGTTTTGGTTCCCTTTGTTCATCTATTTTTTTTCACAAATTGTCTTGACCTGAGAACGATTCACAATACCCATATATTGCAAAACACATGTCCTTGGAGTTGTACTACTTGTATACATTGTATGCACAAGTCTAATCCGCCCGCACATACATGCTGAGAACACGTGAATGAATATGCTCAACTTTTAAGATTACGATCAGATCTGTTTCTTAATTTAAAAAAATCTACACCACATTTCCCCTTTACGGCGATACCAGCGCTGCAGGAAGTCCCAAGAAAAAACGCGTCATTGTTCCATTCCATCTTTGTGGATACGTGGATTTCTTATAACGTACAAATGATGACATCGTCTTTACGAGTTGCACACCGAAGTGATACAGCCTAATTTCTACCGAAAAATACACACAGAACACACCGGTGGATGTATTTCACAGACATATGCATCACAATTTCAGCAGATGCATAAAATAAACACATGCTCTCACCTCTGTAGGATCCTCCTGCTGCAGGCTACTGTATCTGACCCATGCGGTATCCGCAGCTCTCCAAGATGACACGGGGAGGGTCTGAGGGGTGGGGGTAGATTATCTATCTATCTCCCTTATTTACGAGGACAAATCTTATCTGTGCAAAAACCTCCGCTCGGAACATCTGCTCAGATGCACCCCGCGCTGTAGACAAAGGTGGCACTTGTGAAGTGGTAAAAGCTGCATGCGGCGCGCAGCTTCCAGGGACGAGCAGCTGCCTGGCGCAGGTCAGCTACACTAAAACGAGTCCGACACCAGCAGCGGTGCCCGAACAGGCAACCTCACCATCTGCTCGGGCATCATCGCAAACCATGGGAACAAAAACAAAATAAATCCCACCCCCGTCGGCCGCGAGCTGCGCACGGTGAACCGCGTGATGGATGTGCTGCGGGGACGCACGCGTATGGCGCACTGCACTGGTTGTTTGGATTTGTCAGAAGCTCACCGTTTTAAAATATCTTTGTCCTTGCTCACGTCAACATGAAGTAAATGTATTCCTCTGTCAGGGAAAGGCTTTTGAGTGGAGGACATCACAATACTTTTTTGGTGCCATGGACTCAGTAATATTAATGATAATTAATAATTTATAATAATGATGGTAATTAAATGAAACGTTAAAGTGGATAATGTCAGTCTCTCTCACGCACACATAAAACAACAATTGCTCAAAGGAGTCATGTTGAAAAAGTATTTTCTCTCAGAAGTGTCACTTGTTTGGATTCTTCCTCCTCCTCCTCCTCGTCCCTCTCCTCTCTAAGGGGGGCAGTGAAAATGACAACGTTTCATCACTTGCTGTTTGAGATGCTGCTTTGGGAGCTGCTTGACAGGTTCATCGCCCACAACCATAAGAAGAGATGTGATCATCTCAGAAAATGTGCCAGGCAGATGCCACGTGCATGTTTTTGGCTGTTCATGTTGGAATTAATCAGAATCAGCGTAATTGGAAAATATGACCCATTTGTGGCATCTCTCAAAATGTACTGACACAAAAATAGAACAATAAAACTGAACAGATAAGCAATTATAAACAAACAAATAAACACTGATGGAGTGATTATGGAGTGGATGATTATAATATCAGTTCATTATTTATATTGAAAGTGACAGATTAAATGCAAATAAGCAACCCATTTTACATTCAAACCAAAAATGATAACACGTGGCAGCAGTTGATATTTTGATGTCGGGTTATTCACAGTGTGTCACAGTTTGTCACAGTTCAGCTTCCTCCGATCTCTCACTTCAGTGCACCTGTTAGTCAACTGCACCCACCTCATCTTCTCCATCTCCCTCACCTGCACACTCGGCTTCAGTACTTAGACCCCGGTCACTATTCTATGTGTCCTTCTGTTATCGCCAATCTGAAGTATTCATCACAGTGACGGCTTGTGTGAAGCAGAAATGTTACTTTTTTGTGTAGAGATCACAGAAATGTTTTCATTTCAGTGTTTTTCTTCTCTATGAATTCTACTCTAATGGCCTGTGCAGGTTCTTCTATGATGCTCCATAATAAGTCTTCCTGTGTTGTGTTTTAGGGAAAGAATACATTCAGAAAACTATGATGCTTGGAACACATTTTTGCTGTCGTCCCAACAATGAAATGCACGCTTGTTCCTAAAATGTAATGTGTTTAATGCTCTGTAATACAAAAACTTAACAAACGTTAAAACTGCAATCTGCTATAGTCTTTATGGGAATTATGTTATTGTAACAGATTGGTAACAGTTTTGGTCTGATTTTTTTATATTACAGTCAGACAGAGTTTAAAAAATGTAAGTCATATCTAAAAAAAACAACTTTGAGATTCTGGATTTAGTGCCGACTGACAGTGTGGGTGAAATATAAAGTAAAGCCTTTCTAAAGACAAACATTAGTGAAATGTAGTTAATTTTGCTGCAGGCCAACTGAAACTCGTTCAAAGACCTTTTTGGTATCTAAAACTGCCCTGTGGGAGCATCTTGTATCGTTCTGCCATCACAGAGAGCTGAAAGTTGATTCAGCAGTCACCCTGTTGGTTACCGCCACATCCTCATTTCCTCCCAGTAACCTGCAGGGCTTGGGGTGTGGTTGCTATGGCAACAACTCCCTCCCAGGAAAGGCGGTGCAGCATATCCACCGGTTTATTAGATCTCCGATCACACAGCTCCCTCCAGATGGCCCTCTGGGGAAACTAGTCTCACGGAAAGGTTTGCCCCACGTTTTACCTTTCGCAATTCTTCTCAACTTTTGGCTCCATTATATTATGCTGAGAAGACAAGGTGTCAGTTTTCTCGTTGGTGCTTGTTTTGTGTCGTTGATGGGTGGAATATTAAATGAGAAGTGTTGAGGAGTAATGAGATGAATGTTGAAAGAAAATGACAAGTAGGATAAGACACAGAGAGACAAACTCACTGAAGGTGCACTGGTGATGCCGTCGTCTCAGAAGCAACACTACAGTTTTGGTAGAATCCAATGATGAGAATTGTGTTTGCAAGGTAAATGTTTTAGTTTTCATTCATATTTTTGTACATTGATCGGGTCTGATAGCATTAATGTGACCAGCTTAATGCTGTTTACAGCTGTAACTACAGCACAGACCTGCCTCTGAACATGTAGCACATGTAGCCCCTTGTTGTGACATTATGTCACGAGCACAACACTCCCGGTACCATCACTACCATCTGCCAGGCAACGGCAAACGCTGCTGACGAACTGCTGCTGACTCGTGCAGAGACACACACATACATACAGGTGTGTTTATGCACATGACAAACACTGTCACTCTCAAGAACAATGACCAATTGTATTTAGATTTCCTTTCCCGTAACATAATCCCACGTTTGTTATGGTCAAAATGTCCTGCCTGCGTCTCCCCACGTCAACCGCAGTATGATAAACAAATAAAGAGTCTGCTATCAGGCGGAAACAGACACGGAAAGAGATTGCAGCGGAGTGTACCGGTGGTGGGTTACTTCCATTGTTTGCCATGTGGCTTTTATTTCCTTCATTTTATTTTCACATTTTGCGGAATTCACCTTTTTGCTTTGATTGATTGATCAGAAGATCGACGTTTCTCTCATGATGCTGACTGAGCTACAGACGACTTGTCCTGCTGTTCCCAAATGCTTGACACAATTAATCATGTACATTACATTATATTTTCCAAACAATAATGCACAAAAGACAAATCGGTTTATTATCAGATGAGGTTAAATTTCAAATTTAGCCCATTAGTGATGTCAGTCTCAGCTACGGTCAGATTCAGAGGAAAAGGATTTAAGAAGGTCTGGAACCTGCTTTAGCCGTATATGAGAATTTTGGAAGATTGCTTTTTTTGTGTAAAGTGTGTCAGACCTTATAGAAACGTAAGGCTGTGTTCTCCTTTGACTGTTTACATCTAGTCGCACTGCCGAGGGCTCAGGGTGAGTGTGACTGGCAATCGTCTCATCTGATTTGGCCTAATAGCCACAGAGGTGATGGGGTTCTGACTCCTGTTGAACATGTCACTTTGCATTAGTGTCCAAATTAGATTTCTCTGCAACCAATAAGAGGCACTTAACAGCAAAATCAAGGCGTCCCTTTATAATTGCTCTTGAGCAAAGCTATTGAGCAGCAACTCTTGGGGTTTTGCTTTCATTTGGATTTCATCAAACACAGGCTTTGTTTGATTTTTTTTTGGCCCTATCAAAATTCTGAAGCGTGTGTGTGTGTCCATCTGAATGAGTGCATATGTGACAAAGCTGTTTGAACTTGTTTGCAATCTACAAAAAACATTAATAAAGGTAATTTTGCTTAGGCGGGGCATCCAGTAAGAGAAAAGATGACGGCCTCTTGCTTATCAGTCCTGCCTCTTATGCTCCTATGTTAAAAACATTAACCAGAAACCCAGACCATTAATATTTAATTGACATGGGGCATCTGCAGCTCACTGATGTTTGCAAAGGAGAAGAAAACTGCTCTAATAAGTCAACCTAATTTTGTGGAGAGTTTTAAACTACATTATTTCACTTGAAAAACAGGACAGCAATGCCATCTAGAATATTCTAATTAATTGAACTATTCTCAACCCAATCCTTTACAAAGTACGACAGCATAGAATCAAGGATGTCCTTGACATTCGTGTGTCATCATTAAATAATGATCAACAGTATGTTCGCATCATGGAAGCATGCAAGCTGCGTTGTGTCTCCAGAGAACGAATCGAGTGTCAATACACAGTGTTTGTTTACTTCCTGCTGGGTAGTTGTTTGTTGATGGACACATGTGTTTCTCTCTCAGGTTCTCACCATGGCCATCCGCTGGTCCATCACTTAATTTCAAACTGATTATTGCCATGATATTACACGTTTCTCAGAGGATGAATTCTTGAATAGCAGCGGAAAAGAGAGAGTGCCCTCCAACAATGTGTTGAGTGAAGGACGGGCTCAAAAGGCGATTCCCATTCCCATTTTGGATTTGTTCAAAAAGGAATACATATATAATTTACTTTGATGCCATTACCACTGTACCAAAGTACTGTCTCGCACATCTGCTTATGTTGGTGGAGCCCAGTCTCTGCATTGTTAAAGCTAAACTCATTCACAGAGATATACAGCATGCTTAAAAGACATACATTTATTTACATTATATACTACCGTATACTAGCGGCACGGTGGCGTGGTGGTTAGCACTGTCGCCTCACAGCAAGAAGGTCCTGGGTTCGATTCCGCCCAGTGGCCTTTCTGTGTGGAGTCTGCATGTTCTCCCCGTGTCTGCGTGGGTTCTCTCCGGGTTCTCCGGCTTCCTCCCACAGTCCAAAGACATGCTCTGGGGATCAGGTTAATTGGGGACTTTAAAAAAAAAAAATTGCCCGTAGTTGTGTGAATGTGAGTGTGAATGGTTGTGTGTCTCTGTGTTGCCCTGCGATTGGCTGGCGACCAATCCAGGATGTACCCTGTCTATCGCCCGAAGTTGGCTGGGATGGACTCCAGCCCCCCCGCGACCCTGTGTGCAGGATAAGCGGTCTGACAATGGATGGATGGATGGATGGACTACCGTATACTAGTGTCAAACACATCTAATGGCCATTAAACCCACCTGCCTACGCACAGTAAGTGCTTGCAGCTCAGGACTTTGGATCTGAACTGATGGAATTGTGTATGTGTCTGATTAGTGGGGGAAATGTTGCTCGTCTGCTGCTTCTTGAGCTCAAACAGAAAAAAAGGGAAGACAACATTTCTTCCCATCCTCCATCCTTAGCCCTCCTTGTTCACGCCTCCCTCTCCTGCACCAGCTGAACAAAGACAACTGCTCTTTGTTAGCAACATGCTCTGTATGAGCCGTGGAGTCAGAATGCGTCTCCTTACTGACGGTGCCGGTATTGGGATAGTAGCACTGCTGCTGATGTGAACGTCTGTGTGTGTGTCGGCAGTAGGGATGGGTGGAGGAAATAATCCTGAAGATAATCTTAGGTTTTGTGCCCCCTGGATTTCTGTTTGGATCATCAGCGCCTTTTTCAGACGTGTTCAATAGAGGCAGAATGCACTCCAGCCCTTTGGTTCTGATGCTCTTGGTGCTTCAACTTTACAATATCTCAGATTTTCAAAGAAGAAGCGCTGCACTTTTCCTGTCAGAGGATGAGATGCTGTCAAGGATGCAGAACTCCAGCACAGCACTTATGTTCAGCCCTCAATCCACCAAAGGAACTTCATCCCAGCTGCCTACTAATGCTTGTTTGCGAGAAATAAATTCCCAGGGAGCAAAATGTTTAGCTTTTGGGAGGCAGAGGGGGGGGGGGGGGGGGGGGGGGGGATATGCAATGAGAGCAAAATTGAGGAGAGTGCATTTTGTATCCCTTACACTCCACCCAGTTGTCTCCATATGAGGCAGGACCGATGGGCCGGGAGCTGATGAAAAGGTTTACAAGTCTGTTCTCTGAGGGTATTATTATTCGGGGAAAGGGAGGGGGTTGGGTGGCCTCCTTTACTGGTCTGCTCTCCAAAGAAATACTTCTTTGTCTGCCTTTTCCCTATTTTTCACCTTATCTTGAGAGCCTTTTTGTGTTATCTATAATGTGCCATAGTTTAGGAGGAAAAATGCCATATTGTAATTAGGATTTTTATACCGTCTGCATAATTAATTTTGACACATTCCGAAGCAAAAGTCAGTGTGTTGAGGTCTGTCGGTGTGTATGTGTGAATGTTAAAATGTACAAGAGTTCCTCTTAGAGAGTAAATCCTACGAACTGTTAAGGTCACCTGGTGAATGGGATAATTTAGCTCCATTTCCCAGCTGACTAATATCAATAGATGAAGCGTTAAAGGGGAGTGGGTGGCTATTAGCCCTTATAAATCACTCTGATTGTAAAAAGAGAGCTGAAGATAGAGATGAAGTACTGGGTGGGAGTGGACAGGGTCAAGGACAGGAAAACTCCACACAGAAAAGATTCATTTTTAATTCCAACACAATAACTAAGTATTTTATGGATCCAGCACCTGAGACATAACTCAAGCTATGAACTGTGAGTTTGGATATTACGCTACTTGGCTGCAATATACAGTGTGTGCCTCAGTGACTATTTAGTTACCATTGAAACAAATATATTATAGTGCAAGAACAGGATTCCAGGTGCACATCCCCACTGCAATACATCCGCTTCTGGACTAATTGCAGCTGCATGATTCAGCGCAGTAATTGGAATGCATTTGGGATTTTTTTTTTAAGTAGCTTCATTAGGTTAAATCAATAAAGTCTGCTCTTCAAAGGGGAGACGGTGGAGCTGCCTAATTAGATTACATGTGAATCATTTCAAAATATGCACAAATGGTTCTGCTGCCTGTCTAACGCTGACATCCGGTTTCAGACAGACTGATTCAAATAAGTGGGACCCTTTAACAACAAAATGTTTTCCAGTAATATGATAGTCTCAACGGCTTTATAGATACCATCCATTTAACAGAAATGATAAATTAATAGCATCTGATATCTGGGATATATTTCCCAGCTTTCTCTCCACCGTCCATAGTTGGTTTTCATTGCAGAAACAGCTGTAACAGTAACATATTATGTTAACATCAATGATGTCCTCTTCCCTTAATCCTCACCCAATCTCCCCGGACCATAGGCAGGAAAAAGATTGACATTGTAGCTTTCTGTTGACCTCAGGTACATTGAATGTTCACTTTGTGGCTGTCTGTTAGAACAAGTGACCGAGTATAACAAGCCACCATTATGGACAGGAATGTTTTATAACAACGAGCAAAACAAAATGAGAAAGTAATGAAATGATGAAATGAAATGAGAAACCCAAACCACATTTCCATGCAGGCATGATAAGGGCTGATCTAGAATGTGTTTTTTGCTTCTAAAATGTTGACCATGGCTCAGATGGCAAACATGGCTTGCAGAGACTTACAATGCCAACGGGTTTGACCTACCTCGTTACTACTCCCTCCTCCCTCCCTCGCTGTAGTTTGTGTCACTCATCACATCTAGGCAAACATGAAATTTAAATATTAATCGGCTCCTCTGACAAGATTTGACATGCTCTTTGGGAGAGTCGCGCAGGTGCTAGTAGTAGTGGCAGGTGGAAACCAGTTCAGTCAAAGTAAATTAAAATATTGGTTTCTCCAAAGGGAGTAAAAAACCACATCCGTGTAGGAAATGTGTGTATGTAAGTCTACATGTTTAACTGAATAATAAATGGGCTTTTCCAATTCAAAGTGCTCTATTTGGGTTACATTAGGGGAATTGTTTAAGCACTGCTTGGTTGCCTTTTCTACCCAGCTCATGATGACTTTGCTGCGGAGCAGCTCTGTGACCAATTAGAGATGGAGGCTGGAGGGTGATGCTGTGGGACGTATAGAGGAGCTGAATGAAAAGGAAGGTATGACTGAGAATTTCCTCTCAGCTACTGCAGCTGCTAATTGTTGAGTTCACATCAGGGTTACAGTACCATTAGATCACAGTTCCATCACCCACCTTAGGCCGGAGTCCAGGGACATCTGTGTCCTTTGACCTGGAGCCAAAGGCAATGCAGTCATGGCAGAAGTGTTATTTGGAGGCTGCTGCATAATACCATGACTCTCATAGTCGCACCGTCCACCAGTAGCATCCTGCTGCCATCATGGAAATGAGGCAGCGTGTTCAAGCATGCCCCGTAGTTCCCAAGTGGAGAGCACGGTTCCATTTGGTATTTAAATGGGTCAAACTGTGGTGATTTATTCATGCTCTGAGTCTTTAGTGCCACTCAGACTGGAAGGCAAGGTCCAGGCTCACTCGCTCTGAACGTAAACTCTCCCTTCTTTCCTTATACACCTTTAAGTGCACACAAATATCTTCATTGTGTTGGTGTGTTTTAATACAACTATTTGTGATCTTCAGACACATGTTAAAAAGCACAATATAACGTAAGAAATGAATTGTCCCGTCAGTCAATAATGAGCCAAATTCTATTATATCATATAGAATCAAAAGATTATATAAAATTGGACTGTCAGGCAGAAAAAGAAAGGGTATTTCAAGGCATCATATAAACTAATTTACTGAACAAGGAAAACAAAATTTAACACATCTTTGATATTTTTCCTCTCAAGATGAAACCCATAGGACGCTCAATCCGTAACAAAGGGATAAAACTGAATGCACGTAACTACACCTGCACCACAAACCTTTGGCCCCAGGGGACTTATGTTTGTATTTCCTAGACTGACAAGCTTTCAGACATTGCCGTCCGATGAAAGAGGTTTCCAAACCCTCTCAATTTCTCTTTGAAACCAGCAGACTGGTGCTTCTGCTTTCATTCACTCTAAATCACCTGTATCTGTGAGCAAAAGAATAGGAGCATTGTTCACTGCTCTCTCAAACTCAAACAGGATTTTTTTCTTTATCGGGATGTGTAAATGATGGAAAGAGGGGGGAAGGAAAGAAGAACAGAGAGACGGCAGGAAGTTGACCCACGACTCGCCATCAGGGAGTCTATAAAGACCCACTCGCAGTGTGACAAACAAGATGAGATCCTTATCAAGTTCACGTCTGAGCAAATCCTCAGACATTCACGTCATATAGAAAGGTCTTTTCTATTTTTGCAAAATTGCTTCCAAAATATCTTGCACAGAATGCTGTCAGACTGCCCAAATATACAGAATCATGAATGGTCAACACAATAACACTCTAAATATACAGTATATATCTATATCTACTTCTTAAATGCCTCTGACGTTAATGTGCTAATTTAATGCTTCCTTTTGGTTGACATTTCCCTCTCTCGTTCTCAACTATCTATACTAAAATGTTGACAAAATACATAACAATCGTCTTAAAAAAATTTGAAGAAAAAAAAACGATGACCAACAAAAAAAAGCATCTTTTTCATTTATCTCTCTCTTTCATCAACAAAATCCAAACAACTGTTTGCGTTTCATTTTTCTTCTGTTTCAGTCCACCAGCTGATTCCAGGGGCAAAGAGCGACCCAGAGTGTGAGTCCCTCTGGTGCGTTTTTTTTAGGCCTGGGAATCTGCAGTAATTGCACTAACACAGCCCCCTCCGAGCACGCTCATTTGCTCAGCTTCCAATAGAGCCGACCAGATGGTCCCCTGAGCCCAGCAGTCTTCCATATTCATGAGAATAAAGTTTGACCCTGCCACCTCTGCAGGGCTGACCCCTGTCCTGGACCCTTTAGGACATCAATAGGATATGTAAGAGGGCAGAGGGATAAGCATTGCACCAGGCACACCAACCCCCACCCTCACTACCCAACCAATGGGTGAGCACCCGACTCCTCTGACTGAAGGCGTTGGTCATGTGTGAAAAACATTAGCGAGCTCATACAGGCAAGCCTTCACACGAGTTCCCATGCATCTACGGGGCGCCATCTGTGGAAGTGAGCATCTGGCCCAACTGCTGAGTCGAACACTCGGAGGTGTGGCTGAGGTGGGGAGTGCAAAGACAATGCCGGGGAATCAAACTAATGATGTCACACCGTGTCAACAGTGTTCAAGAGCGTGGCGGTGAACTCTGACCTCCCTGCAGGAAGTTTTCATGAGCTCAGCTAACCTCTGGGAACATTCAGTGGGCGTATCAGTCATATAAAGTGAACATAGGGACTGTAAATCAATGGTGAATACGGAGCGTTGGGTTGAATTTCTGAGTTGCAGGCTTGCAAACTGTAGCAATTAGTGGTTTGCACAGTTATATGTGGACTATACTATATCTATCAATATTTGTATACAGGATTAATCCACCCCATTAAATGATCACTGAATGTGAAAACGTTTCACGTAATGTCGTAATGTCTCTGGCTTTGTGAAGTCTATTTGTTAAGTCTATTTATTAAATTAACATAAATCCTGCATTATGGAGCTGGGGAGAAATGGTGTGTTTATCAAGATGGTTGCATTAATGGACGCTGTAGGATATTAGAAAGAAATATACGACCCGGTTCATAAAATTAATAAAAATGCATATAGTGTACACCAGAATACAGCCATGATTCTGAAACTGTGTAATCCATAAAGTAATGACAATATTGTAAAACCACTGTAAATCTGCAACTGTAATAGAATAATACCAATGTACAGTTATGATTGTATTTGATGTAATGCAATCAACTGGAATGCATGCATGTAATACTTGCACAACCACTGATATTGACTAAGGATCATTCGAAATCCCGAGTTACATTGAACTCACCAGAAGACCACTCCCAGAGGTGTGGACACTGACTTTCACACCTTTAAGCATTGTTATAAATACCTGTAGCAACCACTGTTCTCGAGTTCACTGGTGGAGGCGACAGACGGGCACTAGGGATGGTCAAAAGGACTGACCTGGGGCCTGTTGGTTGCTGAGACCAGCGGCTCCTCAGCTGAGATGTTCTTTTTACCACAACGCCATCTCCTTTATTAAATACATTTGATTTGAACCTTTTTGATCAGCGATGACCTCTGTCCGTCCGGCGTTTCTTCATTTTTGAACACAACAACGCGTATGATCTAGAGACTTTGAAGGTGTGTACAAACAGTAAGTGAGGCAAGTATTTGCCTTTGCTCAATCACATGAGGGTTGTTTGTGCAGTCTGTGTTGATTTGTGACTAATAAATACTGAGCGGGAGCTGGCACCGGTCATGTGCCAAAGTGTGTTTACATTCAGCAGGCTGAGCTCACAACTCACTCTATGGCCATAGGGACCAGGAAGACCTTACTTACATTATAGTATGTAATACCATACATAATGCATTATTATAGATATAGATTTCATCCCGCAGTCTGTGCCATCTTCTGTGAATTCACACTAACTCGCATCTCTTCATGGGCTTGTTTGCACTCAGGAGGATTGAAATTTGCCTCAAGTTATGTCTGAACTCGTTCTGCTGCTGCACGTTCGACATTTTCTTCAATTTCCCCAACTTTATACAATGATGTACTATAACTAAATCGCTGGAGGACTGCCTCCAGACATGGTCAATAAAACACTCTCATGAGATGACCAGATTGAAACAATAAGTTAACTTTTGTGTTGTGAAATACTCTTCTACATCACAGTGGAAGAGAGTGTAGAGGCTGTAAAGGAGTGTATTGCCCATTTGACAATGCTGCAGTTATAAATGGTACGAAGTGATTCGATTAAATAGGAGCAAATGTGACACAACATGATGTTACTCTCTGCTTTTTTTCTTATTTTAGCTGCTGCGATGGCAGAAATATCAGCATGTTAGTTCTTTATTACTGATCTTATCGGTGTTGTTCACAGGGGCTGCCTGCGTAGTGGAGATGAGCCACAGTGAAGATAACGTTGCACATCCCTCTGACTAATTGGCTCTAAAATACAGCCAGAGGGGAAAACTATAATTTGCAGGGGTTGAGAATGCAGATCATGCTTTAAAAATGTCTGTCCTTCTCCATCAGCGTCTGAGTCCATTTATGCTCAATGATTTGATTTGGGCCGTTCTGTCTTTGATGCCCATTGAATATTTCCACGACAGAGACTTCTACTGCTCAGGTGCATTGTCACCACTTTGCAACTTGCTGGATGTGTGTTAAAGGAAGGACACTTATGTGCATTCCTGTGGCCTCTGGCGGGCTAAAAGGCTTCAGAGAAGTTTTTGTGCAAAGAGAATTATCCGTATAAGTTGATTATGGTTCACTCAAAGATCATCATGAAACACCTTGTTTTGGATGGACACAAATTATCCACAAGAAATGTGCACAACGGGATCTAATGAACTCTCTTGCTGTTATTGTCCTGAAACTCAAAAGGCTTTAACAGGGATATTTTTTTTGTCTCTTTTTCACAAGCTGTGCCCCTGTGGGAACGTCACACACAGTAGTGACATACTGTACAATCTCATGACACAGTGTAGACAGTCCTGTCAATGGCTGTCACACCCCTCTGCACAACCACCACGCAAACATGACACAATTTCCCACCTCACACTTGTCACAGAGATTATGGCCTCTGTGGAAACAGTCCTCGTCAGCGGATCAGTTAGTTTGAGGAAGTGAAAGTATACAATACTGTCTGTATTGTATCAAAAGACGTCTAGATAATGGAGAATTTAAAAATGATTTATTACTGAAGACACTTCCCTTCACACTCAGAAGCCATGTAAGCTTTTAGAAATATTTCTCTCATTAAGCTAATAAATAAACCTCAGTAGCGGTTTCACATAAACTTCTTGCACAAGCTGCTGTAACATTGTTATAGCCTAAATATCGACTATGACAGTGAGCGTTTATAGTGGCCTATAACAGAGCGGAAGAAGACTTTCAGAGTTGTCTACAATTTATCAACTCGCCTTCTCATCACAAACTAATTTTAAACATTACCACATTAAGAAAGGGTTTTGAATGGCTAATGGCAATCATGGCATTATGAAATAATACATATATGTGGTGATATGAAAATGATTTTGTCTAAATATATACTAACAAACAGAACAAACTAATGTATTATATTAGAAAATGCTCTGTACTTTCAGGTACACAAGAGTCCTGTTAAATAAACGGGGAAAATACCGATGTTTCTGTTCAATATTAAAATGGAACTAGCTTAACCAAACATAAAGACTGGACACAAGAGGTGAGAAAAATCAGTATCTCCTGAACTCACTATTTCACATGTTTTTCTCAATCCATATTAAACAAGTCAAAGGTGTTGTTTTTATATGGGCCATCGTTCAGGACTATGGTCTTGATCCGTCACAATGAATCCCCAAAGAGATCCTTGTAAGAAGACTCACACATTTGATTATGTGCTAATGAGCTGATAAGGGGTGAAATGAAATATTGAAATCATCACCAATAGTTAATAAACCATCAAGCAATGGCCTCTATATCATTAATAACTTATTTTTAGGAAGCCAAATTGTAAAAAAAAAAGGGTAAAACAAGTCAGCATAAAGCCAGCAGGCCACCATCAGGTAAAATCCACTCACTCTCACAGCAGAGATGCCCCTCAGTCCTCCAATGAAGAGCCCTTGAACTCGCTGTGACTCTCCGGTAAAGCAATAATGTGTAGGTGGACATGCTGACATTTCCAACTTAAGACTCACTTCTCTCTGGCCCGGCAACAAGGGCTGCACAGTCAATATCCCACAGATGGTGGGAGAACCATGTGATTGACTCAGCCGTTGGTGCCTCTTGACTCATTATCCTGAAAGGGAAGCCTGGGGTAGATATGGAAAAGCACAAGCTAAATAGGTGGTAAATGATCACAGCTGTAGGAACAGGGGACGCTGCATTAGTCCTGTAATGAAGCACCGATAGCTACAACCTGCAGAAAGCTTTTTATTTCAATGGGAAGTTAAAGCAGACGGGATTGAGGCCTGTGTGGTGCTGAACAGACCAAAGTCGTCAGGAATCCACTTTCAGGCCTAAGTCCTTTAGGGTAGCTCAGTCAGCAGGTCCATAAGAAACGATGACCCCTGACCTCATCCCGTAACTTCCATTAGTTGCTCTGCCATTTGGACTGGCCTCATCAACTCTGGGATTGGTTTAATCACTTTAAGGACAATGTAACCATTAAGGAAAACGCATGCATTTGTTTTGCGTGTAATCTACCATCCCAACAGCTGTGATGCCATTAGTTTATCAGGGCACATGCGTTCATTACATTTTGTTTACCTCAGCTTCAAATGTAACACAAGTACCATTTGGCATTCATTATGGAGGCTGTTAACAAACCCATGAATGGTTTTAAATGCAGCTAAGACGTTTCTGGAACATGGCTGCACAGCAACGGTCGGCTGACCAACAGCTTCTTTGATAAAAGTCCACGTGCTTTTCCATCAAATATGTGCGTATATGCCCACACACACGCACACACGTTAAACTGGAAGTGCATATAGTGACAAGAGCGTTGGACCAAGCGTCTGCCAATCATGAGGTTGCTCTACGATGATTGATTGGTTCCACACGGTGCCCCCACACCATCAGTCAGAGTGTCGAGAAACTACCTTCATCAATATTCATTATTTTACTCATCTATATTTATATCCTCATTCATATTCATCACAGGTTACACAGAGCAGATCATGGGGCTTTGTGTGTGTCTCTGTGGATCATTATTTTAGGTGCCATGATCTTACTGTCCTTTGATTCCAATGAATATCTGCAGGTTGTATTGAACATGCTTCTGTTTTGTGTTAGTTCATGTACTCATTTTACACAGAAAACTAGACTTATTTTTGTAGTTTCACATTGTTTGGTTATTATGTTAAGATAATTCCCCCCAAAAACAAAATTGTTAAACTTATTATGACGCAAAAGCAAGTCCGGGGACAACTAAAACCAGTCCCCACAGTCTGAGAACCAGTAGAAAATCTACTAGTTAAGCAAAAACATACAGAGAAGAGTCTGGATATCACCAAAGGATTCCTCATCTGCGTACAACAGATTCAGAATTCAGAATACTGAATGTGATGGCGATGCATTTAATTGTTAGAGATATTTCAGTCCAGTGGGAACTCCAGAAAGCCAGATCTAGTTTCTAAAATATAAAAAGATGTCTGACAATATTTATCATCACTGATGTAGAACCATTGTTCCTGTGCTCCCCAGTGGTATGTTACTCTCTGAGTGAATGAAGAGTTAATCTCAACACAGGAAGATTGGGAATACTCCCCCATCAGTCATCATCACTCCATAAGAACAATTCACCCGGCTGATTAACTTTGATTAATAACAGCACTGTTGTGTAAACTAAAGATAGATCTAAAAAACATCTTTTTAAATCTACATATACCATTTTTCTCTCCTCCCTTTGCCTCTCCTGACCACCTCTCCTCACATTTACCTACATGTCTTCCATCTGTAATGTCCTTTTCCCCCCAATCAGACTGTAATTGTCTGCTTCACATTACGAGAAGGAGCTGTCTCTTACACACACACGCACACACACACACACACACACACACACACACACACACACACACACACACACACACACATGCACATACACACAATATACACATGTGATGGCAGAGAGAAAACAAAAGCACAGCTGGTAAATCTTGCTAAAAATGTATAATTGTGCTCATCACTGTAAATGACTTTGTTCCCTTCCTGTAATTCACTGTGTAATAGTTGCTTCTGCAGCACTTGCCTCAGGTCTCCGTACTCCGTATGTGTGTGTTTGTCACTCGTACGTGCGTGATTGAGAGGGGTGAAATATAAATAGGATAACTCAATAGCGCTCATGTTCTCTCCTTTGTCTCAGCACCTGTATTCTGTCCGTAACTGCTGCAATCAGCGGAAAATCTTATTTCTATCGGGTCCAGTTGCGAAGCCCTCTGCCTCCCCCGTCGGCTCAGCTGAAAAAAAGAATTGCTCTTCAGACACCAGTACAGGATCTCCATCTGAAACTACCAGACTTTGCTGTGCTATAATATCTTATGCCTTAATATGCCCTGAAACAAGTTGTGTTTTTTTTACTAATTCAAAATTCGCTTTTATCTCGCCAGCATTGTCTTCTTAATAGGGAGAGGCCTGATTTTAAAACGCTTCTCCAAGGATATGAATTAGTGGATATTCTTGCTCTGCCATACATAACAACCCTCTCATGTTTCTTTAGATGCTAAAGAAGGCTTAAGAGGCTTTTTAACGAGAAATCAATGTTAAATTGTAAGAATACAATACTAACCCTAACCCCCTCAAAAAATCCAACATGGCGGAGAGACGTTCACTCAAGAATCCGACATGGTCCGCCATGTTGTTCACTCAAGGGGCGTGGTTAACCCCCGCAGTTCGTATGTATTGTTACGAATTTGTATGTTCAAGATTTTCGTGTACATTTTTACGAACAGGTTTTGGAGATCACGTTGGTTGTTGTGTTGTGTTCAGCGGTCCATAAGATGTGTACAGAGACATTATCAGTGTATGATTAGTTTGTTTTTTTTTAAGGTGTAGCCATTTTATTACATGCTGTTGTGAAACACATTGCCATAAAACTCGGCTCAGCAACATCGGAGAAACCAGGATGCTTTTGAATCCTCCAACACACAAACAAGTGTTGTTAACTGTTTTCCAAAAAGTCGGGAAAAATCAAGTCGGAACCACTGATCGCTTTCCTCCCAAGTCAACCCCCCAGAATCATCATAATGAATGTACATACATCCAAACAAATGAAGACAACAAACACGGCTATTGTTACTACTTACAACTGTTTCCCAAGCAGCTTTTGGAAGCCTTTGGTTACGAGCAATGAGGCCACAGGCAGACTCTGAGGTATAACGCTACAAAGGATTTCATCTTTTTGTAGTCCTGTGACACAGATAGCAGGTACGTTTGCGTCAAATTAACTTAAATGATTGATGTGATGCTGGTGATTAAGACCAGAGAACTAAAACTGTGCTTCTGCTTTTGTGTAAAAATGTGCAAATGTTCAACATTTCTTACAAAGTTTGAAAGCGCTAGAGACATTAAACTGATGCAAAGCTCCTTTGGTTTTCCATTGCTTGGTTTTATACCAACATGATTAATTTCTACAGTCACACCGTAATAACACCTACAAACAAATCCATTTTCCTTTCATTACGCACAACAATTTCCCTACTGTCCTCGGAGAGAGAAGACTTTTTTTTCTTGTTCAGCTTGTTTTCCTTTGTTCCATTTATTTTTCTCCTCTTAGCTCTTGTTTGCTCTGCAACAGAAATAATCTATTTAAAAACACAATCAGCACGACGGCAGGCACCGTCCCTTCTAATCAAATCACAATGGAAGTTTACCATGCATTATCTATGAGTGGGATGTAATTAGACTTTAGCTTGCATTATCTTAAAGTGATTTTTAATAGCAGTATCCAGGGGGTATTTCCAATCCCATTTGTATTTATTTGCCAAGTCTGGAGTCAGAGGTGACAGCGGCAGGAAAGGTGAGCCGGTACTTGTGTTCAGCTGGTGTTCAGTGGGCCTGGACGCATCTCTGCAACAGATGCTCAACCTCTGTTTGCCGCGGGCCCGGGACGGCTTTCCATCTGGTTGCTTTGCCCTTGTATGTAAGTTTGGAAAAATACTGAGCAGAGAGTCTGTCCTTCAACTGCTGTAGGAGGCCGTGGTTTGAGCCTCTGCTTTGGCAGCGAGTGTCACCCCGCTGAGGTGTCCTTGAACCAAACTGTAAATGCTGTGCAGCTCCAGAGGCCTAGAGACGTAGCCAGGTGAATTCATTCATTAAGGATATTTTTAGATTCATGAGATTTAAGAGGAAACTTTTTCAGCAAAGATTTAACAATACAACAAAACAAATCTGTAGAATAGCACATTACTACGTCATCTTCTTTAGTTCAAGTATAATGACAGAGGAATTAAAGATCAGAATTTCTTCTCCAATCGCACAGATTTTCCAAAACATTCAGTTGTGGAACAGAAAATGTACCATGTGGCAGATTCTTTCATCTCTTCCACAGAGCAGTGGTCACACAGAACAGCTGATGCCACAATAGTATTTCATATTTTCCACGTGTCACGCGATGTAGCACACAGTGTGTGTTGGAGACTGAACAAAAGGTCACATGTTGAAGCCATGTGACAAAATGACCTCTGGAAGTGGACCGCCTGACTGTGCGTGGGCGCCCTGGTACTCTTGTGGAAAAATAGATGAATAATTGATTTGACTCTAATGGGTGTATTGGGCAATGGCCATTGCGATTTGCATGGGAACGTGGGGATTGTAAATTGTGTACTTGTTCAAAGTCACTGTACTGTAACTTTTGAGTAAAAAAACATGATCACTATTTCTCTGATCACATGTTTCCTTCTTCAATATTTAATGGTATTTATGTTTGGAAAAAGGAATAATGAATTATGATGTTAAATCAGGTGATGAACAGTTTTTCTTCAGGCGTGTCTCCTGTTAGCGTCTTCAATGTTGCGGTATTTTCAGAGACCACTGTTGTGTAACCAAGAATGTCAGGAAAGTCCTCACCTCACCATGTCATGCTGCTGACATTATTCCTGCAAACCTAATTAACAATATCATACCATCACCTTCAATGCCTTCAGTGCATAACAAGCAGCCAGGAGGGGAGCGGGAAAGTATTAATATTTATGGGTTCATTCAGTAGTGAACATAGAGATGGAGTAAATTAGCAAGTCTAATGCTTTGCAATGCTATAATCCTCTACAAGGGGGAGAAAATTGATACAGTAACCACCATCCAAATCATCTGTGGAGTGCTGCCATTAACGCAGAGAGGATTCATTTTGTAGCATTCACCTTGTGCTGTGCTGCAAATTCAGAATGAGCAGTGCCTTATGAAGTTGTACGAACTACAGATGGTTGTGGCATCTGCATTATGGAATTCATCTGTTTTTCTCCTTCTGCTCATGATTAATTCTTCATCCTACACACTTTTAATGATTCATAATCTGTGTACAGCAGTGATTAGATTTAATAAAGTGCCAACAACCTTGGGTTGACTCAACTCAGCTGCAGTTTCCCTAATTTGTCACCGAGCCTCGGACCCAATGTGAACGATGCATCGCACGAGTGATTAAAAAATGTAGGCTCTCAAAGGCTGAATTTTGTCCTGGGATTGAAAAGTCTGAAGCTTTCAGCCTTCCATAGTCAAATTTTGTCCTTGCAGCTTCCCAGGTCAGGGAGATTGTCAAATAAATCAAAGCCTACTGTGAAGATGAAGAAGAACAATGTAGGCATCTGAAGAGGGAGCCAGCCACAGAAAGACCAGACATCATTTATGATCTATTTTTGCCACCACATGCAGTAGGTGTATGAGACAAATGAACAAATATCCCATCAGTGTTCAATTTGTTTTAGCATTATTACTTTTATTCATCAGTAATCAAAGTTAAGCCTTCATTTCAAACCAGATTTTGCAGAACAAGTATGAATAACCTCATCCAACAATATCTTATTTCACTCGGCACTACGGCGCTTCGTGCCGGCCCGTGTAGTGCCGATGTGCTGAGTGCCGCCTTTCCACCAGTAATGAGCTGCTTTAGCAAATCTGCTCTTAGTAACAGCTCAGAGACAAGGAGCGGTGCCATGATCTCTCCAGCCTTGATCTGGGTCAGGCGGTTGAGAAGGGCTCTTATTATTGTGTGTGTGTATGTGTTAGCATTCACCACGTGTGATATGTTGCTTGCCTCTTGTGGAATTGATCCTGTATGGTGTAGTTAACAAGCAGCAGAGATGGATGCATCACAGCTTCAGATAATGTTACAATATATAGAATCCTCTGAAAAAGTACACCGACTTGCATTTGTGTGACTAGAGCGTAATAATCGCACACACCTCGCAGGTTTGAATCCACAGCGCTTCTCTCAGGTAGAAGCATTCACATTAAATCTGAAACCACGAAATCATAAAAATAGTCCATAAACGTCTTGCATTTAACTTTCACTGCGCCTCGTTAAAATCAGAAAACACTGAAAAATGGTGAACGTATTTTGTGTTGCTACTCAAACAGGATACAATGGATCATAAATATCTGACATTAACAAAGCAGTTAATTTTGAAAGAATTGTGAAGAGTCATAGACTATTAGTCTAGGTTTAAAGTATATATGTTTGTATTCTTCTGGGACTCGTTCAACATGAGAGTGAACGACAAGAGAGTCTCTTTATAAAAAGGTCAAATACAAATTGAAACCAATTTTTTAGTTGCTTGGTAACATTGCATTATTTTCTATCCCAGGTTTAAGACTACTAGTAGTTATGAGGATGAAGGTTACAGATATAGAAAGTAGACTATGAAACTTCTGTCCCAACAAGGGCCAACCCTTTCTCACGGGTTCATTTTAAGGCCGTACCAAACTTCCTCCCGTTTGGATAAGCACTGCATGGCATAATCGCCCTTATCTAGTCCTCCATCGTCAAATAAGTCCAACGTCCTCTCCACCTTCTTTTCTTATGAGACCCGTCATCTATCTTTCTCTCACTCATTCCTTCAAATGGGATTCACTCCTCCTCATTCACCCAGCGGACACATTACAGGCCAGAACAGATGAGACGAAGCACACAGCAGTGCTGAGATATGGACCTACAGTGCGCACAGAATGTGGGGGATGTGCTTGTGTGCAGGATTTTTTTTTCATCTAAGTCCGCCATAGTTCTATTCTATTTAGTATAACGCCAGCCCACCTGACAGGTTTCACACAATCACGCGGGAAATACAACATTTGGAGGCGAAATCGTTAACAGATATCCACAAAGCCGAGAGCTGAGTGCCCTTGTTGCCACGTCCTTGTCGGAACAGTGAAACCAACTGATTAATGATCCAGGAGTAAGAAACACACACACAGCCTACTGTGGGGATCAATTCATCACACTTTATTTTGAGTGACCCTGGCTAGTGTGTTGGCTGGAAAGCAACACAATACCCTCTCAGCACAAATGCATGAGCGGAGAATACAATACCATCATTCTACATGGCTTTATTGCTGGAGTGGGATTGAAGAGAGAGTGAAGGAGTGCTCAGATTATAGGCTTGTTTGATTATACCGTAAATAAGATTTCCGTTTTTTACATGTCCCTATGGACACTGGTTGTAATGAATCCACTGAAGCACCAAGCCCCATTACAACAGTGTGTTACACTGTATGTTTAGACATGCTGAGGATGCTTCATTAAAAGTGAGTTCACGGAGCAATCCCCCTGAAGGCTTGCAGTTGCTGGTTAAACTGGTCAGCACTTTCTTTGGCTGTAAGAAGCTGCTTCTCACACCACTGAACCAGAGTATGCTGCAGCATCTTCACACGTGCAGCCCGGAACCGATGAACCTACGTGAGTATCAACAAGAAGGATGTTATTCAATGCACTTAAGACCACTGAGCCACGTGAAAATGGAGAATCCAGTTTTGAATTGGATGTTTTACCTCCTGTTTAGCCACCACACAAATGTCATTGAACTCTATCTCGGCCGTTTTCTTTGCCTCCTCCATCTGATGAGCAGAGGGAGCATGATGTTGATCATCATCACGTCATACATATTAAACCTGCATGTTTCCAGATCTACGGGCTACTCCTGAACGCTGAAGAGCGTCACTGACACCTGCTGGCCAGAAGACAGCATCTACTGATCCAGCGGACTATGTTCTTGGGGTACTGGAGTACAGGCACTCACAGCAGCCTTCTTTAAGGGTTTGGCCTTCTCTGCATTCCTTCTGGCAGCCTCCAACTCCACCAGTTTACAGGTTCTCCTGAAGAGCATCTCCTGTGTTGGAAACAATAAGTATGTAACACACAGGAATATTAGTCGGAGGATTAAGTGTTTCACACTTGGATTCGGCCTGGATTTAAAGTAATCGGAGAGATAAAATACACATATGATGACTGGTAAACTGACTTTAGAACAATAAACCCACCTTTTCTGCCTCCTGGCAGCGTGACTCAAGGTCCAGGCCTAGCCCAAGAGTGTTCATGTCGTTCTCAGCAACACTTGTCATATTTTTCTGCCCACACACAAGCACATTATGTGTGTAAGCGTATTTGCCAAAGCAATAGTACATTATTATGTAAATAGATCCATGTTAAAAAGCTGAAACTGAACTTACCTTTATAGAATCAAAGACTTCTGATAATTGTACACAAGCCCTGTAGCAAAAATATATATTTTTTTTATTATGCACATTTATTATAACTTTTACACATTAATTTTAAGAACACAGGATTTTTGCACGGGACTAATGATGGTACTGTCTCACTTGGAGAAAGCCTGTTTGTCAGGATCCTCCCCTGGTTCCACACAGAGATGCAGAGAAGCTGAGAAGTGTGCACAGGCCACTGCTATTTCTGTAATCACATGCACACGGAGCACACACTAACATCGGGCTTGAGACTAAAATTATTTGCGTAGCAATGTGAATGAACATTGCCACAATACATATCAACCCATAGATTGTTTTACATCCTAAATAACACCAAATGATGAGCACTTCTCATCTGTGCAGCCTAAAGGAAATGTCCTTACTTTGCTCAGATTGCACCACATCGAGGAATCTCTGCAAGAAAATCAGAAGTGTAAAGATCATGTGTAAGGGAAGAGGAAAAAACAGAGGAGGACAAAAAAAAAGCGACAGGTCTCACCTCAGCTGCAGTCTTGGCATAGCAGGTCAGAACAAGGTTATGATTGCGTTCAGTTTGAAAGAATTCATCCACATCCTGCACACACAGACATTATGGTCACAAAACACAACATGTAGGCGTAGAGACTGTGTCGACTGTGTTTGTATGAGTCCCAGTTCTGTACCTTGTAGCCTTCTTTCCTCCGTTCTTCCACAGCTTGACTCAGACGGTTGAAAAGGTTTTTCCTCGCTCTCTGTCTTCCTGGAGGCTGGACACGATGACACAAATAAACATACATGTTTTTCATTTTGATTGATTGACATGATTTTCATGAAATCTACCCCTAATAAGTCAAAGATGTTTTTCGTGACCGTGTCACTAAAAGCTGCTTATGCCCAATAATAGCATTCCAGATTTAATGAAACCCATCAGACAGGAAAGGAGAAACTGTCACATCAGCAGTTTTATGTTCACGAGACACAGTTCAAATCATTAGTATTGCTTTGCAAAGACACGCTTTTATAATCTTCTCTTAACATTGTTACATCTTACCATTGCTCATCAACACTATTTAAAAGGAATGTAGGATGTTGCATAGTCGCATTTAACTGCAGGACTGAGGCACAACATTTTCCCCATGATAAATATCTCATCTGCTGTATCTTAGATAATGTTGTTAAGTGCTACTGTCTGACAAAAGGAATATAAAACACCTCTAAAATAAAATAAATTATGGAAACAATTGGTATCAAGTGAGATCCTTTTCATATTTGCAGGCACACTGGATTTTGGACCCTTTTGAAAATTTCAACATGGATATTTTTTCCATCTGTTTATCTGCAGTTTTATAGTCTGACTGTTGCTGCATTCCACTTCTGGCTCCACCTTCTTTCTTTCCACTTCTATTTATTTCCACTTACTTCTGAGCTCGTCAGGAAGATCTCCACAGCTTTATTTTTGCTGAGTATGCTGTGTGCAGCAACCTGCCGGAGGTAGCGTTCCAGCACTTTACAGTATAGCTGCCACTCTCCTAAACCGAGGAAACCTGCAGGAAAACCATCAACATTTGTCATCATCGTCAGCACTTAGTATCACATTCGTCACCATGTGAAAAGAAACGACATGAGATAGAAATGGAGAATACGTTTGAATTCATTTTGTATGGGGGGGTTGTCAGCTGTTCTCACCCAGCTGTTTCATAACCTTGGCCGAGGGATTCGCTGAAGCCTTTGCAGGGAGTGAAGGAAACTTGAGGAAAAACAAAGAATGATTTTATTACTTCCTTATGTATTTTCCAAAAACAGAAGGATTAATTATGTGCCGGGTTCGGGAGAGTAACATACAGCAATGCTCTCTGAAATGAGCAGCCCGGGACCCGACAGAGCATGATCTTATATATAATACATGACAAACACAATCCCACTGCACTCCCAGTCATACTAGGACGTAGTATAAACAAATACTTTATTGCATTTTCTACATCCAACAGGAAACACATTTTGGGCTTTTTTTTCCTATAGTACCGAGCAAGCTGGCAGAATGGCAACTCTGAAATGAGCTTCCTTGTTACTTTGGAAAGGAGGATGTTAAGAAAGAAAGGAGGAGCATTTGAAAAGCAGCAAACTGCTCCCAATAACATGGCTGACTTCCAACCACGTCTTTAAGTTATTGTACAAATCCACACAAAGTTATTTGCCGGAAAAGTATGAAAACTTTAAAATTTAAAATTTAAGTGAAATAAGATGTGTACGGATGATATGAATGAGCACTGACTATGACGCCCTGTATCCCGGGCTCATCCTCCTGAGAGAACAGCAGCTGCTGCAGCCATTCAAAGTCGTCATAGGTCCGGTCCACATGGTGCTCGCCCGTCCCAGACAGCTGGCTCGGACAACAGACAAAATCATAATGTTTTTTCCGTAATGCAACACACATCAACTGATGTTCCGCAATAATCTAGATCTAATGGAACTTAGGCAGCAAAAAAAAATATATATATCATTTCACCTTTTGAGATACAATGAGGAAAGTAAGTGTGTCCCCATCTTTCAACACTTCCGTCACCTTGATGTTATGACCATGGACACTCAGAGTAGATGTCACTTCTTTTACTTCTTCCTGTAATTCAATGTGACAAGCATTTGTACCGACAGCTGTAAAGTAGATTCACATTAATGTGCAAGCCAAAGGTGCAGCCATTGCTGTATATGTGAATGGCTCCAAAAAGTCACATGACACTCAGCAGCGGTTAAAAAGAACATTTTCAGGCATACTTACCATCATAGTCGAGCCTGCAAGTTAATGAATCCAGTATGTCTTCTGTCTGCTTTGTAAAACGCTTAAATCTCCTTTTATCTCGATAAAGATGCCTCAACCTGTAAAGATCTTTTGTCTTGTGTTGGCTTTGGAGCGCGAGCGCTCCAACTGCTGAGAAAGCACAGGATATCCTTTGGGTCAAAGTGCACAATCTTCCCTGTGAGAAATGGAGTAAAACGTTGCCAGATCTAAAATGCTAGCGCAGGGAAAAAAAGACTAGTAAATTGTGCGTTAGTCAGTAACGGAGGACACACCCACACAGGAAAAGTGTCTGACCGGATTGGTCCCTACATCAGTGAACCTCTCAAACCTGTACACAAACACAGAACCTACAAGTTGTCTCACAAAAGGGACGGAAAACAAAGAGTGTCCATTTACAAGTCAGGTTTATTTAGAGAGAATGTTCAACCACAAACAGACCAACGTACATTACAGTGGGGAGAAGTATTTGATACACTGCCGATTTTGCAGGTTTTCCCACTTACAAAGCAGTTTTTATCATTAGTTACTCTTCAACTGTGAGTGAAATCCAGAAAATCACATTGTATGATTTAAAAAAATATATTTTGCAGTTTACTGCATGGCATAAGTATTTGATCACCTACCAACCAGTAAGAATTCCTGCTCTCAAACAAACTGGAATGGTCTCTATATAATAATAATAATAATAAGGCTAAAGAAAAGACCTAGTTTCTAATTGGTTGAGTGGTGAAAAGATCAGTGATTGTTTAAATTAGTTAGTTAGTTAGTTATTAGTAAAAGGGGGTAAGCAGAGCAAAGTGCCAGTCAATGGAGCGCTTTAAAAACACATAACAGATTTATTTATTTCAATTTCTACATTGTCTGAATACGAGACACGGATGCTATGATAACAATTTATTATGGAGACTTAATCATAAAAAACACTAAAATGAATGAATGAGTGAACATTTAGTAGAAATAATGTTCTTCTTCTTCTTCATCACCAAGATAGAAGCTGTAGTCGAGCTCTTCAATAATGTAATGTTTGTTTAGACCATCCATATCCGCCCCATCCGGATAAAAAGTCCCGCGAAAGAATGTGTCCTCCGTGAAGGGACTTCCATCCAAGTCATGGAATAGGTCTTCCAAAGGAAAAGGGAAGCTCGTGTCAAGTTCATCCTCGGGGTCTTCAGAGGCCTCGTCTTTGAGGAAAGCCTCGTGGCCCACACGGTCATACCGCCTCCTCTTTTCCTTGGTGGAGAGCACGGTGTAGGCTGGGGAACGAGGAAACAGGTGGATTACTATCAAATCCGTCTACCAAGCTCTTGACTGGTTCTGTACGTCTAAAAGAAAAACTCAAATGACTGCAAACTCCTCTCTGTATAATGCATAGAACAGATCAACAGCATCACAAACCACAGCCTCCCTGATAACGATAACAACTGAACACTCATGGAGGTTGGAGGCCAGAATGAAGAAGACAAATGTTTGAGAACTGTACAATTCATTTCACTTTTTTGGTTTTACCTTCAACAATCTCCCTGAAAGACTTCTCTGCATCACCACCCTTGTTCTTATCTGGGTGGCACTTGATGGCCAGTTTGCGGAAAGACTTCTTTATGTGGCTGTCCGCGGCTGATGGCTCAACATTTAGAATATCGTAGTAACTTTTGCTCGACTCTGAGGCGGCGTGCAGGACTTCGGAGAAGCAGAGCAGCGTGACCACGTGGGCTCGCACCCAGTGGGAAACGCTTTGCACGGACATCTCCGGATTGTGTGCGCACGGTTGAGGAAATGTGGCACAAAGAGCTGATCTGGAGGCAGGCGACGGTCTGGTTTACGGTTTGAGAGCTCGTTTCCGTAAAGCTGTCTGGACTACAATCCACAGGTGAGCGTAGCAGCACTCGGCAGACGATGGACGACCAGAGGCCCACGGTGAGTTCACTTAAATCAGCTGACACCTTCAACGGATTCCGCATGTTTGAACCGAACTACGCACGTGGGGGGGGGCATCAAGTGATATGCTGTTATTATGCAGCGGTCTTTTCTAGTTTAGTTCACCATCGTTTTGTTGTAGAGATGCGTATGTATACTATCAAACCTTTAAACGAAACTGAAATCTTTCTCCGTTATGAGACAAACAAAACTCAAACGTACTTCAGTGCTATACAGCACTTTCGCCACTAGAGGTCAGAAGAGCACCCGGAGGACCACTGGAGGACCGCCGGGGAACCAGAGAGGAAGAGCGTCTTCTTTCTTGGTGGTAAAGAAAAAGTGCAATAATATTGTCAACAGACCAGTCTGAACATCGGGCAGTCAGAAAAACACGACTAATCGATGTTGCCGCGATATAGCGTTACAATTCAGTGAACCAGAGCAGGGCGTTTCTGCGTGGGAGTCCTTCGGCTATTCTCTGGATCCTGTTTCTAGTTTAAATTTGGTAAGACAACAGATCTAACGTCTGCTAGCTAACGTTAGATAGCATTCACTAGCTTGTATACGTCAAACATGGCAATGCTTAACGTTAGCTAACGTTACTCATGTAGGTAGGCTAACGCCACATAATACGAGTGCACTTCATTTACCGGCAGCTTAAGTAACCCAATACATATGCATGAATAATATGCGATGCTATTATCAACCACACAATCCGTTTGCTGCAGATGAAACCTTCATTGCACAACATTCGACCATCACAGACCACAATCTAGCGTTAAATATCACATCCACACCAAAAAACTATGTTCGATCAGGCACTTCCCATCATTCCCTGAATAAGGCAGTTGGTGCAGGGCCTGGCTCTATGTACTGGGGCTGCCTGTATGTTGTGAGGTCATAGATAACCCCACGTGCATGACGTCAGAGCACTATGAGAGGAAGTTGGACACACGTCCAACCGGCGAATGATGCTTTGTCTTTGAGATCTTTGAACTGAATTGCCGTATGAAGAAAAAGCCATTCGTGACTTGTTTAATTCTGTATGTGAATGTTTGGCAGGTCATGTCGGCCCCCCTCAGACACATGAGTGGTGTTTTCTCCTCGAGCTGGGCCGAGCGCTATGCCTGAGCGGGACAGCTCCTACCTGTCAGGTAGCCGTGGGAGTGGTGGGAGTCTGGGTGACGAAGGAGGAGGACCTGGGTCTGGTTCGGCAGTGGGCACGGCGGAGGTTGGTTCAGGAGGAAGTCTTGGAGGCAACGTCTCTGGCTCCGGGAGCATGGGGGGTGGAGGGGCACTCGGAAATGGCAACAGCTGTGGGAACAGTGGAGGCGGGGGGCAAGGACCGGCCTTGGGTGGGGTCTGCAGGGACTTCATTCGCAATGTCTGCAAGAGAGGGAAGCGCTGCCGCTTCAAACACCCAGATTTTAATGAGGTGCCGGACTTGGGGGTGCAAAAGAACGAATTTGTCTTCTGTCATGACCACCAGAACAAGGAGTGCATGCGCTCCAACTGCCGCTTCGTCCATGGATCTAAAGAGGATGAGGACTATTACAAGAAAACCGGAGAGCTACCCCCCAGGCTAAGAGGGAAAGTTGCAGCACGACTGGGCCTTTCCCCAATGGATCTCCCCCACAGCCGTGGGGAAGTCCCTATCTGCAGAGACTTCTTGAAGGGGGAGTGCCAGAGGGGCAATAAGTGTAAATTTCGCCACGTCCAAAAAGACTATGAATATGAGCCCTCCAGGGTTGGAGTTGGTGGAGTTATAGGGCCGGGGACCAGTGGGATGGTGAACACCGGGGGAGGGATAGGTGGTGTAGGAGCGGGTGCCTGTGGAGGAATGCAAGGACTCGTGGGAGGTGGAGGTGGAAGTAATATGATGGGCATGGGGATGGGTTGTCCCAGCCTGGCCGGGTGCAGAGATCCAGGTATCACAGGAGTCGGGGGGGTAGGTGGCGGTGGGATGAGCACTTGTCTGTCTACAAGTTCTGCTGGGCCGCGGCGTTTTGACAGGAGCTCCTTGTACGTCCCTCTGCTTGAAAGTGGGCTGTGTGACGCCAGCTCCTTTGAGCCCCCCATGGAGCACACGGCTCTACAGTTGAAGAGGCGGCGGTTGGAGGGGCTGCGCCTGGCAGACGTGAGTGGAGGTGCCCACTATGAGCTGGGACTTCAAGCCACATTTCCACCACGCCCTCTGGAGTACAGGTTCCTGGAGGAGGAGAACTCCCTGCTGAGGAAGAGAGTGGAGGAGTTGAAGAAGCAGGTTAGAATGCGAGATGGTACAAAACTAACATTCGGACAGAGAAGAACATTTTGGTAGAAAAAAGGCAGTTCCTGTAGCTACGACTGATACCAGATACACTGGTGTGCAAAAGAACACATTTGACTGCGTAACGTAGCGCAATACAATATGTTGACAAAGTCCAGGTCTGAAGGGAAAATTACACCCAAATAAAATATTATTGTAATAAATGGACCAATAACCTAAAAAGCAGATATATTGCTGACCCGTTATGAAGCTACGGCAAGGATATGCCATTCTGTCCCCCAACCAGAACCCCACTGAATGTATTTGGGCACATCTAACACACATTTGGAAAAGTAAAGGGTGCTTAATGATTCTGCTCAGACCTAAAGAATCAGCAATTGCAAACGCTGTGATCATGATAGTTAGTCGGCAAACTATATAGTTGTAAAAGATGAGTCTTTCTGCAAAAATAGTCTTTTTTCACTCAAAGCAACTATACTATTTTTGGCCAATGCAACGACAACATTTCTGGCGGTAGACTTCCACTGTCCTTTTCTAATTCACGTCTCGTGTCTTTCTCAGGTTTCAAATCTCATTGCCACAAATGAGGTTCTTCTGGAGCAAAACGCCCAGTTCCGAAGCCAGACCAAGGTGATGACGCTGTCCTCCACGCCCGCACCCACTGAGCAGAGCCTGGTGCCCCCCGTGGGTGCCATAAGTTCCTACAACCACAGCATCGCTCAGACTCACACCACCTTGAGCAGCGCTGGACTGCAACCTCGGGCCGTCATCCAGCAGGAGCTGGTCGCGTCTAGCGGCGCCCCTTCGGCGGCCCAGAGTAATGCCGCCCAAGCTTCCGCCCCTCCGCCTCACCTCAACCCTGAGATCACCCCCCTGTCCGCCGCTCTCGCACAGACCATCGCCCAGGGGATGGCGCCACCTGTTTCTATGGCACCAGTGGCCGTGTCCGTGGCCCCGGTGGCCGTGTCGATGACGCAGCCCATGCCCGGCATCACCATGAGTCACGCCACCACCCCGATGGTGTCGTACCCTATTGCGAGTCAAAGCATGAGAATCACCACTCTGCCCCATCAACCGATTTAAGGGCAGGTCTGTGGTGCCCATGAGTCAGACAGGGGCCACCTTAACTGTGATTATTCTTTTTTCAAACTTGAAAGGCCTTCTTTTCTGTGTAAGCCACCGAACTGTTACAACAGACAAGCATGAGACACTTGTACTCGTCCAGCAGGGGGCAGGATAAAGACTCCCATCGGTCTGTGTTTGGTGGAAACATTGACGTTTGTCCTACAGAATGACTGACCTATGAACAGTTTTGAGCAAAAGGGACTTTTTGAAACTGTTCCAAGATAGACGTCAACTAACAAAATCTGTGAGGTTATCTACAGTTTGTGTTTACATTGTTGGATTTCTCCGGTGCAAATTAACTCTGGGACATTTAAAAATAATATTAATAATAATAACAGGCAGTCAACAATAAATCCTGTTTGTTTTAAGCCTCTCTCTTCAGTTCTCCTTTTAAACAGTCACACCTCCACCCAATGCTCGAGTCCTTTGGCTGGAGTCCCATTATGTAAACTTCTAATACCCGCGTGGCTCGACATACAAGTGGAAAGGTGCACCGTGGGAAGCAATGCCCGCATCCAGAGGATCGAGGAGAAGGTCCACTCTGCTATTTGTAAAATAAACTGGAGCTGCAGAAAGAATTTGCACGGGATTCTGGTGGGTTCACAACTCGACAGGAAGAAGTATGCAAACGTGTACGGGTTTATTCTGCATTGTCCGACACTTTAGTTTTACGAGACAGTCAACGTCGCGTCGCAATAATTAAGTTGCGAATGTGGCTTTTCGATAACGTAATACTGCGGTAATAACAGTATTTACTACAAGCTGGATACCGCAGAGTCAACGACGCGGCGTGTGTGTGTGTGTGTGTGTGTTTTTTGTTGCTTCGGAGAGTGGGCGTGTTTTCATCCGCATAACGGGACAGGACGAGGGGGAAAGGATTTGTCAAGACATTTTTCCAGGACCAGCACTTAGTTAGCGAAACATCCAGTTCAACAATTCTAAAAACTTATGCGCCACGCAGGGACGGCGGACGGGCGGTAAGGTCGCGAGCGACGCGCGCGCGTTCTACCTGCCGCCACCAAATGAGCCGCTGAAGAGCAACGTCTTCACCCTCCGATCCGAAGTTATTGCGCGCACAACTGTAACACGTAACGTGGTTTTGTTTTACGAGAGGACGCCGGTATGCAAAGCGACAAATCGGAGCCGAGCGAAGCCGAGGGCGCCGAGTGTGTGAGCGCGAGCGACGCCGAGAAGAAAGCGCTGCGTGCGGCCGGGACGGGAGGTCCCGAGCCGCGAGGAATCAGCGCGGTCGCGGTGCTCTGGACGTTTGGGAAATGTCTGGGCGCCTTGTTGCCCGTCTACCTGGCCGGTTACTACCGGGTCAGCACCAGCCTGCTGGTGTTCGGGATGATGGTGTACACGGGATGGAAACACGCCCGAGAGGCCAAGGAGACGCGCCTGAGGTCGGCCATGCAGCTGCTCGACAACGAGGAGGAGTACATGTCCACGAAGGCGTTCAGGGGGAAGCGAGGCCTCCCTGCGTGGGTAAGGAATGAGCCTGATGGTGTAAACACAAACCAGCTTTGTCCTTATCCTCCCGGGACCCACGGGGACCTACACGAGACAGCAAGACCGCAGACCGGGGCTGCAGTGACCCTCAAGTCATAATATTACCAAAACATTAAGATACAGTTCGCAGGTAAAACATGCAGTAGGTCCTAATTGGAATTGCACACAGATGTCCCTTTCCAATCAATACAGTATTTTTCTCTCCAATTCATTCTAAGCCATTAATAATAATAATTGTGTAACGTGTGTTTTCTATTTCTATCTTGTCTGAAAGTATTACGGCACAACAAAGAAACTCAAAACTAATCCCAGGTGCAATTTTAAACTAGAGGTGGCTGGGGATTGTGCACAAAGTATAATAGCTTTGATTTGCAATTTAGACCCTGAGAGTGTGTGTACATAAAAGGGAATTGCTGAAACCCACGTGGGCCTTTGATGAACATCTGCCCACGCCCAGAGAAGGTTCCTGTGGAGACACGTTTTAGAGCATGATTTCAGTTCTGGTTTTATTGAGAATGAATACACGGAGAACACATTTCACAAGCTCATCTTGTAAAAGTGTTCTGACACATGAAGGATTCATTCAACGTTATTTTGACAGTTTAATTACTTGCTTTCCATTTTTCTTTTGGTAAAAGTCATACAGTCGAAAACCCGGTCGAAAAAACCACTCGGATAATATCAAGTGTGTAATCGATGACATTTCCCGAGATAAATGAGCTCTGACTCACTTCCGAATCCTGTTGTGAGTTTAGCGGGCCCTTTGAATAATTTAAGGATCTGCGCTCATTGTCTTTCTTTCTTTCAGGTCAGCTTTCCAGATGTTGAGAAGGTGGAGTGGCTAAATAAGGTAAATATCTGCATGTTCCTATTAAACACAGCGCTTCCACTGTTTTTACTTCACACAAACACTCAAGTGTCTCCTCCTGTGTTGAGCCCGAAGCAAACCCACGTCTGTCTGCTCAGCTGCTGTGCTGATTGACGTTCTGTGCAGCATGCCAGCTTAATAGCTGGTAGCACGGCTGCTGTTTGCTGCCACGTCACAGAAAAGGCCACACCCCCATTAGGGTAGCCGCTGTGTCTGTGCTGCAGAGACTGCAGGCCCTCTGCCAGACAACCCTCTCAACATTTCCATTTCACTACAGGCGATCTCACAGGAAGGAGGGAGCTTCCCAGCCCCCCGATCTTTATATAACTGCAGCCATTGTTCACAACCCCCTTTGCCGTTTGAAGCTTGGACAAAATAATAAAGATATACAGTTAGAAAAGCACTCATGCTAAAAGAACCACGAGATCTAAGCGACAGAGGGACAGACAAAGCAGTGATCTGAGACGGGTTACTGGAGGGGAGGTCAGCAGATTTCCTTGTTGCTCAAGCTGCATCCCTCCCAGGAGCAGGCAGCTGATGACTCACTCTCCACTTATGCCAAGCTGAAACCAACTCTTTTTTTTTTTAATCTTCCCTCACCGTCGAACAAACAAGCAGTGCTTTGGCTAGTTGTTTGTTTACCAAAGGAATAAAGAGTACTGTACATGAAGCACAGTTAACATTGTGTAAAACATGGACACATTAAGAGCATAGGATTCTTTGTGGTATATGTAAGGCTCAAGTACTGGCAACAGCTGTCTCCGTCCGATGGAAGCTGTGTCATTTGGTCGGCCGTTTTGAGACAGTGCAGTTTCTTTTCTCAAAGAAGTGTTCTCTGGTTGCATACACATGTCATAGTATGCATCTTAGACACAAGAGCACTTTATAACCACATCCTTGTTGGCCTGCCTAGGTGATGCATCAAGTGTGGCCATTTGTTGGCCAATACCTTGAGAAGCTGCTGGTGGAAACCATTGCGCCATCCATCCGAGCCCAAAATGCCCACCTCCAAACGCTCAGCTTTACCAAAGTGGATATGGGAGACAAGGTGAGGACATTTATAGCTCAAGTAGAATGTGACACTACAGTAAAGACTCACACAAATTATGTTTTTAATGTGCTGAAAATCGTCTCATTTGTTCGCTGCAGGCCATGAAGGTCGTAGGGATCAAGGCACATACTGAGAATGACAAAGGACAAGTCCTGCTAGATCTGTATATTAGGTGAATGCTTATGAACATATCCTTGGATTTGGGAACATCATTTACATTGTACCACAACTTTTAGAAGGTACTACCATTGATTACATGTCATTCTTCTTATATCCTCAGCTATGTTGGCAATGTAGAGATCAATGTTGAAGTGAAGAGATACTTCTGCAAAGCTGGAGTCAAAGGAATACAGGTCAGTTTTCTTTCAAGATTAAAAGTATTCTATTGAATTACAGAGTAGCATGCTATTAACACAAACATGTTTAATAGCATGTCTGTTTAAATGGATAGTACCACTCTGTCAGTATTAATCCATGGTTTTCACAAACATCCGTTGTGTTCTTCTGTCTTCAGCTGCATGGGATGATGCGGGTGATTCTGGAGCCCTTGATCGGAGATGTGCCCATCGTGGGTGCGGTCACCATGTTTTTCATCCAGCGGCCTGTACGTTCATCACGTTCACTCCTTTTTTATTATCGCTTCTCAACCCCCAGTCCTGTAAATATCATGTATCTCGTTGGTATGTCCGATGCTTTTCACCCTACCGATTTCACATCAATCCCGATTGATTTGCTGTACACAGCACATTCCTTTGTGTTGTCTCTTACCAGAAACTGGACATCAATTGGACTGGACTCACTAATATGTTGGACATCCCTGGACTGAAGTGAGTCATACTGAAATAACCCTTGATTGGTTCACAAATAATTTATAGCCTTAACCTCATAATAAACCCAGCCTCGCTATATTTATATTAATGTGCGGGTTTACACGGTGAATAGTAAATTATAAAGTCACTACAGCAGTGCATTTCCATTAAAATGATGTTTCTTTGTCTCAGTGTCAAGTCGGACAGCATGATTATGGATGCCATTGCTTCTTTCTTGGTTCTGCCCAACCGCCTTGTCATCCCCCTGGTTCCAGGCCTGCATGTGGCCCAACTACGCTCTCCTTTGCCCAGGGTAAAGCCTTAATATCCAACTACAGATGGAGGAAGACTATTATACCCTTTTCACTTCTCAGCCAATACCAGTAAATTCTATTTTACTTTCCTAGGGTGTGGTACGCATCCACCTGCTGGAGGCACAGAATATAGTAGCCAAGGACAACTACATGAAAGGTGTTATGGCCGGCTTGTCTGACCCCTATGCCATACTGAGGGTGGGCCCTCAGACCTTCACCTCCAAACATGTTGACAACACAGACTCTCCCAAGTGGCAAGAGATTTATGAGGTAAGTAGAATGAAAAGTCCCATGGAAAGCTTCATATTTGTGTCATCATTGCAACAACTCAATCATGAATCATTTCACTTTGTCCTCTATCTGAGTGATTAGGTTCTTACAGCTCCGGGAATGTTCATTTTCATTCATGGTCGCATGAGGCCGCAGCCAGCTTCCATACATTCCCTCTGTCAGTCTTCATGTCCTTGTGTGTGTGTGTCCGGTGCATCAGGTTATAGTCCATGAAGTGCCTGGTCAGGAGTTGGAGGTGGAGGTATATGACAAAGACACAGACCAGGATGATTTCCTGGGAAGGTACATATGCATATTCATGTCTTTGTGTGCCGAGGTTCAGCTTTGCATTGTCACACATTTGTCGTCATTCCTGGCCAGTTGGAAAAATGTACGCTGATTCTTTATGAAGCATGAATCTATACTTTTAAAGTTTCATCATCCTCCTCCATTTAGGACCAAGTTGGATTTGGGCATTGTGAAGAAATCCATAGTTGTGGATGATGTAAGTAAACGTTATGTTCGTCTCAGTCACAGTTTGAACAAGCCATTTCTTAATTGTTTGATTGTTAATGTATTCTTGTGGCTTCTTCCCAGTGGTTCAACTTGAAAGAAACTCCATCGGGACGGGTTCATTTCAGACTGGAGTGGTTGGCTCTGCTGCCTGGCACTGATCGACTGGAGCAGGTTTGAGTCCATGGATGCACTGCTCTGATGTATTAATATCCCTTATACTGTAGAATCACGTGTTTGCAATTGTCCCTCAGATGCTGAAAAGGAACGAAAGCGTCACCAGCAAGACTGCGGATCCACCGTCTTCTGCCATCTTGGTTATATATCTGGACAAGGCTGAGGCACTTCCTGTGAGTCAAATAGCAGGCGCTGCTCTGCCCACAACCCTGCTGAGCACAGAGCTGCTTCCTGTGTGTGGTTAAACTGGGGCAGAGCTGTAACTGCCAGCTGTCACGACATTCCACAAAGCTTTGCTGCCTTTGCCTCCGACTCCGTGCCCTGCATTGCATTGTGGTTAAGTTCACCCCATGCTTGCTTCTGGGTCGATACATACACAAAAGGAAAAATGGTTACAGAATCTTTGAAACAAGGCTCAGTCTTTCTGACTGACGTTGCAGACTTATACTTACCCGATCTTACCGCGCTGTGTGGTACTTTCTGTCAGTTATTTGTGCTGTTGCTATGGTAACCCTGTATTGTTCAAATCAACCCTGTGTCAGGGTGGTGGATATAGTCTATTTATTGCTGTGCTCAAAGTATGCTACTGTTCACATGCCTCACTGTCTACTCATATTTTCCTGTAACTTTGTATCTTTTAGATGAAGAAGGGAAATAAGCAGCCCGATCCCATAGTGCAGTTGTCTGTGCAAGACATCACTAGAGAAAGCAAGGTATTTACCTGTTAAGAAAGAAACAATTACAATACTTAGACTTAGTTGATCGTGTTTCATTTATTTATATTGAAATGCACACTATTTATTTTTGTCTTCAGACTTGTTACACAACCATTAATCCAGAGTGGGAGGAAGCTTTTACGTTCTTCATCCAGGATCCCCGCAAGCAGGACATAGACATCCAGGTAACAGCTCATGAGATTAACTTGAACTTTGCGTCTGGTATTCTCATAGCCTAACTTCTTTTGCTCTTATTTTGGCTTTCCGTTATGGTAAACAAACCAGGTGAAGGACGCTGACCGTGTGCAGACTCTGGGCAGTCTGACCATCCCTTTGTCCCGTCTGCTGTCCAATTCTAATCTTTCTCTGGACCAGTGGTTCCAGTTGGACAACTCTGGATCTGCCAGTCGCATCTATATCAACACAGTTCTCAGGGTAAATGGCAACAAGGCCGATTCACTAATCCTGCACTGCATCAGATCAAGTCGTGACAAATAAGTAAAATGAACAGGCACAATATTGGAGGTTATTAATCGTAGAATCAAAAATTTGATTTTGATCAAACCTTTTTCTTACATAAAATGGTGTCCCAACGGTGTCTTTCTTTTGGAACATAGGTCCTGTGGTTAGATGAGGAACGGGTTGCAACTGATGTGTCATCAACTCTGGAGTCTGGAATGTCCAGACAGCTGCCCCAGCAGACCTCCCCTCATTCTAGCTTTGCCACAGAGGTAATGGAGGACATTACACTTTGACTTTGATTGTGTTCTCTTAAAATGCCTATTCTTAGTCTAATGTGTTTCCAATATATTTTAGGGACTGCTTAGAATTCACCTATTGGCAGGAACAAACCTTGTCCCGAAAGATAACCTAATGGGAGGCATGGTGAAAGGCAAAAGTGACCCCTACGTCAAGATCAACATCGGGGGCGAAACATTCGTAAGCAGGGTTATCAAGAGTAATCTGAACCCCGTGTGGAATGAAATGTATGAGGTAAATAACACCAGGTCATGTATTGAAAGTAAACAGTTTAACAAACTGGATTGCCGTGGATTTGTAAATTGCTTTCCGTCCTTTCAAATTTGCAACATTTCTTCACCCCTTAGGTGATTCTCACCAAGCTGCCTGGCCAAGACCTGCAGATTGAAGTGTTCGATAAAGACATGGACATGAAGGATGATTTCATGGGCCGGTACGAGTGCTTTGAATAATCATATTATGAAATAGAATGTTTCGATTTAGAGATGAGTTCTAAGCTCAAATTTCCCAATATACAGGCTGAAGATCAACCTGAAGGACATCATTGATTCACAGTTCACTGATCAGGTGCGATGCTCCTTTCCACACAGGTTTCTGCATATTTAGCTTCAAAAAGCGTGGTCAAACTAAGCGTAACCTATAACACAGTTCCTGTTTTAAAATGATTCAAATTCTTCTCTCAGTGGTACACTCTCAGTGACGTGAAGTCTGGTCGAGTTCACCTGATACTGGAATGGGTGATGGCAGCGTCACAGTCAGACAGATTGGACCAGGTTTGTATTCCCAGATTAAACGTGGATTGATGGACCATTGCTGGTAAGCCTCATCCATACTCACTGGTCCTTTCTGAGTCATCAGGTTCTTCAGTTCTATTCCCGGCAGTCCTACCAGAACAAGGCGGTTCCTTCAGCAGGCCTGCTGTTTGTCTTCATAGGGCAAGCAGACAGCTTACCAGTGAGTCCTTTTCTACTGATGTTAAGGGGGGCGTCATGATTTGCAGTTATTGTTTGTAACACATGTGGTTCTATGCTTACGGCCTATTTGTTTCTCAACAGGTCAAGAAGAGTGGTAAGGACCCAAAAGTAGGAGCAGAAGTTACCCTTGGAGAAGTTTCTCGTAAAACAACAGTAAGGCTCCATCTGCCTCTTGCTTGGAATTGTTGTAAGCGACTTTGTCCCGATTTTAAGAGGGACATGAGATCGGTCACTAATAATAACTGGCTCTTGTATGTCTGTAGGTGTGTGATCGTACCACATCACCTGAGTGGAATGAGGCATTCTGCTTCTTGGTTCGAGACCCCAGAGAAGATATTCTTGTTGTTAAGGTACGCTCGCTGCCGTGCAAAATTAGAGCAGGACAGAATGACGGTCGGTCAAAGAGATGCAAACAGAGTGTGTTCTCTGGCATATCAATGCTACCTATGCAAACACCCTGCATTGTTTTTCTCCAGCTCTCCCACAGCTGGACGTTGCCCATTGGTTCCCTGGTGGTTCCAATCAGAGAGCTGCTTTCTGAGCCAGAGCTGGTCCTGGACCAGTGGTTTCATCTGGATGGAACTTCACCTGCGAGTCGAGTTCTTCTCAGAGTGGAACTCAAGGTGCTCATTCTGTTTGAATTATTTTCTAAATGTCCATTTGTTTTTCTTGATTTCGATCTCCGTATTACTTTCCCTCTGATTATCTTTCGCCTATTCTAATTTGTCTGTGCATCTAACTGTAATATCTCTGTGAGTCTTTATCTTCTCCATATTTCCTGTTTGGCCGCTTCTTTCTTATATATATATATATATATTACAGTATAATTTATTTCTTTGTCATGACGTTTTTGAGGGGGTTCATTAACTCTTTATTTCTACTGATTTTGAAATACAATCACAAAGCTGGTTAACAATGTTAAACGACAATGATTTTGACTCACCTGCAGATGCTGATTCCCCACAAATGTCCCGGTACAACTGACAAGGTTGTTGTCACTTCAGCATCGGACCCTTCCCCTGCTTCAAGAAAACAGGAAATAGACACAGTGCTTAGGTAAGATAGTTCATTTAAAATGTTTGTCCATGCTTTCCATTGGCCGTTTTGTCATTTACTTTTTCAATTGTTACTTTTTTGGTTTTAGGTCAAGTTCAGTGGACGTTCCTCCTGTGGAGAATATCGCTTCCTCAGCATCCCTACATGAAAGTGTTGATGTAAAGAAAATGGCAGCTGATGTGACTGAAGATAAGGTGGAAGAACTCCCGAGCCCCACCACAACACAACCTCCTCACACTTCCCCAGACTTCAGCTTTGCCAGCGAGGTACCATCACAGAATTGGGATCTACAGGAGCAGATACATGCTGCACGGCATCACACGATCATATTTGAAACAAATACTATCGATGTAAAGCATTTAACGATCCCTTCCTGTAGGGGCTGCTGAGAATCATCCTGCTGGAGGGCCAATGTCTGGTGGCCAAAGATAACATGATGGGTGGTATGGTGAAAGGCAAAAGCGACCCCTACGCAAAGATCAATGTAGGGGGAGTTGCATTTCTGAGTAATGTGATCAAGGAGAATCTAAGCCCGGTCTGGAATGAGATGTATGAGGTTCGTCAATAATATCTGCTTTGAGCATGGTTTTAAAATAAGATTTACAATACAACTTTTAAGTTAAACTACTTTTTTTTTTACTAATGTAACTATTGTGTCCTCTCAGGTGGTGCTGAGGCCTCAGGCAGGACAAGAGGTGCAAGTTGAGTTGTGTGACAAAGACATGGACAAAGATGACTTCCTAGGCAGGCAAGGGCCAATGTGGATGTTTGTAGGAAAAAAACGTGTTAATCAAGTATTGCTTAAATTCTTAAATGTTCAACTTCTAATGTATACAGACTGTTCACAGCATTAGCAAATATCAATAACAAATGTTTTTATTCTGAGCAGATGCAAAATCAGCGTGGCAGACGTCATCCGTTCCCAGTACACAGACCAGGTCAGTATTACCAGCCGTGCTATCTGAGTAATTGCTGAAGTCTCATCATGGTCTTTAAGTCAGTAAGTGTCCCTCTCTGTTTCAGTGGTACACACTAAATGACGTGAAGTCAGGACGTGTCCGCCTGATACTGGAGTGGGTACCAGCAGTGTCACATCACGACACCCTGGACCAAGTTAGTGCCCCATAATCATGCTTGTGTCCATAATCTTTATCAATCGTGTTGTCTATTCTTCCCAGATCATTTCTATTCCACAATGATTCCGTTTACTTCACCATACACATCAGTTCTGAGTCACTGGACTTATTTTTCTTGTGATTCTCTGCTGCAGGTGATGCAGGTGCAGTCTCTCCAGTCTTTCCAGAACAAGGCTGTTCCCTCTGCAGCCCTGCTCTTTGTTTATGTTGACAGAGCACGCTCATTGCCTGTGAGTCCCTTGTCATTTATTACATTAAAACACTACAACAAGTGTGCTGTTTCAGAGGTATAGATGCATTATTTACATGTGTGGAAAGAACGTGTAAATAAACATGCTGAAAAGCTTCTTCTATTCCTTTGGATAATGTTTTTGTGAGTCTTCACTGGATTCGAATAAATGAGTTTAGTGAAATAGTTTGTTGCTTTCTGAGCAACAGTCACTAAGGACTTGTGATTTGTCATGTGATGCCATTCTTCAGAAATGTCTCATTTTTTAAAGGAAAGAAGTTGGGTCTTGTGGTTGCCGTAATTAGAGTGAGGGAATACTAACTGCTCACATTATGTTTTGGTTCTTTCTGTTTTCAGTTCAAGAAAAGTGGAAAGGAGCCCAAGGCTGGAGCCGAGCTTGTTTTTGGTAAAACCACCTACAAAACCAAGGTACAAGACTGATGATAAAGACATTGAACAAACCCACACTCTCGCAATACTAGAATAGGTATAGGTAACCAATGAATGTTTCTGTCAGTCATTTAACCGATAAAATAATAGTCCCAATTATAATTTCCCAGAAATATAACCAGTTTGTTGGCAAATAGTTCAAAATGTTATGGAATGCATGATAGTGGGATGTTTAAAGAAAAAGAACTTGGTCGCCACCCGCTGGTGGTATTGAAAAAGACATAAGACTAGACGGTTATACTTTCCAAAAACTTTATTAGGCTTTTCAAAAAACCGACAGAAGCAGAAGAGAAGTAAAAACGTGTTACAATAATTGCCAAATTCCCCCCTTCTATTTTTCAATCTGAAGGTATGTGATCGCTCCAGATCACCTCAGTGGGATGAGGCGTTCTACTTCCAGGTTCGCAACCCCAGACAGGAGATGCTCATAATAAAAGTGAGTGTACTGCATAACAGTAGCTGAAGACTGCTGCGAGTGTCAGGAATGTCTCCCAATCTGACGTCATCCATGTGTCTCTAGTTGTCGAGCGCCTGGGACCAGCCAATGGGATCTATTGTAGTGTCTGTGAGAGAGCTGCTCTCTAAACCACAGCTGGTCCTGGACCAGTGGATGCCTCTGGATGGAGCCTTACCTGAAAGTGAGATCTTACTCAGGGCCGAACTCAAGGTAAGAGAGGAAACTCACATGGCGTTGTTACCGGTGTCATTGATACGCAGAATAGCCCAAAGCAAATGTGTTGTTAAAAGGTCCTGAGCTCAAGGATGACTGAGGCTCCACAGCCTTCTGCTCCCGGTTCAAAGAAGGACCCGACGGCTTTTTCCACAGACAGTCGGGACAAAAAAAGCTCAGAGCTAAAAAAAGATGAGTGAGTATTGTGTGCGTCGTTTAATAAAACACATAAAACTCTTAAGACTCTAACTTTTTTTTTTTTTAAAGAAACACTAAATGGTATAGAGTGTCTATTTTTATTTTTAAGAGTAGTTTACAATAAATACCAGTCTATTTAAAAAGTATAGTGCCTTGCTGTTGGTAGGATGGACAGGCGAATATATACACACATAAAAGCTGATATTCTCTGTTAACTCCAGTCAGGGGTCTTGCTGTGGGGTTTTGTAACAGCAGTGTGCACTTTCAGATCGATTGCCGTATCCAGACAGTTCAAACACTCTGAAGCAGCAGATGCTGCGGCCCCTGCAGAAGACGCTATTTCTGCTGAACTACCTGCCATTGACACTGAACGTGATACGTCCCCTCCTGCTGCAGTGAGTCATTGTAGTCAGTTGTCATCATGTTCAACCTGTCTATTTACACCTTCATAACCTTTATGTAATTGTGCTCAGCGGGAGGAGGAGCCAACAGATCCAGAGGAGCATCCCACAGAGTCAGACATGGGAGCTGAAAGAGAATTTGAACCGAAGAAAATATTAACCACAGGGTGAGCTTCAGTCGCAGCAAATAAAAAACTATGTATTTTTGTACCCTTTATTGTGATCCATAAACATGATATTCATTACGAGCCCTATAAGAATGATGTTTGCATTTCTGCCCTGTGTATGTGAAGTACTGGTTTAGGAAACCTTGCTCAAGCCACAGTGACTAGTCTTCCCGCTGACACCGTGGGGCCAGCAGACGACACAGAAATCCCCAATGCCAGGGAAACTCTTCAACCACACACAACCCCCCAAAAGCACTTTGGTGAAGAGGTGAGTTTATGCCTTGATCTTGAGTGAAAGTTAAATAGTTAACTTCTGACAACCAAACAGTGGTATTTGTTCGTTGTCAGTGTTTCTTAATGATCATCTTCACAGTCATTCTTCTGGATGTGGTGTGAGGGACACATGCCTGATCAT